>NC_092052.1:113033598-113342708 GCF_003086295.3 Arachis hypogaea | reverse complement strand
GTACTTCCAAGCTCACACTATTAAGGTTCGGACCAACCAACCCATAAAAGGGATATTGCAGAAAATAGATCTAGCAGGCAGAATCTTGCAATGGGCAGTCGAGTTGTCCGAGTTCGACCTTCAATACGAAGCTCGGACAGCCATCAAATCACAATACTTAGCCGACTTCATTGCAGAATTTACAGACACCCCGGAAACCCCCACAGAATGGAATCTCTACGTGGATGGTTCCTCGAATAAGACTAGAAGCGGCGCATGTGTGATAATTGAAAGCAACCAAGGAACCCAAATCAAACTTTCCCTCAAATTCGGGTTCCCTGCCTCAAACAACTAGGCAGAATATGAGGCACTACTAGCGGGTAGGAATGGTACCGTAAGGACCAATCTGCTGTTCGACAAACTCAACCACGTCAAAGTCAGGGACATCAAGGTTGAAAGGCTCAGTTATTTTTGGTTTTTTGTTTGGAGGAGCACCAGAAGTAGCAACAGAAACTTGAGGAGGATCAGCCAAACGAACCCTGGGAGTAAAGATTACCTTCCTCATCCCCGGCGAGTTTGGTATGGCCGGCTTCGACTGAACCTGAGATGATCCCTCACCGGCCGCCTTAGCTGAGACGTTTTGAGCTGCAGTGGCCTTTCTTGCTCTCTTAAAGGCCTCTTAAAAGGAATGGTGATATTCATCTGGCCAAAAAAGTAATCGTATGCATAGAAAAAAGGACGGTCTCTAGCAACTCGAGTAGAGAAACAAACTCTCTCTTCAGGAGTGGGGGGTACAAGCTCATAATTCTTTTCCTCAGAAATTCCTATATAGAAACATCGTCACAAGGTTCGGGGTTCCATATTCAATAACCACAGACAATGGCACTCAATTCACAGATGCAGGCTTCAGAAAACTAGTAGCCGACTTAAATATAAAACATCAATACACCTCCGTGGAACATCCACAAGCCAATGGACAGGCCGAAGCTGCCAACAAAGTCATATTGGCCGGATTAAAACGGAGATTACAAGATGCAAAAGGAGCTTGGGCATAAGAGCTTCCACAGGTCCTATGGGCATATCGAACGACGCCACACTCCACCACGAAGGAATCCCCTTTCCGGTTAGCATACGGAATAGAGGCAATGATTCCAGTAGAAATTGAGGAAGGATCGCCTAGAGTAGTTCATTACAATGAGGGAGCAAACTCCCAACTTCAGAGGGAAGAGCTCGACCTACTACCTGAAATCCAAGAAAGAGCTCGGATCAGGGAAGAAGCTCTAAAGCGCCGAATGGCTTCCAGATATAATCAAAGGGTAGTGCCAAGAATTTTTGCAGAAAACGATCTCATCCTAATCCGAAATGATATCAGAACAACTCGACCAGGAGAAGGAAAACTGGCAGCAAACTGGAAAGGACCCTACTGAGTCGTAGAAGTACTGGGGAAGGGCTACTACAGACTGTCCGAACTCGATGGACGAGAGCTTCCCAGATCATGGCACGGTTGCAACCTAAGAAGGTACTACAGTTAGGAAGGTAACAGATCTCATTATTGGATGCACTCTTTTTCCTGAAAAGGTTTTTTAATGAGGCACCAAGCTGAGACCCAAACACTAATTGACTTAAAGGGATGAAAAAATTCCCACATATATACATTTGCACTTTTACTTTGAATAAAGCTTATTTAGATATTCTACAAAGAATTCAAGACGCATTAATCTGAAGAATTCATCGTCCGATTATAAAGCGACAGGTCGGCAGAAAGTGAAAAACAATTTCACTGCACGACCACGATAAAAATAAACCGTCCGATAAAGGTGAAAGCGTGATTCACCCAAAGGACGATCCAAAGATGCCAACCACTTTCTACAAATCAGCAAAGATGAACACAGAATAATGTAAGAAGTTATCGAAAGCAATCCAAAAAAGAACCTGACGAGGTCTTACGGATAGCTAAAATAATAACTTAAAGACTGGCCGACGTCCAGAAGTCGGACCAAGTCAACCCAAGTTATAAGTAAACTCTGGAAAGAGGTCTGGCCAACCCTATTAAAGAGGATTACTTTAACTTAGAAGGGCTTGACCTAACAAAGTCAGCCCAAAATAAAAAGGTTATAAAAGTAATCCCTAAAAGAGACCTGACAAAGGTCCAAGAAAGAGGATTACAAAAATAACCTAGAGAGAGATCGACCTAACGAAGTTAGTCTCCTAAATACGGAAAGTTATAAAAGTAATCCCTGAAAGAGACCTGACCAAGGTCCAAGAAAGAGGACTACGAAGTAACTTAGAAGAGATCGACATAAAGAAGTCGGTCTCCTACAACGGAAAGTTATAAAAGTAATCCCTGAAAGAGACCTGACAAAGGTCCAAGAAAGAGAATTACGAAGTAACTTAGAAGAGATCGACATAAAGAAGTCGGTCTCCTACAATGGAAAGTTATAAAAGTAATCCCTGAAAGAGACCTGACAAAGGTCCAAGAAAGAGGATTACGAAGTAACTTAGAAGAAATCGACATAAAGAAGTCGGTCTCCTACAATGGAAAGTTATAAAAGTAATCCCTGAAAGAGACTTGACAAAGGTCCAAAAAAGAGGATTATGAAGTAACTTAGAAGAAATCGACATAAAGAAGTCGGTCTCCCACAAACCGGTTATAAAAGTAATCTCTAAAAGAGACCTGACCAAGGTCCAAAAAAGAAGATTACTTTAAATAATTGAAAAAGATTGACATCAGTCAACTACTTGGAAAAGGGCAAAAAAGTCGGGCATGGATTGCTAAATCGGATCCACGCATCGACAACAAACCAGTTCAAAGAAGCTAAGCAAACAAGCCCTCAAAGAAGCTAAGACAGGCGCAAGCAAGTGTGACATAAAAGCCTCAGGGTCAAACCCAAAAGCTCAGAAGCTATTCGTTGTGTTTTTAAATAATGTTGCTAAACAAGCAACCAGAAAGAGTGTCAACAAAATAAACCAAAGAGTTTTAAAGCCCACAAGCTGGGCCAACTACAAAAATATCCAAAGTAAATCAGCTAAAGGTCAGAAGGCTTCTTAGCAGCATCAGTCTGAGGAGAAGGAGGGCGAGCCTGGAGAGGAACAGCATCTACAGTACCATCGTCCCGGTTTAAAATCTGACAGTCAGGATCAGAAGCGGGAGGGTCGACCTTGGCAGGAGGAAATGTAGGCGCTGACACCTTGGCAGAAGACACATGGAGGGGATCGATCTCATCATCATCATCCTCATCATCAGGGACAATCTTGCCATCCCTGACAATGTTGTCCAGGCTAAAGGGAGTGAGATCAGCCTCGGGAGCAATAACCCGAACTTGCTCCTTCAAGTTTTCGTAAGCAGCAGTCACACTACCAACGAGATGACTTTGAAGCTCAGAATAATCTTCCCAAACATTGTCGAGCTCCTCCCTCAGACGCAACATCTCCCGATAGGATGTAACGTAACTATCCTTGTGCATCATGGCTGTGTCCTCAGCCAACCTCAAAGAAGCTGCCAGTGATTGAGAACTCGCTTTCTCGTTCTCTAAGTCCTTCTCCAGCTTGGCTACCTTTATCTCAAGTTCCTCCTTCAACTCTCTCATCCGATCAAACTCTTATTTTGCCTCCTCCATAAACGCTTTAGTGGCATGGAGAGGGAGATTCTGAGCAGTCCGATATATGGCAGCCGCCATATACGCCATCTTTACGTGATTTCGGGCCATAAATTCCAAGTGATGGAGGATGGACACATCATCCGTAGAGAGGGAGCCATAGGGACCGATTTGCTGATCCACAAACTCAATGGCATTAAAATCAGGAGCATCAAGGTCAAAGGGCTCGGCTGTTTTTTGTTTTTTATTGGGAGGAGCAACAGATGGAGCAGCAGAAGTAGGGTGAGGATCCACCAAACGGACTCGGGGTGTAGGGACCACCTTCTTCACCCCAGGAGAACTCGGCACTGATGGCTTCTCGCGCATTTGGGAGGACCCCTCCCCAGCCGCCTTCGCCGCAATATTCCTGGCAGCAGTCGCCCTCTGCGCCCTCTTAAAAGCTTTCATAGCTTCATTATTCTTCATTGTCTCTACAAATAAAACAGAAATTAAGCTACAAGTCGGATAAGTCGGAAAGACAGCTACAAGCAACATAAACAGATAAACACAAGATACCCAGTTCAGTTTGAAGAAGAGAATGATTGGTTAGAAATTTCTTTGTGTCGAGATGGGGAGGATGCCCCCAGCATTCTTCCAAGACAGTCACAAAGGCTCGTTCAGCCTCATCCAACATTTCTCACGCATATCTGGAGACCCTCACATCTTTTTGCCATTCCAAGGGAAAAGTAGGTTCGTCATTTTCATCCAGAAAAAAGGGCCGAGCTCCTTCAACAGCTCGGACTTTGAAAAAGTAGTTTTTAAAATCACGGAACGACTCGTCAAACATGGAAAAGACCTTCTTTCCCTGGGTGGAACGGAAGGAGACCCAAGCTTACTTCTTTTTTACCACACCGGACTTAGTCAAGACAAACAGATAGAAAAAGAGAGATTGGGAAGCAGGAATACCAAAACCATTGCACAACAATTGGAAAATTTTTATGAAACCCTAGGAATTGGGGTGAAGTTGAGAGGGGGCAACATTACAGGACCATAACAGATTGGTTTCAAATTGAGTAAAAGGAAGGGTGATACCCAGCGGACCGAAGAAAAAATCATAAACATAAAAGAAGGGGTGATCATCAACAACCCGAGTAGAAAAGCAGACTCTCTCATCAGAAGAGGGAGGGACAAGCTCATAGTTCTTCTCATCACCGGAATTACTACAAATACTATGAAACTGTCTAAGCTGTGCACAAAACTCATAATCAACCAAAGAGACACACATAAGAACCATCGAGTCCACCCAATCGGCTATACCCTCAGGAACCCGGGAAGGCATCTCTACAACATTATTTCGGGAAGACATGAGGCCAACTAAACCCTACAAAAGAAAACAAGAACGGATTACTCAAAAACATCTCGGCGGGCGAATACACAGAAAAGGAAACCCCAAGACTCAAACTAAAACTCCTGGGGCATCCTTTGGAGGCAGTAACAAAGCGAGGTATCAAGGAAAATCTACTTACGTCCCGACGTCTCGCAAACAAGAATAGAAGACCTCAAACAGCAAACATACCAGGCAAAAATCATCAAAAATGCGACCTTTTTTCAGAATCAAACAAAACTATCATTCCAAAGCTTCAAAATCAAAAGCATTTCGCAACACGCAAAAATTCTAAAGGCATCAAGCAACAAAGACCATGCAAAAGACGAAGAAATTACGAAACACACAGTGATCAGGCACAGCGGAAAGTAGAAAGATCCAAACATTTCCCAAAAAACTTTCTCAAAACAGACACAAAATGGCGTAGAGGGAGAAAAGAAAGAAGAACCAAACCTGGAAATGAGAAATCTGCAAAGAAAGGTAGAAAAGTAGAAGGCAAAATCCAGAATCACCCCTTCCCCCACGAAAAAGCAAAGTCACAAAGCAACGTCACTGGGCTGAAACGCGAAAGCTACAGGCGGAGGCTTCAGAAAAATCAAAGAGTTGAAAGTGAGAAAGAAGTTACGAAGAAGAAGCGAAGAAGAGAAACCGTCTTTTGATCGAGAAATTCAAAATAAAAGCCAAGGGAGAATGGGTCAATTAAATGCCAATTAAATGCGGATATTAAAACCGCTTGCGTTTCCAAAAAAGCGCTGATATAAAAGCGCGCGCCTTTAGAGAAAAACGTTCTACATTAAAAAAGAGTCTACAAAAGGAAGAAATCGACAAAATGCTCGAACTCGGTTTAACTAAAGATCGAAGTCAAAAGGACTCGACCTCAAAAAAGAAGACCGAACTCAAGCAGGGGTACTGTTCATACTCTGGGTCGAGCTACCCGACCCGGGATGATTGGTGATAAAGCCACCGACCTCTTCAGGTCAGACTACCCGACCTCTTCTAAAAGAGCTCGGCCAAATCGACAGGAAAGCCCAATAAAGGGCCCAAATAGAGGAACACGACCCAAATCCAAAGGCAAATCCCAGCCTACAGAGATAAAGGTGGTTCCCTTGAAGATAAGCTGACTTCATCCAAAACAGGATAAGATAAAGATAAGATAACTAACTTATCTTATCAGAAAGGTCAGCCCACACTCCTATAAATACACTGGAGCACCCAGGTATAACTCATACTCTGATTCTACATAAAACCTGCTTAATACTCGTGCTAACTTAAGCATCGGAGTCTCTTGCAGGTACCCCCCACCCTCCGGTGACCAAGGATCAGTAGTGCAGCCAGTCTAACAAGTCGGGCACGGCGGCTTCGGCCACCCTCAACAAGTCGGACACAACAGCTCCGACCAGCACAGAAGATCACAACCGAGATCGACCTCCAGTTTCAGCTAACCCTCAGAACAATGTCTCAATAATGTTCTTGCGAGAATACATGAGGTCAACTAGTCCTACAGTAAGAAAAAAAGAAAATAGATTACTAACCCAAACATCTCCGATAAAGTCAAAAACAAACCATATCAGAACAGCTCGGACAAGAATGACACAGAGCAATACAAGCAACAAAAGGAAACCCCAGGACCCACACTAAAGATCCCGGGGGCACCTTTTGGAGGCAAGTTATGGAACAAGGATTCAGGAAAACCTACAAGCTCACATACATCCTAACAGAAAAACAATAAACCTCTCTTTTGTGATCTGCAACTAAAGCGACACTCCGAAAAGAAAGCTGCAAGCCACAAATCGAGCAAAGTCATCAAAATAAACTACCTTCCAGACTCGCCACACCAGTTTCAATCAACAAACGAAGCTACTAAGCAACAAAATATCATCAAAGACCCAACCTTGTCCTCAGAGAAATAAAATCCCCCCAAACGAAGTAAAGTCAAAACAAGCACCGATCTTCTCTTACAAAAGTTCAGCAGCAAGAAAAAGATACCAATAGGGCAAAAATCAAGGGGCAATCTTTGCAGAAGTAAACAAATGCAGTTTTTCGAGTATCAAAAAACAACCAGAAGCAAAGCAACAAAACATACAAAGCCCTAAAAAGACTCTACAGAAGTACTAAGAATACGCATAAAGACGAAAAGGAGGCCAAAAAATACATCACAATGACAAACGAACACGAAGACCACAGAAAGGTTTAAACTTTTCAACATATATTCAGAATCAAAGTTTTACCAGAAAAATGATGAGAACAAGAAAGTAAGAAAAAACCAACCTGAAAAAAGCAGAAAGCCTCGAGAGAAAGTTGAAAAGAAGAGCAGAATCTGGAATCGCCCTTCCACAGCCAGGAGGAAACAATAACCAAGTAATGTCGCAAGGAAAGAGGCGAAAGCTACAAACCCCAGGCGAAAACAGAAAGAGAGAAAGAATAGGGAGGTTACAGAGAAGAGAAACCGTTTTTCTGAAATGTGAAATTCAAAATAAAGAGGCTAAGAGAAACGGGGCAATTAAAACCAATTAATGAGGGCATTAAACCCTCGCACGTTCCCAAGAACAGAGCGCTAATACAAAAGCGCGCGCTTTCAGAAGAAAACGTTCCACATTCAAAAAGGAAGATTCTACAAAGAAAGAAGTTGACAAATGCTCGAGTTCGGCTTCACCCAAGAAGGATCGAAGTCCTAAGACTAAGACTCGATCTCAAAAGACCGAGCTCGAGCAGGGATACTGTTCATACCATGGGTCAAGTTGTCCGACCCGGGATGATTAGTGACAAGGCGACCAACCTTTTCAGGTTCGACTATCCGACCTTTTCTCAAAGAGATCAGCCAAATTGACAGGAAAGCCCAATAAAGGGCCCAAATAAAGGAACACGACCCACATCCAAAGGCAGTCCAAGCCTATAGAGATAAAGGCGGTTCCCTTAAAGATAAGCTGACCTCACCCAAAGATAAGATAAGATAAAGATAACTAACTTATCTTACCTAAGAAGGTCAGCCCACAACCATTATAAATACACTGGAGCACCCAGGTATAACTCATACTCTGATTCTACTAAAAATATGCTTAATACCCTTGCTAACTTAAGCATCGGAGTCCCTTGCAGGTACCACCCCCTCCGGTGACAAAGGATCAGCAGTGCGGCCAGCCCCACAAGTCGAACACGACAGCTCCGGCCGCCGCTCACCAGTCGGACACGTCATCTCCGACCAACACCGAAGATCTCGTCCGAGATTGACCTACAGTTTCAGGTAACCCTCAGAACATTGGCGTCGTTGACGGGGACCTGGAAGTCATCCCATCACCATGGCGGATGACCATGACAACGACCACGATTCAGATCTAGAGGATAGAACGCCGCACAAAAATACGGACACTACACCGAAAGATACCTCAGAATCTAACAGGGACAAAAACTCATCAAATCCGGGAGTGATAGAAGCGCTTCAAGATCGTTTAAAGCAACTTGAAAAAGAAAGCCAGCATCAACGAGAAGTTGGGAAGGATCTACAAAAGGAGGTAAGGCGACGCCGAGAATTAGAAGATAAACTTCTAAAACTCGAAGCCGATCTCAAAGCAAAAGCTACTCGGTCCACTCCTGAGGACAACTCTCGCAAGGATCAAGATCCATTCACTAGGGAGATCATGAAGACCAAAATCTCTAAGGACTTCAAACTTCTGGATATGGTTTTGTACGATAGCACTACAGATCCCAACCATCACCTCAGCAATTTCAGAAGTAGAATGTATCTCACTGACGCCTCAGATGCAGTTCGCTGCAAAGCCTTTCCAACAACTCTTACAAAGACAGCAATTAGATGGTTCGACAATCTACCTCTGAGGTCCATCTCAAGCTTTGACGACTTAGCCAAAAATTTTTTGGCCAAATTTTCCATCCAAAAAGATAAGGCTAAGCACGCCCCCAGTCTATTAGGAATCAAGCAAGGAGATCGGAAAAGTCTTCGCAACTACATGGAAAGATTCAACAAAACATGCCTAGACATACAAAGCCTACCAACAGAGGCCGCCATCATGGGCCTCATCAATGGCCTATGAGAGGGACCTTTTAGCCAATCTATATCAAAGAAATACTCCACATCTCTGAATGAAGTGCAAGAACAAGCGGAGAAATATATCAACATGGAAGAAAATTCTCGACTAGGAGAAACCTCAAAATCCGGATTCACCTACCCCCCCTCCCCGAGACAAGGATAAAGAGTCCAAAAAGAAGGAAGATCGACATGGGAAAAAAATTAAAAAATATCATAATTATACCCCTCTTCGGGTGTCCCTTGTGCATGTCTATAAAGAAGTCTGCCACACAAAAAATACCCCCAGCTCGACCACTCAAAGGCAAAAAAGGAGGAGAAAACCGGAACGAATATTGTGAATACCATCGAGTCCGTGGGCATTCCACCAACGAATGTTTTGACTTAAAAAAAGTCATAGAAAAATTAGTAAGAGAGGGAAAACTAGATCGGTATCTGGCCACCCGGGACGATGAGCAAAGAAAAAGGAGAAGGGACGAGGATGTTGGACAAACCGAGCGATCACCTCGTACACCAGAAAGACATGTCCATATGATACACGGAGGGTTTGTAGGAGGAGGAACCTCCAAATCATCTCGCAAAAGATATCTCAAAGAAGTATATCATATCGAAGGAAAGGAGGAAGCGCCCGACATCCCTGAAATTACGTTTACCAAAGAAGATGCATCCGGTGTCATCTCGGGACACGGCGATCCCATGGTCATCACCATTATACTGGCAAATGCAAATCTCCACCGCACACTAATAGACCAAGGGAGCTCTGCCAACATCTTATTCAAAACTGCCTTCAACAAGCTCAGCTTAGAAGAAAAAGAGCTTAGAGCATATCCAAACAGCTTGTTCAAACTGGAAGACACCCCAGTGCAACCACTGGGATACATCTCACTACACACAACCTTCGAAAAAGGAAACCAATCCAGAACACTTAAGATAGACTACATTGTAGTTGATGTGAGTTCAGCCTACAATGCCTTAATAGATCGGACAACATTAAATCAACTCGGCGCAATAGTCTCAACTCCACATCTATGCATGAAATTCCCAACTGCAGAAGGGATAGCTACGATAAAAGCAGATCAGAAGATGGAGCGCCGCTGTTACAATGAAAGTCTAAACCTCAGAGGCAGAGGAGAAGAATTCAACACAATCGAACTTGGTGGAGTTCAGAAGCGAGAAGAACTCTGTCCACAACCTGAAGGTGAAGTAGAGAAAATTCAGATCAGAGACATCCCGAACAAAACAACCAATATTGGCACGATTCTAAGAGGAGACATAAAAGAATCACTCGTACATTTCTTACGAGATAACGTCGATCTCTTTGCATGGAAAGCTGCAGACATGCCAGGCATAGACCCCAAACTAATGTGCCACAAGTTGGCGGTCTACCCAGGATCTCGGCCAGTACAGCAGAGACGAAGAAAACTTGGGCCAGAACGATCCCAAGCTGTGGAAGAGCAGGTACAAGCCCTACTGGAGGCAGGATTCATAAGAGAAGTCAAGTACTCACTATGGCTAGCTAACGTCGTCTTGGTGAAAAAGTTAAATGGGAAGTGGCGAATGTGCACCGACTACACTGATCTCAACAAAGCCTGCCCAAAAGATCCCTATCCACTCCCAAGTATCGACACTCTGGTAGATGCCTCCTCCGGATATAAATACCTCTCGTTTATGGATGCATATTCAGGATACAATCAAATCCCAATGTATCCACCGGACTAAGAAAAAACCTCGTTCCTAACACCGAAAGCAAACTATTGCTATATTGTAATGCCCTTTGGTCTTAAAAATGCGGGAGCTACTTATCAAAGGTTAATGAATAAAGTCTTTTCAGACCATATCGGAAAAATCATAGAAGTCTACGTGGATGACATGTTAATAAAGACACAAAGTGAAGAGACGCTATTATCCGACCTAGCCCAAGTGTTCGACACAATAAGAAGGCATGGCATGCGACTCAATCCTGCAAAATGCACCTTCGCAGTAGAAGCTGGTAAATTCTTGGGCTTTATGCTCACACAAAGAGGAATCGAGGCAAATTCGGATAAATGTCGGGCCATACTTGACATGAAGAGCCCGACTTACGTCAAAGAGGTACAACAACTCAACGGAAGGTTGGCAGCTTTGTCCAGATTTCTAGCCGGATCGGCAATAAGATCTCTTCCCTTCTACGCCACTCTAAGGAAAGGAAAAAAGTTTGAGTGGACAACCGAGTGCGAGCAAGCCTTCCAAGATTTCAAAAGATTCCTGGGACAACCACCTATCCTAACTCGGCCACGGACAGGAGAACCACTCATACTGTACCTCGCGGTAGGAAGTCGGGCAGTAGCCTCAGCACTAGTTTGAGAGGACGACAAGAGGCAACAACCTGTATACTTCATCAGTAAAGCACTACAAGGGTCCGAGCTGAACTACCAAAAAATAGAAAAATTTGCCTATGCTCTCATACTAACATCTCGACGACTTCACTCGTACTTCCAAGCTCACACTATTAAGGTTCGGACCAACCAGCCCATATAAGGGATATTGCAGAAAATAGATCTAGCAGGCAGAATCTTGCAATGGGCAGTCGAGTTGTCCGAGTTTGACCTTCAATACAAAGCTCGGACAGCCATCAAATCACAATACTTAGCTGACTTCATTGCAGAATTTACAGACACTCCGGAAACCCCCACAGAATGAAATCTCTACGTGGATGGTTCCTCGAATAAGACTGGAAGCGGCGCATGTGTGATAATTGAAAGCAACCAAGGAACCCAAATCAAACTTTCCCTCAAATTCGGGTTCCCTGCCTCAAACAACCAGGCAGAATATGAGGCACTACTAGCTGGTTTGAAGCTGGCTAAAGAGGTCGGAGCTCAAAGACTCATTATCTTCAGCGACTCACAGGTGGTCACTTCACAAATAACAGGGAGCTACCAAGCCAAGGATCCCACTATGAAAAAGTACCTGGGTAAAACCAGGGAACAGCTCGAACAACTCCGGGAATATGAAATCCACCACATACCCCGCGAACAGAATGCCCGAGCTGACGCACTTTCAAAGCTAGCCAGCACCAAACCAGGGGGCAATAATAGAAGCCTCATCCAAGAAATACTGCAGAGTCCGTCAATCTCGGAAGAAGAAAAAGTTCTAGCCATAACAAGTCAAGATCAAGGATGGATGGCCCCCATAATTAACTACCTCAAAGCAGAAGCACTCCCTACAGATGAAAAGGAGGCAAAGAGGTTAAAACGAGAGGCACAATATTACACCATCATAAATAATACTCTATACAAGAGAGGGATTTCAATACCTCTGTTAAAATGTGTGCCAACTTCCAACACAAAGGAAGTTTTAGAAGAAGTACACAGTGGCATTTGTGGCAATCATCTCGGAGCACAAGCTCTCACCAAAAAAATACTTTGGGTGGGACTTTATTGGCCAACTCTACAAAAGGAAGCTACAGAGTTTGTAAAGACATGTCTACCATGCCAGAAACATGCCAACTTTCACATCACCCTGCCAGAGGAACTCATTAGCGTGACATCACCATGGCCATTTACAAAATGGGGACTCGACCTTCTCGGACCCTTCCCTCAGGGATCGGGACAAGTTAAATTCCTCATAGTAGGGGTAGACTACTTTACAAAGTGGATCGAGGCAGAACTCCTAGCTAATGCCACTGCTCAAAGAAGTAGAAAATTACTATATAGAAATATTGTCACAATGTTCGGGGTCCCATACTCCATCACCACAGATAATGGCACCCAATTTACAGATGCAGGCTTCAGAAAGTTAGTGGCCGACTTGAATATAAAACACCAATTCACTTTCGTAGAGCATCCTCAAGCCAATGGACAAGCTGAAGTTGCCAACAAAGTGGTATTGGCTGGGCTAAAACGAAGATTACAGGACGCAAAGGGAGCCTGGGCTGAAGAGCTCCCACAAGTCCTGTGGGCATATCGGACAACGCCACATTCCACCACAAGGGAGTCACCCTTCCGATTAGCGTACAGAATGGAGGCAATGATCCCAGTGGAGATTGAGGAAGGGTCACCTAGAGTGGTCCATTACAATGAAGAAGCCAACTCCCAACTTCAAAGGGAAGATCTCGACCTACTTCCTGAAATCCAAGAGAGAGCTCGGATCAGGGAAGAAGCACTAAAACGTCGAATGGCTTCCAGATATAATCAAAAGGTAGTGCCACGAGGTTTCACTGAAAATGATCTCATCCTAATCTGAAATGATATCGGAACAACTCGACCTGGAGAAGGAAAGCTGGCAGCAAACTGGAAAGGACCCTACCGAGTCATAGAAGTACTTGGGAAGGGCTACTACAGACTGTCCAAACTCGAGGGGCGAGAGCTTCCCAGGTCGTGGCACGCCTGCAACCTAAGAAGGTACTATAGCTAGGGATGGTAAAGGATCTCAGCATAGGATGCACTCTTTTTCCTGAAAAGGTTTTTTAATGAGGCACCAAGTTGAGATCCACAAATTATCTGACCTAAAAGGATAAAAACTCTGCATGTACATATTTGCATTTTCTTTTAAATAAAATATATTAGATGTTCTACAAGTTTTCAAAACGCATTAATCTGAAACATTCATCGCCCGATTATAAAACAACAGATCGGCAGAAAGTGAAAAACAAATTCACTGCACGATCACGATAAAGACCAACAGAGATGAAAACCAAATTCATCTAAAGGTCGACTAAACAAGGATTTAACCCACCTTTTATAAATCGGCAAAGATGAAAACAGAATAATGCAAGAAGTTATCGAAAGTGATCCGGAGAAAGGACCTGACGAGGTCTTGATAAGATGGATTGCTAAATAATAACTTAAAGACTGGCCGACGTTAAGAAGTCGGACCAAGTCGACCAAAGTTATAAGTAAACCCTGGAAAGAGGTCTGGCCAACCCTATAAAGGAGGATTACTATAACTTAGAAGGGCTCGACATGACGAAGTCAGCTCAAAACATAAAGTTATAGAAGTAATCCCTGAAAGAGACCTGAACAAGGTCCAAGAAAGAGGATTACAAAAATAACTTAGAAGGGCCCGACATGACGAAGTCGGCCCAAAAACACAAAAGTTATAAAGGTAATCCCTGAAAGAGACCTGAACAAGGTCCAAGAAAGAGGATTACAAAAATAACTTAGAAGGGCCCGACATGACGAAGTCGGCCCAAAAACACAAAAGTTATAAAGGTAATCCCTGAAAGAGACATGAACAAGGTCCAAGAAAGAGGATTACAAAAATAACTTACAAGGGCCCGACATGATGAAGTCGGCCCAAAAACACAAAAGTTATAAAGGTAATCCCTGAAAGAGACCTGAACAAGGTCCAAGAAAGAGGATTACAAAAATAACTTAGAAGGGCCCGACATGACGAAGTCGGCCCAAAACAAGAGATCACAAAAGTAATCCCTGAAAGAGACCCAAACAAAGTCCAAGGAGGATCACTAACAACAACTCGGACGAAACCGACACGACGAAATCGGCCTCCAAAAGACCTTAAGTGTTATACAAGGTAATTCCTAATAAAAACCTGAGCAAGATCCAAACAAAGTGAATTACTGGAAAAAACATCAGGCAAAGGAATCAAGCCAATCCAAAGAGGTCAGACAATGAAAGGTTCCAGCATTCACAAAACCTAGAAAGGTGCCAAGTCGAGAGCAGACAAACATGATATAAAAACATAAAGTTATAATAATAACAAGCTTCAGAAGCCACCAAAATCAGCCCCAAAAGATTGGAAACTACTTTGTTTTTCAAAATAAATTTGCTAAACAAGCAACTAAAAGAGTGTCAACAGTCAGCAAACATCATTTACAAAATAAAGAGTTTAAAAAGCCCACAAGACGGGCTATCTACACAAAGCATTCACATAATCAGGAAATACCCGAAGGCTTCTCGACAGCACGAGGTGAAGAAGGGCGAGTCTGAATAGGCACAGCATCCATAGTCCCATCATCCCGATTCAGGATTTGACAGTCAGGATCTGACACGGGATGATCAACCTCAGCTGAAGGAGCGGAAGAAGTCGGCACTTCGGAGGCTTTGGCAGCAAGCACAGGGGGAGGTTCAACATCATCGTCATTAGGGTCGTCAGGGACAATCTTGTCATCCTTTACAATATTGTCCAGACTAAAGAGAGTAAGGTCGACCTTAGAAGCAAGAACTTGAACTTGCTCCTTCAGGTTCTCATAAGCAGTATTTACGCTGCCTACAAGGTGACCCTGGAACTCAGCATAATCAACTCGAGCAGACTCCAACTCCTCCCTGAGACGCATCACTTCCCTATAGGCCGTAACATAGCTATCCTTGTGCCTCAAGGCGGTATCCTTAGCCAACCTCACAGAAGCCGCCAAGGCAACAGAACTAGCCTTTTCGGTCTTCAGCTCCTTCTCCAGTTTGGTCACTTTCACTTGGAGCTCCTCCTTCAAACCCTTCATACGGTCGAACTCTTGCTTAGCCTCCTCCATAAAAGCTTTAGTAGCATGAAGAGGGAGGTCTTGGCCAGTTCGGTGCAGGGCAGCTCCCATATGTGCCATCTTGACGCTACTCCGAGTAATAAAATCCAAGTGGCGAAGGAGAGAGACATCGTCGGTAGGAATGGTACCGTAAGGACCAATCTGCTGATCGACAAACTCAACCGCGTCAAAGTCAGGGGCATCAAGGTTGAAAGGCTCAGTTGTTTTTGGTTTTTTGTTTGGAGGAGCACCAGAAGTAGCAACAGAAACTTGAGGAGGATCAGCCAAACGAACCCTGGGAGTAGGGATTACCTTCCTCACCCCCGGCGAGTTCGGTATGGCCGGCTTCAACTGAACCTGAGATGATCCCTCACCGGCCGCCTTAGCTGAGACGTTTTAAGCTGCAGTGGCCTTTCTTGCCCTCTTAAAGACCTTCATGGATTCCTTATTCTTAATCATCTCTGCAAACAAAACGTCATAGCAGGAAACCAAGTTACAAATCAAAAAAGAGCTCGTAAAGAAATAAACTCAACAAAACAAGGAAATCAAAAATTGAACACTACCCAGCTCATCTCGAAGGAGTGAGGGGTCCCCTAAGAATTTCTTGGTATCAAGATAGGGAGGCTCCCCCCAATTCTCCTCCAACACAGTCACAAAGGCCTGCTCGACCTCGTCCAACATCTCCCAGGAATACCTCGACACAACAACGTTCTTTTGCCACTCTAAAGGAAAAGTGGGCTCATCATTCTCATCCAGAAAAAAGGGACGAGCTCCTTCAACAGCTCGGACCTTGAAGAAATAGTTCTTAAAATCACGAAAAGACTCGTCATACATAGAAAAAACTTTCTTCCCTTGTGAAGCTCGGAAAGAAACCCAGGCAGCCTTTTCTTCACTACCCCAGGTTTTGTCAAGACAAACAAATAAATGAAAAGGGATTGCGAAGCAGGGACGTCAAACTCACGACACAGCAATTGAAAGATCTTTATAAAACCCCAAGAATTGGGGTGAAGTTGGGATGGAGCTACATTGCAAGACCACAATAGGTTGGTCTCAAAAGGAGTAAAAGGAATGGTGATATTCATCTGGCCAAAAAAGTAATCGTATGCATAGAAAAAAGGACGGTCTCCAGCAACTCGAGTAGAGAAACAAACTCTCTCTTCAGGAGTGGGGGGTACAAGCTCATAATTCTTTTCCTCACTATCAATACTACAAACCATATGAAATTGCCTAAGCTGCTGACAAAATTCGGAATCAACCAAAGAAACACACAAAAGAACCATCGAATCCACCCAATCAGCCATGCCCTCAGGGACATGGGAAGATGTCTCAATAATGTTCTTGCGAGATGACATGAGGTCAACTAGTCCTACAGCAAGAAAAAAAGAAAATAGATTACTAACCCAAACATCTCCGATAAAGTCAAAAATAAACCATATCAGAACAGCTCGGACAAGAATGACACAGAGCAATACAAGCAACAAAAGGAAACCCCAGGACCCACACTAAAGATCCCGGGGGCACCTTTTCGAGGCAAGTTATGGAACAAGGATTCAAGAAAACCTACAAGCTCACATACATCCTAACAGAAAAATAATAAACCTCTCTTTTGTGATCTGCAACTAAAGCGACGCTCTGAAAAGAAAGCTGCGAGCCATAAATCGAGCAAAGTCATCAAAATAAACTACCTTCCAGACTCGCCACACCAGTTTCAATCAACAAACGAAGCTACTAAGCAACAAAATATCATCAAAGACGCAACCTTGTCCTCAGAGAAATAAAATCCCCCCAAACAAAGTAAAGTCAAAACAAGCACCGATCTTCTCTTACAAAAGTTCAGCAGCAAGAAAAAGATACCAATAGGGCAAAAATCAAGGGGCAATCTTTGCAGAAGTAAACAAATGCAGTTTTTCGAGTATCAAAAAACAACCAGAAGCAAAGCAGCAAAACATGCAAAGCCCTAAAAAGACTCTACAGAAGTACTAAGAATACGCATAAAGACGAAAAGGAGGCCAAAAAATACATAACAATGACGAACAAACACGAAGACCACAGAAAGGTTCAAACTTTTCAACATATATTCAGAATCAAAGTTTTACCAGAAAAATGATGAGAACAAGAAAGTAAGAAAAAACCAACCTGAAAAAAGCAGAAAGCCTCGAGAGAAAGTTGAAAAGAAGAGCAGAATCTGGAATCGCCCTTCCACAGCCAGGAGGAAACAATAACCAAGTAATGTCGCAAGGAAAGAGGCGAAAGCTACAAACCCCAGGCGAAAACAGAAAGAGAGAAAGAATAGGGAGGTTACGGAGAAGAGAAACCGTTTTTCTAAAATGTGAAATTCAAAATAAAGAGGCTAAGAGAAACGGGGCAATTAAAACCAATTAATGAGGGCATTAAACCCTCGCACGTTCCCAAGAACAGAGCGTTAATACAAAAGTGCGCGCTTTCAGAAGAAAACGTTCCACATTCAAAAAGGAAGATTCTACAAAGAAAGAAGTCGACAAATGCTCGAGTTCGGCTTCACCCAAGAAGGATCGAAGTCCTAAGACTAAGCTCGATCTCAAAAGACCGAGCTCGATCAGGGACACTGTTCATACCCTAGGTCAAGCTGTCCGACCCGGGATGATTAGTGACAAGGCGACCAACCTCTTCAGGTCCAACTATCCGACCTCTTCTCAAAGAGATCGGCCAAATTGATAGGAAAGCCCAATAAAGGGCCCAAATAAAGGAACACGACCCACATCCAAAGGCAGTCCAAGCCTATAGAGATAAAGGCGGTTCCCTTAAAGATAAGCTGACCTCACCCAAAGATAAGATAAGATAAAGATAACTAACTTATCTTACCTAAGAAGGTCAGCCCACAACTATTATAAATACACTGGAGCACTCAGGTATAACTCATACTCTGATTCTACTAAAAACCTGCTTAATACCCTTGCTAACTTAAGCATCGGAGTCCTTTGTAGGTACCACCCCCTCCGGTGACGAAGGATCAATAGTGTGGCCAGCCCCACAAGTCGGACAAGACAGCTCCGGCCGCCGCCCACCAGTCGGACACGTCATCTCCGACCAGTACCGAAGATCTCGTCCGAGATCGACCTACAGTTTCAGGTAACCCCCGGAACAAATAGTATCTCTTTTCAGGAGTTTTGTACCCCTTTTAGCTGGGGTTTTCGACCTTTGGACTTTTACTTATTCTTTTTTTTTTTTGAGGTCGTATTTGTCTCTTTGGGTCGCCTCCTTTTGGTGTCGATCTGTATGCCTTTGCTATCAGGGCTTTTTAGTGGTATTCCAACAACTTTTTAGGTAGTGTCCCAATGGGGAACCTTTTCTTTATAGTTTGTTTAGATGACTTTTTAGCTCCGTTTCGAGGTCGTGCTCTTGCTTTAGGTAAAATCCTTTTCAGGGCTTGTGCCTTTTTAGCTAAGCATTTCGGGCCTTGGTTTATTAACCTTTCTTTGTCCTTTGCAAGATGTTTTTGTCCCTTTTCAGTGATCCTTTCATTAGTCCGACTTCTCTGTCGGGCCTTATTAAGTTATTTTTAGTAATCCCATTTTTAGTTAGACCTCGTTAGGTCACTTTTCTGGGTTACTTTTTATAACTTCTTGCATTATCTTGCTTCTATCGCTTCACCTTGCCGACCTCTTTTAATCGGGCGATGAATTTCGCGTTTTATGAGCTTAGATTAATGCATCTTTGGTAGAAAACTTTTTAGAGAATTGATAACTTTCATTCAAATAATAATGAGATAAAAACATAAATAAAAGTGTGTACATGAGAGTGCTTACCCTTCTAGGTCGGGCAGTTTTTTATATCTCGGCTTGGCACCTCATTAAAAAACCTTTTTAGGAAAAAGAGTGCGCCTTGACCTAAGATCCTTACTATTTTCTAGCTATAGTAATTTCTTAGGTTACAGGCATGCCATGACCTTGGTAGCTCTCACCCTTCGAGGTCGGACACCTTATAGTAGCCTTTTCATAGTACTTCTGTAACTCGGTATGGCCCTTTCCAGTTAGCTGCTAGCTTCCCTTCTCCTGACCGACCTGCTCCGATATCATTTCGGATTGAGATGAGATCGTTGGTGGTGAAACTTCGCTGGATTACCTTCTGATTATACCTCAGAGCCATTCGACGCTTTAGGGCTTCCTCTCTGATCCGAACTCTTTCTCGGACTTCTGGAAGTAGGTCGAGCTCTTCCCTTTGAGCTTGGGAGTTGGTGTCTTCGTTGTAGAGGATCACTCTAGGGGATCCTTCTTCTATTTCCACGGGAATCATTGCCTCCATTCTATAAGCAAGTCGGAATGGTGATTCTCCGGTGGTTGAGTGTGGTGTTGTTCGGTATGCCCAAAGAACTTCCAGGAATTCTTCGGCCCAAGCTCCCTTGGCATCCTGTAGTCTCCATTTTAACCCGGCCAGTATGACTTTATTAGCGGCTTTTGCCTGTCCATTGGCTTGTGGGTGCTCTACAGAGGTGAACTGGTGCTTGATTTTCAAATCGGCTACCAGGTTTCTGAAGCCCGTGTCAGTGAACTGAGTGCTATTATCAGTGGTAATGGAGTATGGGACCCCAAACCTTGTGACAATGTTTCTGTACAAGAACTTCTGACTTCTTTGGACGGTGGCAGTGGCTAAAGGTTCAGCCTCGATCCATTTTGTGAAATAGTGTATTCCTACAATGAGGAACTTGACCTGCCCTGATCCTTGAGGGAAAGGTCTGAGGAGGTCGAGCCCCCACTTTGCAAATGGCCAAGGTGAAGTGACACAGATAAGTTCTTTGAGTGGTGTGATGTGAAAGTTAGCGTGCTTCTGACATGGAGGGCATGTTTTGACAAACTCTATTGCTTCCTTTTGCAAGGTCGGCCAGTAAAAACCAGCTCAGAGTACCTTTTTGGAAAGAGCTCGTGCCCCGAGGTGGTTACCGCACATGCCACTGTGGACTTCCTCACGAACTTCCCTCGTAGCAGAGGTCGGGATGCATTTTAGGAGGGGTGTAGAGATTCCTCTCCTATATAGGACGTCGTGCACTATGGCGTAGTGCTGCACTTCTCGTACTAGCCTTTTTGCCTCCTTTTTGTCTACGGAAAGTGTTTCAGACTTGAGATATCTGACTATGGGAGTCATCCACCCTTGGTCCTGGTCTAATATTCTTAAGACCTTTTTTTCTTCCGAGGTTGATGGATTTTGTAGTGTTTCTTGGATGAGGCTTCTATTATTGCCCCCAAGTTTGGTACTGGCTAGTTTCGAAAGTGCATCAGCTCGGGCATTTTGTTCTCGAGGTATATGTCAGATCTCATATCCCATGAATTTTCTGAGCTGTTCTATAGTCTTGTCTAGGTATTTCTTCATGGTGGGATCCTTAGCCTGGTAGCTCCCTTCTATTTGCGAGGTGACTACCTGTGAGTCGCTGAAAATAGTAAGCTTTTGAGCGCCGACCTCCCTAGCCAGCTTCAAACCTGCCAGTAGGGCTTCGTACTCGGCTTGGTTATTTGAGGCAGGAAACTCGAACTTTATGGAGAGCTCAAGTTGAGTTCCTTGATTACTTTCTAGGATTACTCCGGCTCCACTTCTGGCTTTGTTTGATGAATCGTCGACGTAGAGGTTCCAGCCAGTGGGGGTGTCTGGGGTGTCGGTGTATTCTGCAACGAAGTCGGCCAGATATTGGGACTTGATAGCTGTCCGAGTTTCGTACTTGAGATTGAACTCGGACAAATCGACTGCTCAATTGTAGAATTCTTCCAGTTAAGTCTATTTTCTGTAGAATACTTTTTATGGGTTGATTGGTCCGTACTCTGATAGTGTGAGCTTGAAAATATGGCCGGAGTCGTCGAGAAGTGAGTATAAGGGCGTAGGCGAACTTTTCTATCTTTTGAAAGTTTAGTTCTGCCCCTTGTAGAGCCTTACTGATGAAGTAGATGGGTTGTTGCCCATTTTCGTCTTCTTTGACTAGTGCTGAAGCTATTGCCCGACTTCCGACGGCGAGGTATAGGATTAGTTCTTCACCTTCCCTGGGTTAGGATGGGTGGTCACCCCAGGAACGTCTTAAAGTCTTGGAAGGCTTTTTCACATTCTGGGGTCTATTTGAACCTCTTTCCTTTCCTTAGTGTTGCGTAGAAACAGAGAGATCTTAATGCCGATCCAGCTAGGAATCTAGACAGAGCCGCTAGTCTTCCGTTGAGCTGTTGGACCTCCTTAACACAGGTCGGGCTTTTCATGCTAAGTATGGCCTGTCATTTATCCGGGTCTGCTTCAATCCCCCTTTAAGTGAGCATGAAGCCCAGGAATTTGCCAGCTTCTACTGCGAAGGTGCACTTTGTGGGGTTAAGTCTCATCACATACTTTCTTATGGTGTTGAACACTTCAATGAGGTCGGATAACAACGTTTCCTCTCTTTGTGTTTTTACCAGCATATCGTCTACATAAACCTCCATCAGCTTTCCGATGTGATTGGTGAACACTTTGTCCATCAATCTTTGATATGTAGCCCCTGCATTCTTGAGTCCGAAAGGCATGACTACGTAGCAATAATTTGCTCTTGGGGTTAGGAATGAGGTTTTCTCCTGGTCGGGTTGATACATCGGGATTTGGCTGTATCCCGAGTAAGCGTCCATGAAGGAGAGGTACTTGTATCCCGATGAAGCGTCGACTAGTGTGTCTATATTCGGGAGTGGGTAAGGATCTTTTGGGCAGGCTTTGTTGAGGTCGGTGTAATCAGTGCACATCCGCCACTTCCCATTTTACTTTTTGACCAATACTACATTGGCTAGCCATAATGGATATTTTACCTCCCTTATGAATCCTGCCTCTAACAAGGCCTGTACCTGCTCCTCTACGGCTTGCAACCTCTCTAGACCAAGCTTCCTACGCCTCTGTTGTACTGGCTGAGACCCAGGATATACGACTAACTTATGACACATTAGTCCGGGATCAATACCGGGCATGTTGGTAGCCTTCCATGCAAAGAGATCGGAATTATCCTTTAGGAGCTTTGTTAGCAGCTCCTTTAGGTCTTCATTTAGATTTGCCCCTATGTTTGTTGTTTTGTCTTGAGTGTCTCCGTTTTGAACTTCTTTGGTCTCACCTTCCGGTTGAGGGCGGAGTTTTTCGCGAGCTCGGATTCCCCCGAGTTCAATAGTGTTGGTTTCTTTTCCTCTGGGGTCACCCTTGAGGTTCAAGCTTTCGTTGTAACAGCGTCGCGCGAGTTTTTGGTCTCCCTTTACGGTGGCAATCCCTTCAGGTGTTGGGAACTTCATGCACAGGTGTGGAGTGGAGACTACTACGGCGAGCTGATTTAGCGTTGTCTGACCTATGAGTGCATTGTATGCGGACTTCACGTCGACTACGATGTAGTCTATATTTAACGTTCTAGACTGTGTACCTTTTCCGAAGGTTGTGTGTAGTGGAATGTACCCAACTGGCTGAATTGAGGTGTCTCCAAGCCCGAATAAGCTGTTAGGATATGCTCTGAGCTCTTTTTCTTGGAGGCTGAGCTTGTGGAAGGCGGATTTGAACAGGATATCCATGGAGCTTCCTTGGTCTACTAATGTTCGGTGGAAATTGATCTTGGCAAGTATGATGGTGATGACCACAGGGTCATCATGCCCTGGGACGATGCCTGCAGCATCTTCTTGGGTGAAAGTGATTGCGGGGAGGTCAACCGACCTGTCCCCTCCTCTGACATGGTACACCTCTTTAAGGTGTCTCTTGTGGGATGACTTAGAGATCCCTCCTCCTGTGAATCCTCCATTGATCATGTGGACATGTCTCTCAGGGGTGTGGGGGGAGCGTTCAGCTCATCGACCCTCTTCATCCCTTCTTCTCTTTTTTGATTCGTCCACTCTGTGGGCTAAGAACCGATCTAATCTCCCTTCCGTGCCAATTTTTCTATGACATTCTTCATATCGTAGCACTCGTTAATGGGATGCCCGTAGATCCGGTGGTATTCGCAATACTCTATCCGACTTCCTCCTCTCTTATGTTTAATCGGGCGAGGGGGTGGGATCTTCTCAGTGTTGCATATCTCTCGGAAAACATCTACAAGGGACACCCAAAGAGGGGTGTAGTTGTGGTACTTTCTAGGTTTCTCAGTAGGATGGTCTTCTTTTTTCCTAGACTCTTTATCCTTGTCCCGAGGTGGGTGGGAGAGTCTGGCCTTTGAGGCTTCTCCTATTCGGGAATTCTCCTCCATATTGATGTATTTTTCCGCCTATTCTTGTACCTCATTCAGAGATGTTGGGTATTTTTTGGATATGGAGTGGTTAAAGGGTCCTTCCTGTAGTCCGTTGATAAGTCCCATAATTGCTACTTCTGTAGGGAGGTTTTGTATGTCAAGGCATACTTTATTGAATCTCTCCATGTAACTGCGGAGGCTTTTTCGATCTCCTTATTTAATCCCTAGCAAACTCGGAGCGTACTTGGTTTTATCTTTCTGGATGGAAAACCTGGCTAAGAACTTTTTGGCAAGATCATCAAAGCTTGTGATCAACCTTGGTGGCAAGCTGTCGAACCACTTTATCGCCATTTTAGTTAAGGTGGTTGAAAAATCTTTGCAACGGGTTGCGTCTAAGGCGTCCGTGAGGTACATTCGACTTCTAAAGTTACTGAGGTGATGACTTGGGTCGGACGTACCATTATATGGGGTCATGTCAGGGGCTTTGAAGTCCTTCGGGACTTAGCCTTCATGATTTCTTTTGTGAATGGGTCTTGATCTTTGTGGGGACTATCCTCGCGGTTGGACCGAGTGGCTTTAGTTTTGAGGTCGGTTTCGAGCTTTAAGGTTTTGTCTTCCAGCTCTCGACGCCGTCTTATTTCTCTTTGGAGATCTCGCTCGGCTTCACGCTAACGTTCGGCTTCTTGTTCGAGCTGTTTGAGGCGATCCTCCTGTTCACGAATGGCATCTAGAATTTATTTGTTCTGAGTCTCCTTATCTCCCTTGGATTGATGTGTATCCTTTGGGGAGTTCGGTGCGGCATTTGTATTCTTGAGTGGCATTCCTTCTTCTAATCCCGAGTTGAGGTCGTTGACAGGGTTGCTTGCCATGACGAAGGGATGACTTCCAGGTTCCCCGGCAATGGCGCCAATGTTCCGAGGGTTACCTGAAACTGGGAGGTCGATCTCAGATGAGATCTTCTAGCCTGACTAGAACTGCCGTATTCGACTTATTGAGATGGGAGGCGCTGCCAGTCCTCGTCACCGGAGGGGGGTAGTACCTGCAAGAGACTCCGATGCTTAAGTCAGCACGGGCTTTAGGTAGGTTTTTAGTAGAATTAGAGTGTGAGTTATACATGGGTGCGCCAGTGTATTTATAGTAATGATTGATGACCTTCCTTTGAGATAAGCTGGTTATCGTATCTTATCATTTAGGGAGGATATCTTTATCTTTTGGTCAACTGCCTTCTGGTGAGCGGTGACCCTTTGTTTTGGGCCTTCTTGGGCCTCTATGGTGATTTGGCTGAGCTCTTTTAGGGAGAGGTCAGTGACTACCAACCTTACAAGAGGTCGGTCGCTTTGGCTTCGTACAACCCAGTCCTAACAGCTCAGTTCAGGGTATGAACAGGTAGGGTGTTACAATCAGTATTAGAGCAGTTTGTTCCTATAGAGCCTGAGGAATGAACTGACTATACTTCTTAGGATACTCTGGATGTATGTATATGCTATTTCGGATTATCTAACTGATAAATATAGCATACTTGTTCATGAGCATGTATTTAGAACTTTGAAGCACTGGACTTGAGATATTGAGACTGATCACCTTGATACTAATTATCTAAATGACGTCTCGTGGATGCGGACGTGGTCAAGGAAGAGGTCGGAGTGATAATGAGGAACCTGAACCAACCGATAATAACCTGGTGAACTTCATGGCTGCATTAGAAAATATGGCTGCTGCTATGAAAGCCGTGGCTGAGGTACTAGACCAACAGGCTGGTAATGGGAATGGCGGTGACGGTGGTAATGAGCCGACGACCTTAGCAACATTCCTGAAGGTGAATTCACCTATTTTTTGAGGAACGACAAATCCTACAGAGGCAGACAATTAGTTTCAGGAGATGGAGAGAGCTCTACAAACTCAACACATGCCTGAAGACCAGTATGTCGAGTTTGCCACATATCAGTTGATAGGAGAAGCTCAGTTTTGGTGGCAGGAAACTCGTCATCTACTGTAGCAAGGCAATGCTGTGATAACTTGGGACGCTATCCGAGACAAATTCTACAAGAAACACTTTTCCAACTCGGTCAGGACGGCGAAGGAGTTAGAGTTGTTGCAGCTGAAGCAAGGCTCAATGATAGTAGCAGAGTACATGAGCAGGTCTAAGATGCTCTGCCAATTTTCCAAGGTCTGTCAGGGTGCTTCAGAGGATTACAAGGAGTGGAAATGCATTAAGTATGAGGGTGGATTACGGAGTGATATTTTGAGTACTTTGGGGCCTATGGAGGTCCGAGTTTTCTCCAAACCGGTGAACAAGAGTAGGGTTGTGGAGGAATATTCAAGGAAGGTTGCTGTGGTAGAGAGTGGCCACCGACAGTACCGTGAAAAGGACCAAGGTATGAGTTACGCACCAAGGGGTCAAGGATTCAAGAGAAGTGGGTGCGCACAACAAAATTCCCACGGCCGAACTGACTTGAGATGCCAGAGATGCAGAAGCCACCATCCGAATAGGCCATGCCGGTTCGGGTCGGGATTATGTTACAATTGCGGAAGGCCAGGGCATTTGGTCAGAGATTGTCCACACAGGAAAAACTGGGATGCAACAAGATCCGATCCTCATATCCGAGGTAATAAAGAAACTAGTAACCAAACCTTAACCAGTGCATAATTCTGAAGAATGGCATTCAATCTTAACACATGATTGAGCTGTGAGAATCATGATTCCCAGGTGAATTATTGGTAGATGGCTTTGAGTCAATTAGACAGAGGGGTTTTGGTTAGCATAAATGAATAGATAAGTTCTTAATAACAAGAGATCAAAGTGATGCAGCGGAAGCGGGTTGGATTGTTTTGAACGTTCAATTGAGTTATATCTAAGGAATCGAAAGTGCTGATACTGATAGAATTGTGGAGTGATTATTTGAAATTAGTGATTGTGAAACGTAGTGGAGAGGAATGTCTCGGAATTATCCTTTT
This sequence comes from Arachis hypogaea, assembly GCF_003086295.3. Classification (NCBI taxonomy): domain Eukaryota; kingdom Viridiplantae; phylum Streptophyta; class Magnoliopsida; order Fabales; family Fabaceae; genus Arachis; species Arachis hypogaea. The sequence continues at coordinate 113,316,158 of NC_092052.1, read as the reverse complement.
GGGTGTTAAATTGTTAAGTAATGAGCAAAGTCTGGACCGAATCCTTTATGCAAGAGATAGGGTGCCAATAAATCTTCACGACTCGATCTAGCCTTCTTTTGTAACTTGTATTGAAATCCTATCTCAGAACTCTTCTTAAAAAAAAAGCGATTTGACCATCTTCCCAATTTTATTCCTTACCCGCATGTATCCATGCATAAATCTATCCCTTTCGAGGTGAGCCTAAGTTTGCTTTGGTATAATCAAGTGAATCTTTGAATATCAGACACTAACTGTGAGTTAAGTTGCTCTCCTTCGTGAACTTGTATTCCTTTGAAATCAGTTGAGACTTACTTGATCTGATATGCTTTGTGCTCTCTATCAAGGTTTTTTATTTGGATTCCTTTCTTGAGATGCACCTTAGTTCTTCTTCTTGTGCATTTCGTTATTTCTCTTAACTTTGATTGATTTCATCCAAAACATCCTTCTTATTTCTTGCAAACACCGTTCGTGTTGTTCGTTCATCTTTTGAACTTAGTATCCTTTCAAAAATTAACTCGAGCTTAATTTTGCATCACACACAATTCCTATATGTAACCATTGAAACGTTAGTTCCGTAAAGTAAGACTTATGGACGCGGGAAATAAAGCGTGTAAGTATGTAACGTCACGAGGAGCTAAGGAGCTTTGATTCTTACAGACCGCATTGCCTATGATTAAGTTGACTCGCAAGGATGCACCATCTATATAGACATCTGACCACGAAGAGAGTGTTCAATCTCTGAAGGAGAGATTAACTACAGCGTCAACACTCGTGTTACGTTAATCTAATGAACCACTTGAGGGTTACAGTGATGCATCATAGAAGGGTTTAAAATGCGGGCTGGTGCAACATCGTAATGTGGTAATGGACGCCCTGGGCAGGAGGTCTCTGAGTATTGCTTGGATGATGATTAAGGAGAAATAACTTTTAAGTAAGTTTGGAGTTTTAAGTGGGTGCTGAGAAAGTGGCTGGAGGTATTAGACTGAATCAAGTGCAACTACAAATAATGGTAAGGCTGAAATTTGGGGAGCGCAGCAAGATGAAAAGGAGCTACTAAGGATGTTAAAGTTTGTTGAACAAGAGAATTAAGAAGAGATTGAGGGAGAAAGGGGAGGAATTTTGAGGGATAAGGAGAGAATTTTTGTATCGAATGTCGGAAATCGAGGCGTAAATTATTATCTAAAGTTCTTAAGAGCGGATTTTCGATTCATTAGTTCAGTTAAAGGAGAATTTGACGTTTCAAGCAATTTCGATCAGAATTGGTGATGTCAATATCAAGAAACCCTGAAGAAAATAAGTCCCGTTAGTAGAGGTTGTTTGAAATCGAGCCAGAGTCGACGAACATATGTGGGAGCTAGAATCAAAGATGAGGAAAGACTACCACAGTTATTCTTAGGTAATTGAATTTTGGAGACGAAATTCCTAATTAGGTGGGTAGGATGTAAAAATTCTGTAATTAATAAATAATTAACTAATAAATTAATTATGAGCCAAGAAAATTAGGAAATAAGATTTTATAATTTGAAGAAGTAAAAATATTTAAAATACGAATTTAAATACTAATTTTAAATATTTTGGCCGAACCGAGTGAACCGGGCCCAAGTAGGCTCAAGCCCACTCACCTAACCCCACATATAAGCTTAACATTAAGCTTTCTTCCTCATTCTTACTTCAGTCCATGGAGAAGAGAGGTAAAGGGAAACAAAACACAAAACCCTATTCCACTACAAATTTCAATTCCTCATAACTTTTGATCCGGAACTCTGATTGCCGCACTATTTGCAGCCATGCAACCACCTCATTGAACTCTTCAATTTTATCAGAACAAAGTAGTAAAAATTTCTGAATTTTGTGCCCATTTCTCCCTCCCCTTCATTTGTGTGAATTTAGTTTGGGTATTGAGAGATTTTTATGATTTTGATGGTTTTGGTGTAATAGAGCATTGGGTAATTGTTGGGTTGCACCTCAAATATTCATGGGTAAGGTAAGAAATTGCTAAACCCTTGTGAATTGATGAATTAGTGGAACCCTAGTGTGATTTTGGTAAATTGTGTGGAATTAGATTGAAGTCATGTGAATTGAAATCAAATTGGCGAAGTGGCACTTGGAACTAAATTCTGGTGGTTGAAAACTTGTTGAATTGCCTTTGCAGGCTTGGAAACTTGTGGAAAAAAGGTTTTGGGTGGTGATTAAGATTGGGAGAAAATTGGCCAAGGTATGGTTTCGGTTTCTTTTAGTTAATATATAATGTTGTGTGAAACTTAGGCTAGAAGCCCTTAAGATAGGTTTGAATTACATGAATTGGTTAATTGATGATTAGAAATTGTTAAATGAGGTTGACGTTTTAGATTAAAGTTGATAAAATGAGATTGGATGTGATGAATAATGATTACGATATTATTGACTGATGATGATTTTGATTTTTAATTATGATTGATAGAAAGTTGGTTGGAATGTGAATGGTGAATTGATTTGGTGGTTTAAGTAAAAGTTTGATTTAATATGTGTATAAAATGTGATTGATGATGATTTTTGATGTAGTGGAATGTATGTTTATTATTGTTATTGATAATGATTGATGATAATAGTGGGAATTGGAGGATTTGTGAGTGAAAATTGTTGAATGAATTGAAGGATTTAGTTGTGAAGTGAATAAAGAGTATGTGATAGTGTGTAGAAGTTTCTGGTATTGAATTAGGTAGGATTGGAAGTGTTTTGAATTGAGAATTTTGGATAACTAGAGGATTTGAACTTTTGGTAAAAATTGATTTTTGACCAATTTCAAGAGGTCATAACTTGGCTTTCGGACCCACAAATCTTGCGAAACTTATCTTGAATAAAAATTGGGTTCGTGAAGTTTATAATGTTTGAAGAAAGAACTGAAAATAATTTTTAACGATAAAGTTATGCACGTTTGAAGTTCGGTGCGAAAAACTGATTTTTTGAACTTAACAGCTTTTTGAAGAAATTCACATTCATGCGTACGCGGGGAATGTCATTGACAGAGGAAAAATGTTGGTAAAGATTTTTACAAAAATATCGCGTTGCAAGTATAGTTCTAAACCGACAATTAAACCTCAATTAATGTTTAAATTGTTTGTCACTTAATCAAACCCAATAAAATTAACCGAAGTATTTAAACCTCGGGTCGTCTCTCAAGGAATTACAGGGAAGTGTACTTACTATTGATTATGGGAAAACGTTTTTGGGGTTTTTTGAATTAAGAGACAAGGAAGTAAAAATGGCAAGAAAATAAAGTAATAACTATGAAAGCTCTTAACAAGGAAAGAGGATTAAAAGTCCTATCCTTATTATCATTATCAATTGTGATGGTAAATGTGGATTGCCTTCACTTAGTTAACCTCTAACCAATGGAGGAAGGTCAAGTGCATACAATCAACTTGAGTTCACAAGTCCTAGCCAACTAATAGTGAGAGACTAGCTTTGGCGAAGTTCAAGCTAACCAGTAATCTTCAATCACCAATCAACAAAAGACTTTTGATAACTCAAGAGTCTTTAAATAATCAATCTAAGTCAAGAACGTAAAAAGCTAAATTAAAATCCACCCAAGTATTTTATCAAATACTTGGTAGGCACTTAAAAGCATGATAAAATTAACAAGGAATATTAAATCTAAAGAATCAATTGCAAGCATCAATGACTAACAATTAAAGAGAATAACAATAAACATGGAAAACATAAATTGCATTAACAGAAATCAAATGTAACAAGATCTCATAAACATAAAAATGACAAAAAAGGAAAATTAACAAGAGAAGAAGATGAACTAAAGTGCTTAAACAAATAAAAGTAAGACCAAAACTAAATTAAAGGAAGATTGAACATGAACGTAAAGAGAAATTGAAAGAAGAAACCCTAAACTAGAGAGAGGAGAGAGCCTCTCTCTCTAGAAAACTACATCTAAAACCTAAAATTGTGTATGAATGAAAGTGAATGATTCTCCCTTCCAGCTCCACTTTACAGCCTCTAATCTGTATTTTCGGGATTGAAACTGGGTCAAAAGCAGCCCAGAAATCGCCCCCAGCAATTTCTGTAAGTTGTAGCACGTGATGCTCTATCACACGTACGCGTCAGCTACGCGTATGCGTCGTTGAACCTTGCACCTGGCCACGCGTAGGCGTCAGCCATGCGTGCGCATCGTATGTCTACTGCACCAGTCACGCGTACGCGTCATCCATATGTGCGCGTCGCTACCAGATTCTCAAAACTTCAATTTCTTGTGTTCTTTCCACTTTTGCATGCTTCTTTTCCATCCTCTAAGTCATTCCTGCCCTATAAAACCTGAATACACTTAACACACATATTATGGCATCGAATGGTAATAAGAGAGGATTAAAATTAGCAAATTTAAGGCCAAAGAAGCATGTTTTCAATCATAGCACAAAATTAGGAAGGAAAATATAAAACATGCGAATTATATGAATAAGTGTGAGAATAATGGATAAATCCACTCAATTCAATACAAAATCAACCGCAAAATAGTGGTTTATCAATCTCTCCACACTTAAACATTAGCTTGTCCTCATGCTAAGCTCAAGAGAAGCTATAAAGGAGGTGAAGAGGAATGGTAGAATTTATGAAATGCAACCTATCTAAATGAATGCAACTAAATGCGAAATGCTTTTACCTACTTGGTTAAAAGTAAATCAACCTTCCAAAAACAAATATGAACTGAATTCCACTGATTCGAATTCCAAAATAAAGTACAAGTCAACGTGCAAGAAGAAAGCTCGTGAAAGCCGGAAACAAAGAATCGAGCATCGAACCCTCACCGGTAGTGTATACACTCTAATCACTTAAGTGTTTGAGAGTCAATTCTCTCAATTCTCTACTAATATTTCTTTCTAAGCCTTGCTCTTCTTCTAACAATCAACACAATTTAATGTACAAATACACATATCAAGAGGTCTTTTATGGGTTGTAATAGGGTTAGGGTCAAGGTAGGATTGTATTTTGTCAAGTAGACTAAAATCTGAATCCTTGATTAACCTAAACTTCTCACCTAACTTAAGATAATCCATGTAATCAGAATATAAAATCTAACTACCCATTAACTATGTTTATCACATATCCATGCATCCCAATTTTGAGTACAGTACATATGCATTGCTATCACCATTTACTTTGGGGCATTTTGTCCCCTTTTATTTGTTTTTTTTTTCTTTTTCTCTGTTTTTTTTTTTTCTTTATTTCTTTTCTTTTGTTTTTCTCAATACATATGATTAAGGTATTGAATGCATGAACATGTCCTCAACATTCTTTTCACATTTTCACAAAAAAATCTAACATACTCAATTCCCAAACCAAATATTTCCAAACCCAACTTCCCCACACTTAAATCATGAGTACTCTCACTAGTCTAAGCTAACCAAGGATTCAAATAAAGGACATTATTATTTTCTGTTTAGAGTTAATGATGTGCTAAAGTAAAGAACAAATGGGGTTAAAAGGCTCAACATTGGTTTGCAAAAGATAATGAAATGGTAAGGCCATATGGGTACGTGAGCTATAGTAAAATAAAGGCCTCAATCACGTAGGTGCATGCATACATCAAACAATGAAAATATAGAATCAAGCAAGACAAAGATCACAATTTTAGAGAGAACAACATACCAAAATAAAACATTGGTTGATAAAATGCAACCAATCAAATAGGTTCAAAATCTCACTGGTTTTGTGTGTTCGAGCTCTAAAACCATGTTCCAAATTAAATATCTTCAAACAAGTTTAACAAAAATTTTAATTCAAAATAGTGAAATGCTATAAAATAGTGTCTTGAAAAAGAATTTATCACTTCAACCAAGTAGTACCTAAATGCAAGCAACTACTACTCATGCAAGTTATCCTATCTAACAAAAAAAATAAAATATTGGTGTTGAGAAAGAGAGAGAGTTGTTACCTTCGGAAGTCAGTTACCGACCTCCCCACACTTAATGCTTGGCACGGTTCTCGGTGCATGCAAAAATGTGCAAGTGGACAGGTTGCTACAACTGATGTGCTTTCTCAAAAGATTGTGCGGCGGTACTTGTTGTCGCTCCATTTAGAAGTTTTCCATTTCCCTTCTTAGTGGCCATCCTGAAAGAAGAGGAAAAGGAAGAAGAATAACCCACAAACAAAGATATGCAAACAATTAAAATATGGGTGGGCTAATGCCAAATAATAATGAGGATCTCAACTACATGGTAGCTACAACATGCAAGTGAGAAAGCAATATAGGCGAATGGCATATCAATAGTGCAAGAAGTGCAACAATGAGGGAGATAGAGTGGGTCATGAAATACAATATAAGTTCATATCAATGCAAAAGGAATACAAGTGGTATAGAAGATTAGCATTGACCTATAAATAATATTACCCAACAAAATAAAACAAGGCATTAAGCACCAAAACAATGGAAAAAAATATTCAATAGGTGGGTAAGAAAATTTAACACCAATGGAAAAATAGCAAACTTAGAAAAGAAAATAAAAACATGCACAAAGTTAAAATGCAATTAATGAAAGTATGCAAATGCACTAAGTAAAAGAGAATGAAAAAGAATAAGGATGAGAAGTTAAAGAAATGAAGAAGAAGAAAGTAAGAAAGGAAGAAGAAAGAAAGAGAAAGGAGAGAAGAAAAGAGAAAGAAATGGGGAAGAGGAGCGACGCGTAAGCGTCATCCACGCGCACGCGTGGATTGCAGAATGGGGAGGCAACGCGTACGCGTGAGAAGCAGAAATTAGAAGATGATGCGTGCACGTCAGTCACGCATACGCGTGGAGATGAATTGTGCTCCTCGCACAACACTCGCATAGTTCCCGCACAACTCTCGAGTTTTAGTATTGGACCATCAAAATTTTGGCATCGATGAATACGCGTCATCCACGCTCACGCGTGGGTAGCCAAAATCGCATATGACGCGTACGCGTCAGCGTGGGTTGGGCTGTGCGCTTGGCACTTCACTAGCACAGTCCTGGCACAACTTACTATCCAGGCCGCACCGTCACGCCGTTCCAGCACGGTTTGGACACGAACCAAATTTATGCGTTGACGTGTACGCGTCAGTCATGTGCACGTGTGATAGCCCCTTTTTTTTTTAAAGCAACTAACAAGCTATCACAGTAATGCCAACATTATTAAATAAGTAAACCCAGAACTTAAATCAAATAAACTTAACTAAAATTGAAAATTCAATTTATTACCAATATAAATAAAAGATAAAATAGGAAGAATTTACCATGGTAGGGTATCTCCCACCTAGCACTTTTAGTTAAAGTCCTTAAGTTGGACATTTAGTGAGCTCCTTGTCATGGTGGCTTGTGCTTGAACTCATCTTGAAACTTCCACCAACGCTTGGACTTCCAATAAGCTCCAACATTTCCAAGTGAATTCACCAAGCCTTGATGAAGTTCTTCACAAATTTTGAGCTCCCAAAGTTGATCCTGTTGTATGCCGGGATCCCAAATCTTGTTTCTACACCCGTCTTTAAGTTGATCATCATTGTTCTAACCGGGTGGCAAGCAATCCGAATTCTCAATGAAGTACCAAACTCTTCTCTTAGATCCAACCAAATTATCACTAGTCCAACCCTTGCATCTAGCTCTTGAAATCTCAACCTTGATGAGCCTTGATTTGCAACTCCAACCACTAAACATCCTTCTCTTACGCTTAATGCCATAAAGCCTCCTAAGTTGGCCATCCATTTCAAGAATACCATACTCAAATGGGACAGTAAAGCTAATAGAGATAAGTTTTACCCACTCAAATGAAGGAATAGACGGCAACCTAGGTAGAGAAGTCTCCAACGATCTTGACAAAGCATATTCAACTCCCGTCCATCCTTCTCGAAGGACTTTGACGAGAACTGAGGATTGATGGTTTAGAAGTTATAATAAATACTCGTTGTAAGTATAGTTACTAAACCAAGCAATCAACCTTTCTTACAAACGTTTTGGGTGTCACAAGTAACAAACCCCTTTTAAAAATTGTTAACCGAGTATTCAAACCTCGGGTCGTCTTCTCAAGGTACTGCAGGGAAGTATGTTCTTATTATTGGTTATGGAGGTCGTAATCGGGGTTTAAAAGGTGAGAAGCAAGTGATTTAAATGACAAGTAAAGTAGATGGCAATTGAAATAAATAAATACTGTAAAGCAACTTTTGGCAAGGTAAGAGAAATTAGAAGTCCAACTTAGTTATCTCTCTCAACAATAATGAAAGTTGAATCTAAATTCCACTTAGTTAACCTTTACTATAGCAAAGGAAAGTCAAGGGACTAATTAGTTTGACCTTCGAATCCTATTTAATTCCTAAGAAAAAGTTGGGATTATTGAAGTTCAGTTCAATTAGCAAGATAGCGATTATCAGTTATGTTGAGTTTGATAATGTTGAGTTACTGATTTCTTAACCAAGACTAAAAGGGGGAAAAGTAAAATTGCTGGAATAAAAATGTCCTTAGATGGAAAGCAATGGTAACACAAACTAAAGAGAAAGCAATCAATAACTGAAATACCTCAAATAATCATTAATTCAAATCATAACATGGGAAGGGTTCATAAGTAAAGTTGGCAACATTTATAGATACGAATAAAAGCATTAAAGTGAAAGTAGCATAGAAACATGAATTAAAGTAAATATTAAACCTGGATCAAGAGTCACTCTTAAAAACTAAGAGAAGTCCTAAATCCTAATCCTAATCCTAAGAGAGAGAGGAGAGAACCTGTCTCAAACTAAATCTAAATCATGGAAAGTAGTAAAAATGCGAGCTCCCTTTTGAATGGATGCATTCCCCCACTTTATAGCCTCCAATCTGTGCTTTCTGAGCCGAAAATTGGGTCAAAAACAGCCCAGAAATCGCCCCCTACGTATTCTGGTACGTTCAGGTCGCGGACAAGTGACGCGGAGGCGTCGTCCACGCGGCCGCGCGGATTGAAGTTCGCAGATGCGACGCATCCGCGTGGATCACGCGTTCGCGTCGCCTAGCATCAGGGCAACTATAATATATTATATATCAAATCGAAGCCCCGGACGTTAGCTTTCCAACGCAACTCGAACCGCGTCGTTTGGATCTCTATAGCTAAAGTTATAGCCGTTTGAGTGCGAAGAGGTCAGGCTGGACAGCTTAGCAATTTCTCCAACTTATTCTATTCCTTCCACTTTTGCATGCTTCCTTTCCATCCTCTGAACCATTCCTGCCCTGTAATCTCTGAAAACACTTAACACACATATCAAGGCATCTAATGGTAATAGGAGAGGATTAATAATAAGTAAATATAAGATCAAAGAAGCATGTTTTCAATCATAGCACAAAATCAGGAAGGAAATATAAAACCATGCAAATATTATGAATAAGTGTGTAAAGAGTTGATGAAATCCACTCAATTGAGCACAAGATAAACCATAAAACAGTGCTTTATCAACCTCCCCACACTTAAATATTAGCATGTCCTCATGCTAAGCTCAAGAGAAGCTATAAAGATGAAGAGGAATGGTAGAATGCATGAAATGCAACCTATCTGTATGAATGCAACTATATGCAGAATGTTTCTACCTACTTGGTTAAAAGTAAACAAATATTTTAAGAACATACATGAACTGGATTTCACTAATTCAAATCATAAAAATGAAGTACAAATAGACTTGCAGAAGAAAATAGCTCATGAAAGCCGGGAACAAATAATCGAGCATCGAACCCTCACTGGTAGTGTATACACTCTAATCACTCAAGTGTTTAAGGTTCGATTCTCTCAATTCTCTACTAACCTTGCTTTCTAAGGCTTGCTCTTCATCTAATAATCAACATAAATTTAATGCACAAATACACAAATCAAGAGGTCTTTTAAGGGTTGTAATGGGGTTAGGGTCAAGGTAGGATTGTATTTGGCCAAGTGGACTAAAATCTGAATCCTTAATTAACTTAAACTTGCCACCTAACTTTAGACAATCCATGTAATCATAATATAATATCTAACTATCCATTAACCATGTTTTCCACATATTCATGCATTCTAATTTTCAAGTACAGTACATATGCATTGCTTTCACTTACTTTGGGGCATTTTGTCCCTTTTTTGCTTAATTGCTCTTTTTCTTTTCTTTTTCTCTTTTTCTTCTTCTTTTATATATATATATATATATATATATATATATATATATATATATTTTTTTTTTTTTTTTCTTTTGTTTTTTTCAATGCATATGATTAAATTATTGAATGCATGAACATGTCCTAAATATTTCTTTCACAATTTCATAAAGATATATAACACCAATTCTTAAACCAAATATTTCCAAACCCACTTTTTCCCACACTTAATTCATGAGCACTCTCACTAGTCTAAGCTAACCAAGGATTCAAATTAAGGACAATATTATTTTCCGCTTAGAGTTAATAATGTGCTAAAGTAAAGAACAAAGGGGTAAAATAGGCTCAAATTGGTTTGCAAAGGATAATGAAAGGTAAGGCCATATGGGTATGTAAGCTCAGTGAAACAAAGGCCTCAATCATATAAGTGCATGTATACATCAAACAATGGAAATATAGAATTAAGCAAGACAAAGATCACAATTTTAAAGAGAAAAATACACACTAAAACAGAATTTTGGTTGATAAAATGTAACCAATTCAAATAGGCTCAAAAATTTCACAGGTTTTGTGTGTTCGAGTTCTAAACCATGTTCCAGTATAATATCTCTTCAAACAAGTGTAACATTAAATTTTATTCAAATTAGTGAAATTCTCTAAAAATTTTCTTGAAAAAGAAAATATTACTTCAACCAAGTGGTAAAATATGCAAAAAATTAAACAAATATGCAATCAAACATGCAAATGCAACAATGAATAAGGAAAATAAATCATTGGTGTTGAGATAGAGGAGTAACTAACCCATGGAGATTGGTATCGACCTCCCCACACTTAAAGATTGCACCGTCCTCGGTGCATGCTGAGATGTGCAGGTGGACGGGTTACTCCAATTGATGCTTTTCTCCAAGGATTGTGCAGATGGACTTGTCTGTTTCCCCATGCAAACGCCTTCCGGTTCCCTTCCGGGTGGCAATCCTGAAAGAAAAAGGGAAAAAAAAGTAACCCAGTAATAGAGATAAGAAAATAAATGAAGTATAGTTGGGTTAATGCCAAATGAAAAGGGTCTCATTTACATGGAAGCTTCAACATGTACGTGAGAAAACAATAGAAGCCATGGCATACCAGTGGTGCAGAATATGCAACCAAGGGAAGGAGTATGGGTAAAATATCAATATAAGTTCATGTCAATGCAAGAAGGAATTCAAATATCATAAAAGAATAGCATTGATTTAAATAATATTACCCAACAGTGTAAACAAGTCACTAAGCACCAAGATAATACCAGAAAAGATATAACAGTTGAATAAGAACATTTGAACACCAATAATTTTAGAAAAGAAAATAAAAATATGCACAAAATTAAAATGCAATGAATGAAAGTATGCAAATAAATAAAATAAAATAAAAGATAAGAGGAATGAGAAGAGTAAGAAAGAAAGAAGAAAGAAGAAAAGATAGAAGAAATTAGGATTGGGGAAGAAAAGATAAGATATTTGGCAAATTAGGATAAGTTGTGCGGCGCAATCGACGCGATCGCGTGGGGCACGCGGTCGCGCGACTTGCGCTTAAACTGATTGACGCGGTCGCGTCGGTCACGCGGTCGCGTGACCTGTTTTATGCTGCTGGCGCGAGGGCAGCCTCGCGCTCGCATAACTCTCTGTTTAAATTGCATGTTGCCAAAAATCTGGGTGACGCGATCGCGTGGGGCATGCGATCGCGCGAGTGGCCACTTAGTAGGATGTGACGCGGCCGCGTGGGGAACACGGTCGCGTGAGATGGACTGCGCGTCCAGCGCCAGTCCAGCACCACTCTAGCACAACTTTCGGCTGTGCACCATTATTACGTCGAAATCCTGGTCACGCGGCCGCGTGGGGCACGCGGTCGCGTGGGGCACGTGGTCGCGTGGGATGCCATTATTCCCATATGACGCAGTCGCGTCAGCGACGCGGTCGCGTGGGACGATTTGTGCCATTGGCACGCCTCCAGCCACGCTCCAGCGTGACTCTCTGTTCGTTTTTATTTTCTCCCCTCTCCTTGCGACACGGACGCGTCGCTGATGCGGTCGCGTTGCGTCGCGTGGCTTTTTTTTTTTTACGCATGAAAAATGCAGAATGCAATGATTAATGTGAATGCTATGCATGATCCCAGGTTTAATAAAACAAAATAAAACTCAAAAACAAAACTAGATAAAATTAAAAGTGTAATAAGAAGGATCATACCATGGTGGGTTGTCTCCCACCTAGCACTTTTGGTTAAAGTCCTTAAGTTGGACATTGAAAGGGCTTCTTGTTATGGTGGCTTATGTTTAAATTCATCCAGAAATCTCCACCAATGCTTGGAATGCCAATAGACTCCGGGGTCCCAAACTAGGCATGTGAAGCTTCTGATCAGTTTCAAGCAGATTTTCAGGCTCCCGAGATGACGAATGTCAGAACAGAATCCATGATCCCAGGCTTTATTTTTAAATCCGCCTCCGTCTTGATCTACATGTTTCCATCCGGGCGGTTTAAAAAGTAGAATCTCACCATGGTGACCAAACGTTCTCCGTGATCCATGCAATTGAGCATGATACCAATCCGTGTACTTCGAGGTGAAGTGTGGAACCTTATTGAACTTTGTGCACCAGCTCTGAGTACGAGCCATTTCCCTCTTACTCTTAAAGCCGCAAAGAGCTCTAAGCTAGCCATCTGTTTCAAGCAAACCATATTCAAGTGAATAAGTAAAGTTATAGGTTAAGGATTGTACCCACTTGAAGCTTGTATTGGGTGGCAATGGCCTTAGGGTAGGTATTTCTGGTGGTTCTGTAAGTTCTTCTCCCTTGGGTTCTTCTGTGAATTTCTCCACTTCCTTGCAAGAGTCTTCAAATGTAGTATCACCCTGGTCAAAGTCTTCTATGTCTTCCTCATCACTCGAGTCATAGATTGGAGGTTGAGAGAAATCTACCTCTGCATCATCTTCGTATTCATCTGGGGAAGATTCTTCAATCTCAGAGACTTCACTTGCGGATGCAAGTTCATTACTAAGAGAGCTAGACTTGTGACTATCATCATCAAGGGAATTTGTGTCCTGGGTTATTCCGTCTGATTCTTCATAAACAACTTGCCTTGGAGATTGTACAATATCCTCCTTAGCATCAACTGTAGCGTCCTTGACGGAGTTCTCCTCGGTTCTGGATTTCCATGGAGGTTCAGCATCTCCTAGATCTTCAACCAACTCTTCTTCTTGAACAATGACAGCTTCTTCTACTTGTTCTAGTTCGAATTCATTCTCTGTCTTGTCCACTGGAGTTTCTGGTATCTCCTTTATGCTATGCTCTTTGTTAGACTGTTCACATGGGGCTGTGGCTGATCCTTGTGTATTTGAGCACCTAGAAACCCATTGAATTATTGTTTGCTCCAGTTGTCGAATGGTTGTTTGAAGTTTATTTACTGTTTCCTTTAGGTGAACCTCTGCTTCTCGGGTTGCCGTACTTGGGCATGATACATAGGAAAGTGGTGGTGATTGGGAGTGATTGGATTGGTACTGGGGTAAGGAAGGATCATATGGTGGCAAATGGTGAAGAGAAGCTTGTGAGTGTGGTGGTTCGAGGTTATGTTGAAAGGATGGTTTATATGCACGGGGTGGGGCTTGTTGGTAGTTACAAGGTTGTCCACCATATCTTTCAGCTGGGTATGCACGGTAGAATGGTCTTTGTCCAGGATATCTCGGAGGGTGTTGCTGCCTAAAGGGTTGATTAGATCCTCTTGGCTCCATCCATCCTTGATTGGTCTGACCTTGATGCATATTCCTGCTGTAACTTCTATTTCCTTCAACAAAGTTAGAACCAAACTCAAAGCGAGAGGGGTGAGAATTCATGGTAGCAAATGAAAAATAAAAAGGAAAAACAGAAATAAATAAACAAGTAAAAGAAAAATATTTACAATAACCAATAATAAGGCACACGTTAGCAGTTCCCCGGCAACGGCGCCATTTTTGACGAGAATTGAGGATTGATGGTTTAGAAGTTATAATAAATACTCGTTGTAAGTATAGTTACTAAACTAAGCAATCAACCTTTCTTACAAACGTTTTGGGTGTCACAAGTAACAAACCCCTTTTAAAAATTGTTAACCGAGTATTCAAACCTCGGGTCGTCTTCTCAAGGAACTGCAGGGAAGTATGTTCTTATTATTGGTTATGGAGGTTGTAATCGGGGTTTAGAAGGTGAGAAGCAAGTGATTTAAATGACAAGTAAAGTAGATGGCAATTGAAATAAATAAATACTGTAAAGCAACTTTTGGCAAGGTAAGAGAAATTAGAAGTCCAACTTAGTTATCTCTCTCAACAATAATGAAAGTTGAATCTAAATTCCACTTAGTTAACCTTTACTAAAGCAAAGGAAAGTCAAGGGACTAATTAGTTTGACCTTCGAATCTTATTTAATTCCTAAGAAAAAGTTGGGATTATTGAAGTTCAGTTCAATTAGCAAGATAGCGATTATCAGTTATGTTGAGTTTGATAATGTTGAGTTACTGATTTCTTAACCAAGACCAAAAGGGGAAAAAGTAAAATTGCTGGAATAAAAATGTTCTTAGATGGAAAGCAATGGTAACACAAACTAAAGAGAAAGCAATCAATAACTGAAATACCTCAAATAATCATTAATTCAAATCATAACATGGGAAGGGTTCATAAGTCAAGTTGGCAACATTTATAGATACAAATAAAAGCATTAAAGTGAAAGTAGCATAGAAACATGAATTAAAGTAAATATTAAACCTGGATCAAGAGTCACTCTTAAAAACTAAGAGAAGTCCTAAATCCTAATCCTAATCCTAAGAGAGAGAGGAGAGAACCTCTCTCAAACTAAATCTAAATCATGTAAAAATGCGAGCTCCCCTTTGAATGGATGCATTCCCCCACTTTATAGCCTCCAATCTGTGCTTTCTGGGCCGAAAACTGGGTCAGAAACAGCCCAGAAATTGCCCCCTACGTATTCTGGTACGTTCAGGTCGCGGACAAGTGACGCGGAGGTGTCGTCCACGCGGCCACGCGGATTGAAGTTCGCAAATGCGACGCGTCCGCGTGGATCACGCGTTCGCATCGCCTAGAGTCAGGGCAACTATGGCATATTATATATCAAATCGAAGCCCCGGACTTTAGATTTCCAACGCAACTAAAACCGCGTCGTTTGGATCTTTGTAGCTAAAGTTATAGCCGTTTGAGTGTGTAGAGGTCAGGCTGGACAGCTTAGCAATTTCTCCAACTTATTGTATTCCTTCCACTTTTGCATGCTTCCTTTCCATCCTCTGAACCATTCCTGCCCTGTAATCTCTGAAAACACTTAACACACATATCAAGGCATCTAATAGTAATAGGAGAGGATTAATAATAAGTAAATATAAGATCAAAGAAGCATGTTTTCAATCATAGCACAAAATCAGGAAGGAAATATAAAACCATGCAAATATTATGAATAAGTGTGTAAAGAGTTGATGAAATCCACTCAATTGAGCACAAGATAAACCATAAAATAGTGGTTTATCAGACTTCCACTTCCACATCATTCTCAAACTCAATCAAAGAAGGTTCTTCATACTCAAGGAGTTCATTTGCGGATATAGATTTATCACTAGGAATACTTGATTCATGATCATCATCACCAAGGAAACTTGCCTCTTGATCTATTCCATCCAATTCTTCATAGGGAATATGCCTTGGAAGTTGTGTACCTTCTTCCTTAACCTCTTTGTCCAGTCCAATAGAAGGGGATTCAATTATAGATAGAAATTCATCAATTATTGAATCTATCTCTTGATCAACCTCCTCAAAGTCTTCAACCATGATATGCGTTGGAGGTTGTACACCCTCCTCATCATCAAATTCAAACTTCTTGGAAGGAGGCTTTATGACTTGAGGTTCCCATGGACTCTCAACATCTCCTAAGTCTTCAACCACTTCTTCCTCTTCAATAATTACGGCTTTCTCCAATTGTCCTAGTACAAAACCACATTCCTCATTTTCCACCTGGGCTTCTAATCTCTCCTTCATGCTACACTCCTCATTAGATTCTCTACATGTGTCTATGGGGGTACTTTGAGTGTCGAAGCGTAGAGTTACTAAATTATTTACTACCTCGGTCAAGGTAGCCACGAATTCCAGTGTCGTCCTTTGCATCTCTCTTTGCCCTTGAAGAAGAATACCAAGGGTGTCATCCATTGGAGATTGGAGCAGATATGAGGTTCATTGCTTGGGAGGAAGGGTTCATGATAGGTAGGTGGTTCATCTTGATAAGGATATGGAGATGGTGCATAGTAAGGTGGTTCTTGGGAGTGATTATGTTGGAATTAGGGTGGTTCTGTGTATGGTTCATAGGGCTCATAGAGTGGTTGGTATGGTGGATATGGGTTAGGTCATAAAGAAGTGTTTCATTGTAGGTGGCTTGTGAGTATGGTGGTTCAGAGCTATGTTGAGGAGGGGGTTCATAGGCATATGGTGGGGCTTATTGGTAACTACAAGGGGGTCTACCATAGCTATTGGATTGATATGCATCCTGGAATGGCTCTTGCTCATAGTACGTTGGTGGAGGTTGTTGCCAAAAAGGTTGATCATATGCTCGAGGCTCCTCCCACCTTTGATGCTTCCATCTTTGATGCATATCCTCATTGTTGCTTTCATTCCCTACAACATAATTGTAACCACTCTCATAGCCAAAGGGATGAGAATTCATAGTAGCAAATAAAAATAAAAATAAAAACTAATAAAAATAAGCAACAAAGTCCTAAAACTAACAAAAACTAACAAACAAGCAAAAGGTAAATATATACAATAACCAATAATAAGGCACACATTTGCAATTCTCCGGCAACGGCGCCAAATACTTGACGTAGGAAAAATATCGGTAAAGATTTTCACAAAAATATCGCGTTGCAAGTATAGTTCTAAACCGATAATTAAACCTCAATCAATGTTTAAATTGTTTGTCACTTAAGCAAACCCAATAAAATTAACCAAAGTATTTAAACCTTGGTTCGTCTCTCAAGAAATTGCAGGAAAGTGTACTTACTATTGGTTATGGGAAAACGTTTTTGGGGTTTTTGAATTAAGTGACAAGAAAGTAAAAATGGCAAGAAAATAAAGTAATAACTACGAAAGCTCTTAACAAGGAAAGAGGATTAAAAGTCCTATCCTTATTATCATTATCAATTGTGATGGTAAATGTAGATTGCCTTCACTTAGTTAACCTCTAACCAATAGAGGAAGGTCAAGTGCATACAATCAACTTGAGTTCACAAGTCCTAGCCAACTCATAGTGAGAGACTAGCTTTGGTGAAGTTCAAGCTAACTGGCAATCTTCAATCACTAATCAACAAAAGACTTTTGATAACTCAAGAGTCTCTAAATAATCAATCCAAGTCAAGAACGTAAAAAGCTAAATTAAAATCCACCCAAGTATTTTATCAAACACTTGGTAGGCACAAAATAAAAGCATGATAAAATTAAGAAGGAATATTAAATCTAAACAGCCAATTGCAAGCATCAATGACTAACAATTAAAGAGAATAACAATAAACATGAAAAACATAAATTACATTAATAGAAATCAAATGTAACAAGAGCTCATAAACATAAAAATGATGAAAAAGGAAAATTAACAAGAGAAGAAGATGAACTAAAGTGCTTAAACAAATAAAAGTAAGACAAAAATTAAATTAAAGGAAGATTGAACCTGAACCTAAAGAGAAATTGAAAGAAGAAACCCTAAACCTAAAGAGAGGAGAGAGCCTCTCTCTCTAGAAAACTACATCTAAAACCTAAAATTGTGTATGAATGAAAGTGAATGATTCTCCCTTCCAGCTCCACTCTGCAGCCTCTAATCTGAATTTTCGGGCTTGAAATTGGGTCAAAAGCAGCCCAGCAATCGCCCCCAGCGATTTCTATAAGTTGCAGCACATGACGCTCTATCACGCGTACGCGTCAGCCATGCGTATGCATCGTTGAACCTTGCACCTGGCCACGCGTGCACGTCGCTACCATATTCTCAAAACTTCAATTTCTTGTGTTCTTTCCACTTTTGCATGCTTCTTTTCCATCCTCTAAGCCATTCCTGCCCTATAAAATCTGAAAATACTTAACATACATATCACGGCATCGAATGATAATGAGAGAGGATTAAAATTAGCAAATTTAAGACCAAAGAAGCATGTTTTCAATCATAGCACAAAATTAGAAAAGAAAATGTAAAACATGCGAATTATATGAATAAGTGTGAGAATAATGGATAAAATCCACTTAATTCAATATAAAATAAACCGCAAAATAGTAGTTTATTAGTCATGCATACGTGAGTCCATGGCACTATACATACTCTCGCGTACACAGAGGGCATGCGTACACGAGAATGGCAATTTTTGAAAATCTAGCATACACGGCAGGTGTCTTGTGTACACGACCTTTGCAACTTTTAGATTCATGCGTACGTGGGTGGTATGCGTACGCATGACCGCCCTGTTTTATCAAAGTTGTATTTTTGAGTTTCCAACCATTCTCTAGCTTTCCAAAACTTTGTAAATTCTGTTGGAGGTCCGATAGCTAGTTTTTAGGTTTCGGAATAAGAGCAAACATATTAATGGAGTTGGATTGATATTGAGGGAGATTTGGAAAGTGAATAATTGAATTAATAGTGTTGATAATGCCGAATGAGATATGATTGATGGCGATGATGATATTGATTGACTATGGACGGAGTGAGATAAGATTAAGAATGAAATGGATTAAAAAGACAATGAATGTGATAAGTTTGGCAAGGACGGTGGTCGATCCCATTTGTCTATGATTTCTCTTTGGTTGCATTGTGACAGGGTACATATTCCCTCTAACAGTGACAAGACACATATTCCCTCTAACGGCCAGCCAACATGCTGAGATATTAGTGCGCAACAGAGAGACAATGTCCAAGTTAGCTACTAGACATGTCGAGTTTGGTTGTATAACCGACAAATTAGCTCATTAGCCATAGGGCAGACATGCATCATATGCACTTGTATGTTTTGTTTGAGTATGCATTTGTATTGGTTTGCATACCTGTTTAACTGTGATTAGCTACTACTTGATCTATTTACTGTATCTGCTATCTATATCTGTGTTTTCGTTGCTTGTCTTGTATGTGTTTATTTCTGAGAGATCCCTCATGCTAGTGGAGGTGATGCTGAGGGTTGTTTCACTTAGTGGTTAGGAGGTTTGTGGAGAACAGAAGACGAAGAGTTAGATTAGAATCCTTAGATATAATTACCATAATTTTGGGTTTAGTGAGAACTCTAGGAATTTGATATGGGTTGTTGGGGTTTAGGAATGCCTCTGACTTCCCGGAGCCTTATGTCTTAACTATTTAGGCACTGTTACTATATTGAGAACCCCCGATTTTTATTCCATATATATTCTGTTGTTTTTTAGATGCAAGATGTGAGGCACCTCGCTGAGCATGCTAGAGACTCACTTGAAGCAAATATCTATGTTTTGGAGACCTTTTATTATATATTTAGTTTATGTATGTGTATATATGTTCTCCATTATGTATATATTTGTATTTTGTCCCTTTTAGAGGTTGAATTGGAGAAACAGGATTTATATTTTGCAGATCAAGGTTAGCTTGTTACATGTATCTTTTTGGAACTCCTTATATTTATGTACTTCATCTCTTCTGTACGTTATTATATATTCTTCTATGCTTAGCCGTTTCGAGTGTGATGCGAATCTCGAGTTTCTTTTTGTTCAACTTTTCTTCCAAGCTCCTAGTTAAATTTCTTTTCATATATACCTATGTACTCATTTTTACTTTTAGAGGTCGAAATACCTCACCACCTCTGATTTACGAACTTAAGCGTAAAGCTCTGTGTGGTAGGTGTTACACCACCAGCCCTACCGATCCCCAAGAAGTTATCGACTTGAGGCAAGAGGTGCAGAAGCTGACACATGAGCTTCACCAACAAGTGGAGCAGTTTGAGCATAGGTACAACGACCTTCTTACAAGCTAGATCGTTTGCGAGAGCAGATGGAGATGTGCAACCAGTAGATGCACGCTAGAGGCAGCGGTGCTAATAGTGCCGCTGGTGGGGCACTAACGTCAACACCTACTCTCCCGCCTCAGTAGGGGACCCCAACGACGATGACGGTGACGATTATCCGGATCTGTATGATTTAGGGATTTATTTTTTTATTTTGTCTACTTCATTATATTCTACTTCTATGACATTTTATCGTATTCAGACTATTTATTTTTAATAAAATAATTTACTTATTTATGATAATTTTAGGTTTCTGCTAACAATTTTGTTAACAAGATTTTTAATTTGACTACTAATTGTGGTTTAACTGTGCCAAAAAAATAAAAATAAAAATAATTACCAACGGATATATTGACGGACAAATCCAACGGTAACTTGGCTCCTAAACATGTGAAATGGTGCCAAAATTACCGTTGGATTAATTTGACGGTAATCATCAATTCAATCTCGACAAATCCATTGAAAAAATTGACGTAAAATTTGTCAGTAATTAGTGTCAGATGGAAATAATCCATCAGTAAACAGTTTTTGAGGCCGTTTATACTGTCAAATCCAGGACGACGATAAATCCAACAGTACTTGATGCTTTTCTTGTAGTATTTTATAAAAATTCACAACAGTATAAACACATCATTTAAGTCATTTTAAAAAAAATTACACTTGATAATCAAATATAAAAAAATTGACAATAAATTGAATATTAATAAAAAAAGAGAATACATCCTCTCAATTTTTTTTTCATTGTTTGAGACCAAGAAAAAGACAATGTATGTCGCTAATATTGCACCATGTATCCATACCATTAGCATTCACACGATATTTATATCCTCTATCTGGTAGCGAATGTCATTTTTTTCTAAGAAAGTGGTCAAAGACTTTATGTAATTTAGGAGTGTTTATGGTCGGGTTGGGTCAAGTTTAATAAAATTCGGATTCGACACAAAAAAATTATTGGGTATTTTTTGACCCAATCCTAAATAAAACGGGTTAAAATAAGTCGATTGTCAACCAAAAAAAAAGTGAGTCGATTTGAAATAAAATTAGTATATACAAATTTGTAAATTTTATATATTAAAATAAAAAAATTTTATTTTTAAAAATTAAATTTAACAAATGTTATATCATATTTATACTAAAATAAAGTATTTTAAAGCAAAACTAATATCGTATAATATAAAAAATAT
This sequence comes from Arachis hypogaea, assembly GCF_003086295.3. Classification (NCBI taxonomy): domain Eukaryota; kingdom Viridiplantae; phylum Streptophyta; class Magnoliopsida; order Fabales; family Fabaceae; genus Arachis; species Arachis hypogaea. The sequence continues at coordinate 113,294,829 of NC_092052.1, read as the reverse complement.
TAATTAAAGTATAAAAGTCTAATATGATATTAATAATTTTACTCTAAAATATATATTTTTATTATAAAAAATAACTTTAGGCTAGGAGACCAAAAGCATAACCCGAATTCGACCTGAAAATAATATAGGATAAAAATAACAAATCTAAATCCAACAAAATATGCTTTTGATCCAGGCTAAATTTTAAACACCCTTAAAATTATAATTAATCTAAACTTAACTTTAAAACGACATAACTCATTGAATTAATTAGTGCTAGGTCTTTCTTTGCACGTGCCTAAGATTTAGGATAAATTACATAGATAAATTAATTAAGAATCAAAATTATGTAGATGTTCTAAATTGAATTTGGTTACATGCATGTCTTGTTTGACATTCTTTTTAAATCGAATTAATTGGATTCAATTTACTACTAATATAGGTTATTGACATTTCTCACTTTTAAGTTAATAATAATTAACTTTAAAACATAAATATCAATAAAAAAATCCTCTATTTGAATTCAAATAAAATATCAACAAATCAAAACAAATAAGAATAGAAATTTAAATTTTAACAAATGTTATATCATATTTATACTAAAATAAATTATTTTAAAGCAAAACTAATACCGTATAATATAAAAAATATTAATTAAAGTATAAAAGTCTAATATGATATTAATAATTTTACTCTAAAATATATTTTTTATTATAAAGAATAACTTTAGGTTAGGAGACCAAAAGCATAACCCGAACTCGACCTAAAAATAATATAGGATAAAAATAACAAATCTAAATCCAACAAAATATGCTTTTGATCCAGGCTGAATTTTAAACATCCTTAAAATTATAATTAACCTAAACTTAACTTTAAAGGTTGCAAATGACATAACTCATCGAATTAATTAGTGCTAGGTCTTTCTTTGCACGTGCCTAAGATTTAGGATAAATTATATAGATAAATTGATTAAGAATCAAAATTATGTAGATGTTATAAACTGAATTTGGTTACATGCATGTCTTATTTGATATTCTTTTTAAATCGAATCAATTGGATTCAATTTACTACTAATATAGGTTATTGACATTTCTCACTTTTAAGTTAATAATAATTAACTTTAAAATATAAATGTCAATAAAAAAAAACCCTCTATTTGAATTCAAATAAAATATCAACAAATCAAAACAAATAAGAATAGAAATTTAAATTTTATATTTTATTAGTTCAAATTCTAGAAAATCTACATTTTTACAAATTTATAAATTCAAAATGGAATAATAAACGATTTCTAAAAATTTGTTAAAAATATCCTTTGACTCATTAACATCTAAAGAATCATTATCGAAACTTTTGATGTTAAAAATATTAATATAAAGTATAATCCTCCAAGGTAGTATATGAGATAAACTTTAGATTTTTCTCAGAATAAAAAATAATAGATGGTTATACAATATAAAAAGATCAACTATATTTATACAATATTTAATTTGTGAGATAATTAAAATATTATATTAATTAAATTATCATTTAATTTGTGAAATTAAGTGTAGAACAAATATTTTGATGTCGTTATTTCTAACTCAAATTTGGATTAAATTATTATTTTATAAATATTTATACAATATGGGATAATACTGTGGGAGATTATTAAACTAATTTAATTAGTATAATATTTTCACAAATTACATATTGTATAAATATAATTGATATTTTAATATTGTATAACTATCTGTTATTTTTTATTCTGAAAAAATTTAAGGTTTAATTCCTATGTCATCTTGGAGGGCTATACTTTATATTAACTTTTTCAACATCAAAAATCTCGACAATGATTCTTTAGATGTTAATGAGTCAAATGATAATTTTTAACGAATTTTAAGAAATCGTTTATTATTTCGTTTTGAATTTATAAGTTTGTAAAATTATAAATTTTTTAGAATTTGAACTAAAATACAAAATTTGAATTTCTATTCTTATTCGTTTTAATTTTTTTATATTTTCTTTGAATTTAAACGGGAGTATTTTTTATTGATATTTATATTTTAAAATTAATGACGATTAACTTAAAAGTGAGAAATATCAATAATCTGTATTAGTAGTAAATCGAATCAAGCTGATTTAATTTAGATCTTTTAAATTTTAAATTTTCACTTTAGAGAGTAAAATGTGATCTCTCACTTTTGAATAATTTCTCTCTCATATTTTCTCTTGATCCCACCTATGAAATAAATGGTGAGAGATCACACTTTACCCTATAAAATAAAATTTAAAATTTAGAGGATCCAAATCCTGTTGTACAATAGTAAATTGAATCAAATTAATTCGATTTACTACCAGCACAACATATACATATACTAAATCGAATCAAATTTATATTGAATAAGTTTATTTGATTTACATAGAGGATTAAACGAGACATATATGTAATCAAATTCAGTTTAAAACATTGGTATACTTTTAATTCTCAATCAATTTATCTAAATAATTTACCCTAAGATTTATTTTCATGTTCTTTTAAAAAATATTTACAATAAAAATTGGCTAAGAAATATATTTTTACCTAAAATAAATACAAGCAAAAGTTCAAATATAAGAACCCAATTAAAAAAAAAAAAAAAAAACGTCTTTTTCCATAGCCTTATTGCCTTACACATAAGTCATAACATAGGTTTAATTTAGACATGCATCCTAGAATGTACCTAATAATAATGTTTGAGTTAATAGTCAAAATCGTCTCTGAAAAATATTTTGATCTTTATTTTGGTCTTCAAAAGATAAAATTAATCGAAATTATCTCCAAAAAATATACGACTTGGTCACATTAGTCCTTCCGTCAATTGAATGATGACGTGGTGGGTTAATGCCACGTGTCAGATCAGTGACACGTGACGCCACGTGTCGTTTGACATATAAAAAAATTATTTATAATTAAAATAGTCCTTGAAAGTTCAGACGTAAGTTATTTTCATCCCTAAAATTTTAAAAATTAATCAAATTAGTCTTTATATAATTTTTTTATTTTTTCTTGATAATATTAAATTTGAAATATTTTTTGATACTACTAATTTTAATAGAAATGTAATTGACAAACAAAAAATTAGTAATTGTATCTTTTCTTCTTAAAATTTTTTTTAATAAAATTATCTCTCTCCTTTAATTCTTCTCAAAATCTCTCTTATTCTTTTCTATTATAAAACATTTTTCTTACGTTATTATATTTTGCTGGAATATATATATATATATATACTCAAAATTAAAATATATGTATTTGTTAACCTAAACAAAGTTATATGCTCAAAATCAAAATTTATGTATGTTAACCTAAACAAAGTTATACCACTATTTTTTTTTCTACTACATCTTTTTTTTTTTTTTCATTACGGTATTACTTACATATAGGATGTAATGGTAGTGATATTAAAAGCCAAAATTCAAGAAGATCCACAAATTTTGCTTCAATTTCAAACTTTACAAAATATTAAAAATTTGTTGCTTAATTATTATTATTATTATATATACTAAACGAATTACTTCTTAAGCGTACTACATGCAAATATCATATCTTTTTTTTGTGTGTTTCATATATTTGAGATAGATTATATAATTTTTCTTTTAATATTACTATCATTACATCCTATATGTAAGTAATACCGTAATGAAAAAAAAAAGATGTAGTAAAAAAAATAGTGATATAACTTTGTTTAGGTTAACATACATAAATATTAATTTTGAGCATATAACTTTGTTTAGATTAACAAATACATATACATTTTAATTTTGAGTATATATATATATATATATATATATATATATATATATATATATATATATATATATATATATATATAGCAAAATGTAATAATGTAAGAAAAAAATATTTTAGAATAGAAAAGAATATGAGAAATTTTGAGAAGAATTAAAGGAGAGAGATAGTCACCAAAAAAAGGAGAGAGATAATTTTATTGAAAAATTTTTAAGAAAAAACGATACAATTACTAATTTTTTGTTTGTCAATTACATTTCTATTAAAATTAGTAGTATCAAAAAATATTTTAAATTTAATATTATCAAGAAAAAATAAAAAAAATTATATAAGGACTAATTTGATTAATTTTTAAAATTTTAAGGATGAAAATGACTTACGTCTGAACTTTTAAGGACAATTTTAATTATAAATAACTTTTTTACATGTCAAGTGACTGATCTGACATGTGGCGTGTCAGGTGTCACTGATCTGACACGTCAACCAATCATCTTGTGACATGTTGTATTAACCCACCACGTCATCATGCCACGTGGCACTTAACGTGACACATCATCATCCAACCGACAGAAGGACTAACGTGGCCAAGTCGTGTATCTTTTGGGGATGATTTCGATTAATTTTGTCTTTCAATGACTAAAATAGAGATCGGGATCTTTCAGGGACGATTTTGACTATTAACTCAATAATATTTTTTCATTTATACGGTTAAAAGAAGTAATTTTTTAAAAAAAAAAGTAAAAGTAAAAATAGAAGTAGAAAATATACTAAATATTATATTTTAATAATATTAATTTAAAATATTTTATTAAACCATAATATTTAATATATAATAATAATACATTTATATAATATATATATATATTTAATAATTAAGCTATTATTTATTAAAAATATATATTTAAAAGTTTATATAAAAAGTATTATATTACTATAAATAAATTTAATTATTTAATTACAAAAGTTTAAATTTCTTTATATATATATATATATATATATGTGTGCAATAGCTAATATTAAAATACATATTATTTTTTCTTTTGTTTCGTTACTGGGTACCCATGGATTTCATAATTTGGAAGAAACGATGAAAACGAGAATCAGATAAATATCCTTAAAGGATCAAGTTAATCAAAATAATAAATAGCTCTATCTGGAATGGCATTAACGTCTTTTCATGTTATAGAAGCATCGGCCAGCCCGGCCAATATGATGCGGCGTCATCGATGGTGAACTTGCCGGCGCCCTGACGAGATTAACATCATCTCATCGCTGCCACGTGCACAACCGCGTCCCATCAAATGGATAAGTTTTGTTTTCCATTTCTTTTTTGTTTTTTTGGGAGTAAAACTAAAATGGATAAGGTTACAAATCATGCAGGCTACGGATATTATTATATTATCTACGAATGTACTTAGTTTGGTTCGGTTCGAAAATTCGGTCCGGTCACTATTTAAGATCACGTCTGGATCAAAGTAAATTCGATTTTATTTGGTTTATGTGCATCTTAAGAGAACTAAAAAAAGTATATATGTCTAAAATTTTTTTCATTTTCAACATTTTTTTACATACAAAATAGTCTCTAAAGTTTAACTTGGTTTTAAATTTTTGACGGCGGAAGCGGAGGCAGAGGTAGATCGTGAACAGCTTCTTCTTCTTTTTCTCTTATTCTTCTCTTTCTCATTTGCAGGAGGAGAAACACTCTCTTTCTCTTATTATTTTTTTTTAATAAATTTTTTGTTATGAGTAATTTGGTTCAAAATTTTAAGATTTAAATAAAAATGTCGATTTTAAAACTTGGTTTTAAATTTTAGGGACGATTTTATATACAAAAGAAAATTAGAGACAAAAAAAAATTTTCGACCTATACTTTAAGACTAAAATTATACTTAACCCTATATTATTTTAATTAATTCCAATATTATGTTATATATTATAAACTTATTGCTTTATTTTTTAATCACACATGTTGAATTGGAAAATAGATCAAAGAAGTATCAAATTAGAATTTATGAATAAATTTAAGTTCAAATATAGATATCAACTTTTCGATAATAAATTTCTTTATAAATAAGTGCATCGTAAATAAGTTTCTTTATAAATAAGTTTTTTTATAAATTATTATCAAAATTTTAAGGATTCGATTTTTATCCAATTTAAACTCGGTATAAATATGACCCAAAAATATTTAAATTTTATTAAATTTAGAGTCGAATTAAAGTTTAAAAAATAGACACAATATATATTTAAGATCTAATCTAATTAGGACAAACCCAATTACATCTAACCATGTACACAACCTAATATTAACATTTGGTGGAACGTGAGATCGGGTCAGTTCGTTTTTTTTTTTGGTCAAGGGTCAGTTTGGTTTGATCCAGCACAGTTTGAGCATTATTGGGCCTTTGGCTTTCTTATATTGATCATGATTCATGTCTTTGGTGTTTGGAATTCTTGGGCTCAACTCCGAACTAACCATGGCCAAAAAGAGTTGGAATTAGTTTGTTTAAGTAAGTGTTAAAGGTTTAAATTTCGCTTTGTTATATATGTAATATTTTATTGGCCAACAATAAATCTTTAAATATATAATAATTAATTTTATATTTTAATATAAAATATATATTTTATCATAGCAAATTTTAATAATTAATTTTAATATATATATATATATATATAAAATGACAAATTCTTTAATTTATTTTTAATATATATTTTATATTTTAATATATATTTTATTATAATAAATAATTTTAATAACTAATTTTAGTATACATTTAATATAATTATAATTAAAATTGATGGTTTTCGAGCTTTTCTCAATTAAACAAAACATATATTTGCTTTCTTTAAAATTATTTCATTAGAAAGAAACTTTTAATTCTTACAATAAAAATAATACTATATCATTGTGAGTTTTATATATAGTTTGCGTATTTTAATTAAGTCGAGCATATATTCAGAAACTTTATTTTTGGATGGAAATAAAGAGTAGAATCGAGTTCTGTAGTGTATGCATATAGAAACCCTCCAAAACTTAATGCATGAGTTAACTCCGTTAATATCAGTTATTAAAATAATTATAAAAAATATTATTTATATATCAAATACTTTTAACATTTGTATAAAAATATAATTATTATTAATTAATTATGTATATAAATTATTTTTTAATTAACAAAATAAAAAATACGTATTTAATTGTTAAAAAAATATTGATATTAAAATAATATTTATTATAAAAGATATACGTATAATAAAATTGAATAATTATTGTTGGTTAAAAAATATATATAATGAAATTTAAACAATGTGAGACATGCATCCACTGATTTTCAGGTGAAATCAACCTACCTTGGTTCTTCTGTGCCCAATAAACATGCAAAATGTTTTCGATCTTTGTCAAGGTACTCTGCCCTAACATATGAAACTAGAAAATCTTAATTAGCTTCCTAGCTAAGATTCCATGCTATATAGTTACTATTCATTCTATTGATTATTCTATTACTTTCTTGTTAATTAATCAATGACGTAAGATTCAAGCTAAGCGTATAAAAATCCAAAAAAATTTTATAACTAGAAATATTCAAGACTAATATTTTTTGAAAATTGGGAATGAGACTTGAACTCGCGACTTCTAAGTAAATATAAAAAAATTATATCATTTAAGTTATAGATTAGACACTCAAAACTAATATTTAGTGTACTAATAATCACAAGCACATATATCATATCGCTCTTGTAAATTTCACGTAAAATCTACTCATATGAACATTTTTTTTAGAAAATAGAATTTTAAAATAATATTTTTAGTTATTTTAAATATAAATAAATTTTTTTCTAGACATATAGATTAAAAGAAGAGAAATATTAGAAGATCATTAAAATTTATTATTTTTTGTCATTATTTAGCTAATAATAATTTATACACATATTTATAGATATTTGTAGATAAGAATCAATAAAAATTATACTAATATTTATTAGAATTTGTACACATAAATTAATATAATTTGCATCCAATATTTTGTGATTTTTTCACACATGATTCTGAGGTAAACACACTTATAAACCATTTTAACCTTTAAAATTATGACAATATCCTATTTTAATTTTCGTTATAAACATGTCCTAAATGATTATATATATAAATCGAATCAATTAGATTTAATTTACACTTTTTTCAATGTAAATTGAATCAATTAGATTCGATTTAACATGTATATATTGTAATAGTAGTAAATCAAATAAATTAGATTCGATTTACTACTAATACAAGTAGTAAATCGAATCAAACTAATTCGCTTTACTATATACGTGTTGTTCAGTAGTAAATCGAATTACATTAAAAAAGCGTAAATCGAATTTAGTTGATTCGATTTACATAATTACTTTAGGAGATGCATGTAATTCATTTCATTTTAGGATATTAGTATAATATTGATCCTCATTTAATTTGTTTGTATGATTTATCTTTATTTTAAGCCAGCACTTAAGAGTAATAGTTTGCATCCATATTTATAAATATTTATATATAAAAAATATATAATTTATATATATATTTATCAGAATTTATACACATAAATAAATATAATTTAGATCAATATTTTTTAAAATTTACATACATAAATAATAATTTAATATTTATGACCGCTAAATAATGACTAAAATTATAAAAAAAACAATGACCACATAAAATTTTTCTTAAAAAAAATATTAAAACAAATTTATCATAAATCATAGACAATGTCCTTCAAAATTTATTATCGTCCTATCCGTAAATAATAAAATGACTTTGAAAAAAATCCTCTAAAATTAGAGGTGAATCATAAATATAATCCACACGGATATTTTCAGAATACTTAGAGCAAATTAATTCTTCTTCTTAATTAAATTATTGCAAGCAAAACTTGTTAATATGCATGAAGACTCAGCTTGTTAATATGCATGAAAACTTGTTACTAACGCACGCTTAACATGCTAAGGTCAGTAGCACATTTTTTTATTTCTTTTGGTCATAAATATTCCACACTAAAATATAAAGACTTATATATATATTCACTAGAGTGTCCTATGTGAGATTAAGTTTGAAACATAACAACACAAATATACAACACATTTTACCATCGAAAATGTACATAAAAAACTTGTAGTCAAATTCATCACTTGATGGATAAATTAAACGTGGCTGTAAAATTGAAGTTTAAAATAAAAGAAACAAAAAGAAAAAAACTGGCAAAATGCATGGAATCGTATAAAATTAATGGTACATGATGTTTTAATGGAGCAAACTTGGCCAACCATATTAGCCTCCTTGTGAGAGAAGACCAAGTTTGCCCCATTAAAAAAACGGATGAATTAGACTTGCTTTTGCTTAGAATATATCTGAAATCAGAATAATACTGATAATTATGATTATTATTTGATTTTAATTAAAAGAAAAACGTAGTAGCTACTACTAAGTTGCTCCTCCAAAGTTTGATTGTTGCCACGCGTCATTGCTGGCATCACCTGCTATGTAAGACATGCATGATAATGGCACCAGACAAAGGCCTCGACTTCGAAGGTCTTGCTTTGGTTCCCCATTTCCGCCGCCTATGGTTGAAACCTGATGATATATATTATCATATTTATAGATTATTATATTAAAATAATTTTAAAAAATATGTATGTACTTAAAAAAAAAAAAAAAGAAGAGTTGTTACCCCTTGCATCATTCTGGAGTTGGTTTGGTTCTGTGTTGGCTTCATGTATGGAACGCTCAGTGTCTGCACGATGAAGAAGAATTCGTAAAAACCAATTACGTTACTATTGGGCAAACACACACACATTGGGCATGAATAATACTAGAAGAGTGCCCACCATGTATATAGGTATATAGTATAAGAACATGTGTACGGTATAATTCATCTATGTGTACGTGTCTGTGTCTCAAAAGGGAAACATTATGAGGCTACATACCTCTACTTGGCTTTGAAGGAATTTTATGTATCCGATTGCTTCCATAAGTACGGATGCTGTGTCGGTCTGCAAATTAAATATCAACCTTAGTCCAAAACAATATATTATTGCACGCCTGCTTCTCTCTCTTTGCCAATGCTACCAATGATTTTTTCAATGCACAGCAAAAATAAACTTCATATATAACAAGTTAATTAAAACTCGTCATAAATTAATACATTACTTATTGTCTCATCAATCAATAGTACTCATTTAAAGTGTTGTTCATTACAAACAATATAATCAATTAACTATAAGTTAAGATTTAGATGTAGTAATTTTTATGTAAAATTGATAATTAAAAAATAAATTTTAATATAATTATGTTATGGTAATTATACAAGTATTAAAATTAAAATTATATATTTTTTTTTATATTTTGATAACACTTATTTTAAGTAACGTTTTTTATTAACAATAAAAAAATATTACTTTAATTTTAGCAACAATTTTTAAAAATATCATAATTACCATAATTATCATAACATTATTATACTAAAATAATTCTAATTAAAAATTATTAAATAATTTTATACATTTGACTAAATTATCATTTTAATATTTTTATCTATAATCTAAGTTTTTTCCTAATCATAATACTCGAAATTACTGCACCCTAGCTACACAACATACAATTTGAAGAACTACGAACTACTCATGATGATGATTGTGAAGCAAGCACTTTACCTTACCAAAAGGAGCCACCAACTGTTGAAGAGCCGCAATCCTATCTCCTAATTTCTCTTTCCTAACCTGAACAATTCATTATATATTTCAAACCACAAATTAAACCACCAATCAAGTTACATACATACATAATCTTAATTAGCTAAAGTAAACCCAATAATCCTGCGCTAATCAATAATGTACTAATATTGCTAACAGTGCACAAGGCACCTTAAAGGGAGGGCATGAAGGGCGCGATTCGGATCGTGATTTCTTGGATGCTGTTAGAGATTGAGAAGCCTTTGTGTCCATTATCGAAGTGCAGGGTCTCTTTGTGTCCACAGTGCCATTGGAGAAGTATTGTGATGGCTACATATGCAAGAAAAGAAAAGCCGAATAATTATTATTGTAGTGGCCACTGGGCAAGTCTTTTTCAAGAAGGAAAAGGATAAAGAAAAGATTAAGAGAAGACATAGCAAAAGAAAAAGAAGATAATTTTTCACTAAAGAGATATGTCCAGTTTTTAAAGCTATTAAGGGTATACTAACTCATAGTGTAGCGAGAAAAATTAAAGGCTTTCTGCTTTTCCTTTTTATTTTTTTCTGTTTCAAAAACTTATGCGCTGCCTCTATAGTCAACTTCATGAATTAGTATATTCTCTCTTCTTCGTCTTCCTTTTTATTTTTGAAGCCTTGTAATAAAATTTGTTAGTAGCATAAGAAACTATCTTTGAGTTTGTTTTTGTTTGAAGCTGCTCATCATGGTAATATAAAATCAGCTATTAAATCAATGGAAAAGTATATGGCAGCAATTTTTTTAAATTCTGGCCAGCATGTAACCAGCAATAAAAAGTGAGTTATTGAATGAAATCTCACACTAATCTCATACTATTAAAATTATCATTGATGATTATTTGATGACTACAAATCACAAAAATTGCTTGTCTCCTAACACTCCTCTTAAATCAATTATTCGTATATAGAATATATTAGAATACAAAATACACAATGAAAATAATTTAAACAATATATGTATATATTAATACATAAATACACGACGATTGAATTTTAATATGTACATAGTATTTTTATGTATACATACCTCGCCGAGTATTGATGACAACTTAATTGTTTTAAGGAAAGGTAATGATCTAAATGAAGTAGTGAACAAGGAACAACTCACATCATCACTTCAATTTGAGTTCATCGAGTGAATAAGCTACCTAAGCATACTAATTAACTGAACTAACTAACTGATTAAACTAAGTGACTGATTGAGTCAAGAGCGAGAATAATGGTTATGCATGCCATCTAACAATGAATATGTAATTCCAACTTCCAAGTTAAAGAAATGAAAAGAAGGAAGAGAAAAATAACAAACTTACATGACTGTTATTATTAGCAGTAGTGGAAGTAGTAGAGTTACTGCAGGGCGGCGAGGAGGCGTGAGTAGGGCGGTGGTGCTGGCTATGATGATGATCAAGATGAAAAGAAAGATGGTTGTCGGAAAATGTAGCAAGACCAAGATCTACTTGTTGATGTGCAGCAGCACCGCCGCCATGAGTGGTAGTTGTCATGAAAGCTGGTAGATCGAAGGAGTGCGAGGTCATATTATTACTAGAAGATGATGGTGATGGTGATGAGTGGTTGTTGATATTATTAGAGATATTTATGGTGGGATAAATGTGACTAAAGTTTCGTCTACTACTAGAAGGTACTCCACAGAAAGTAGTAGTAGTAGTAGTATCGGTATTGGAGTAGAAATCTTGCGCAGAGAAAAACGTCTTGAGCAAGAGCTTGTCATCATCGTGTGTTGAGAATTCGACGGTTGAAGAAGGAGGAGGAGGTGTATGATGAGAGTTTAGCATATTATGATTAATAGTGATGTGGTTGGTGGTGTTTAAGCTTAAGCAGCTTGGTTGTGCAGTATTATCATCACCACTACTAGTAGTTGTTGTAGTTGTCGTCCATAAGTGATGGTGATGATCTTGGATGAGAGGGACCCCAATATTAATATTATTATTGTTATCTTCTTGGATGTGGCTGTTCAATAACACATTCACAAGATAATCCGATTAGAATATGGACAAATTAAAAGCCCTAACTAGATGCATGATGCATTCATTCATTGATGCTGTGTAATATAAGTAAGAATAGCATGGACTACTACTACTACTTACAAAGTGATATTTGGAGTCCAAGAATGGTGGGTGGTGGATCCATATGATGATGATGAGGAAGATGAAGAAGGATGTTGATGGAGATTTGGAGATTCCATATTAATGACAATAATGGGTGGTTTTAAAAGGAATAATTAAGGTGATTGAAAATCCCAAGGATATATACTCTCATCACTGAGATAGATAGATGAAGGGAATCTGGCACGCACTGTGTTAGTTCTCATCAATGGATATCGGAACTAAGTCACTAACACATACCCTTTCTTTACTCTTTCTTTGTTTCGTTTGTCACAGTAAAGTATCCTTGAAAAGGAAGGAAGAGAGGGTCATGAGTAGCTGTAGTAGCATCTATACCCCATACCTCTCTCTGACTTTTAATTATTCAATTTTTCAACTTCACTACTTTTTCCCCCTTTCCCTCTTGCACCTTGCAGCTTTGCTTTCGACCCTTAATAAATTAATTACTAATTAAGTAGTATATAATTTTGTCCTTTATGTATTCATTAGCCGGCCACCACCCCACTTTTTTTTTTTTTCATTATTCAACTAATTAAATAATTAGTGCCATTTTAATTTTTTATATGAGAAATTTTTGGGTAAACAACTTTTAATATGTTTTGGCTATTATTTAGTCTGTATAAACACTAAATTATTTTTAATAAATAAATTTTATTAATTTATATGTATAAATTTTAAAAATATAAATATAAATTATATTAATTTATATGTATAAAATTTTTATAAATATAGATATAAATTATATTTTTTTTGTATAAAATATCTAAAAATATAAAGATAAATTATTACTGATCAAATAATAATAAAAAAAGATAATATTTATTTGACATGTAATATTGTTCCAAATTAAATAATTATTCAACTAATTAAATAATTTTTTATATATATACCCAGCTCCCAATCAATTGTGCAATTACAGGAATGAAGAGTACTCTCTCTCTCTCTCCCTCTCTCTCTCTCCATATGCCATGATTAAAAATCCTTTCCCTTCAATCCCAAGAGAGTATACAAGACACTTTGATCAATTTGAAATCATCATAACAGCCACTACTCTATGCACTGCACGCTCCAAGTCTTCCACTTTTATTTAACACACACTACTTTCATTTTCTGCTTAAATACGTTTCATTAACCGAGTATGAAACAAAATTAGTTGTTAATGCTACTTACATGAACGAGATTATTATTATTAGGTCATGTCACCGTCCATTAACGAATTGTGCTCTGTGCCCTTGACCTTTTTTTGACCTCCTATTGACCTCCTTTCACTACAAATTAATCATTCATTTCTCAATCAAACTTGGATTACATTACTTTTAATTAACTAATTGAAAGAACATAATTTAAAAAGTAATCAATTGACTATCTCTATCTTATTGATGTTGATCAAAAGTATATATTACAATTGAGAAAAATACTTGACTTATTAACTTTTAAAAAGAAAAGTAAAAATACAATGATTTTGTTATCAGAAAACATTTGCAGACCTCATCAATAATGGACCTTAGTGTTTTCTTCGCTGCTGCGCCATTCGCAGTCAAATTCCTTATAATTGGCTTCGGTGCGCTCTGCTTACAGGCTTAGAGCATGCTGGATGGAGGACATCATGGTCATTTCCATAGGCCTCATTCTTTGTTTTTCCTTGATATATACATATGTGGGTAGGGTATATAAGAATTCAGAATAAATTGCGTTCCGGAATGTCCTATCATGCTAGTTAGGGGTTCTATGAATGATTAGTCTAAAAAAACAAGAGTAAACTGCCTAGGGGTGTTCAAAACCGATCTAAACCGAATAAAACCGATCAATCGAACTAAATAAATCGAAAACCGAACAAATTGAAAATCGAAAAAACCGAAAAAAATGATATTTTGTTGTTTTTTCTGTGGTTCGGTTCGATTTTCGATTTTAATAGTGAAAACCCTAACCAAACCGACTACTTGAAAAAACCCTAAAAATCAAACCCCCCAACCCCAACTCTTCAAGTAGCCGCCACTCCCACACTCAGCAACCCTAGTCCCCACTCCCCAACTCTCTCCACTCTCCGTCTCCCCTTGAGTCCTCAACCACTTCGCAGCGCCAAAAACTCCTCCACCCACCCTCCATAGAGCCGTCGTCCTCTCAGCCACTGACATCGCCAAATAGCACCCTCTCGGCGACCCTTCCTCGTCAGTCGTCACACTTCCCTCGTCTCAGTTCTCGACGCGGTCTTTTCTCTTCCGACCTTCCTCATCGTGCTTTCCTCTCCTCGGCGGGGTTCTGTCTCTCCCCCCTTCCTCTTCGTCCTCCACGCCCCGCAGCCGCCGTCTCCTCCACGCACCAGGAGCTGCGTCGTCCTCCACGAACAGTATTCTTCGTTTCTTTCAGAACTGAGAGGAGTCACCAACATTTGATTCCATTCAATTCACCCTTCATAAACCCTAATTTTCAACCAGGTAACGTTCTACCTAGTTTTCTTTCTTTTTTCCTTTCAGTATTCTCTTCTAATATCAAATCCTAGGGTTTATCACACATAGAATTTGACGATTTGATTCATGTTGCGTTGAAGAAATAATGTAATTTGGCTTTCAATATTTTTTTTCTGATAAAATAATTGTTCAATTGGTTGTTTATTATATATCGATGCTAATTATGCATGGGATTATGCCATGTTTAATCATTGTATTTTGTGTAGATTGTATAACAAAAAATTTCATAGCTTTGATGGTTATGCACTTATGCTTGTGATTTTGATAATTTGACCTGAAGCATTAGTTCAAATAATTCAGTTAATCGTTCATTGTACTTTCTCTCTATTGTATTAATCTTATGAAATGTAACTTGGGATTACTTTTGAAGCAAAAAATTTTCAGAAAGTTATGTGTAATTTGTGAATCTGTGAATTGTATAATTATATTTTTTTATTCTGGTTTTAGCTATGTTTGTCTTTGTTTGTGTCTCTCTTGGATTGTGAATTTGTGATGCTATGACATGCTGGTTTTAGCTATGTTTGTCTCCCAGCAGCGCCGAACCTAGCTCTTCCAACCCCTCTCAGCAGCGCCGAACCCAGCCCCTCCCAGCAGTGCTGAACCTAGCCCCTCCCAGCACCGTCAAAGGTCAGAGTCCACCGAGTCAAATAAAGAGCCTCCAAGTCAGGTATTTATTGAATATATTTGTTGCTGATTGTTGTTCATTGTTGAATATATTTGTTGAATGTATTTGTTTGAATTTATGCTTCTGATTTTTTAATTATTTGTTTAGTATATTTGTTCAATGTATTTGTTATTGATTTTTGGAAGTCTGTTTCATTGATGCAGGGATTGTGGCACGGGATAGATTTATTGGCTTCAATCGAGGATTTGGGTCCAATGCTGTGAAAAACTTACCAAACAACAGATTCGGCGATCTTTTATTCCATTATAGTTTCAATCTTTCCCATGTTGTTAATATTTTTTTTCCTTGATTTTTTATGTTCAACCTATTGATATTTTTGCTTCTGCTTCTGCTGGTTATTGGTTAAACACGTACCAGTACCAATATACTTGGTTCTCACCTTTTAGTTGGTTGTTAGTTATTATTTTTATGCTGTCATTAATGGATTAACATATTTTCTTTTTGTATTTTTAAGATGTTATATATATTGATTCTGTATTATTATACTACTCTTTTTATAAACTATTTAGAGGAATAGTTCTGGCTCTTATCTTTCCCTTCCTAAAATGTATTTTGCTCCACCCTCAGCCCTCAGCTCTTGCTCATTTTCATGATTAATTAAACTTGATTTTTACTGAAGAAGTTCCATTAATTTGTCATGAATGTCATAGCCTTCACAACATTTTGTTGTTAATGGTGAAAGTGAAAAGTTGTATAATTTGCAGTAGAAATTTCTGCATTTTGTCCAATTCCTGTCAGTACATGAAATTAAGAATGTTTGAAGAGAAGTGTACATACTAATGTTTGTTAGTTGCTTATACTTCACAATTTTTTAATATTTCATTCTTGGCTCTAGTAGTTCCTGCAATATTTTAAGACTTTTTTTCTGTAATTAATTGGAAAACGGAACAAATCGAACCAAACCAAACCAATTTGGTTTGGTTCGGATGATTTTGATAAAAAAATCGAACCAAACTGAACCGCAGTTTAATTAGACGATCGGATCGAATGATTTTTTCTTCAAACACCAAACCAAATCGCACCTCGAACACCCCTAAAGCTGCCCATTTAGACAATAAAAAATTTTGTTATATAAATTTGTTTTTAAAAAAAAAAGTATTAAATAGGTTCTTAAAATTTGTTTTCGTTGAACACGTCAAATTCTTTCATTAAAAATAGTTGACGTCGCCAATAGTAGAGATTTATTTGTCTAATTTGGACAAAAATAGATAGTAAAAACACCTTAAGTGAAATTCATAATATTAGCTTTTAATCCAAATTCACTTTTTTTATGAACAGTACAAGACTAGTTAATACATTGAGATTAATTAGAAACACTAATTGTATACCAAAATCAACAACAAAAATCAGTGATTATATATTTTTGTATTTTATATATTTATAAATCTAATATCAATGCAACTATTAATTTCATGTGTCACATGTCTCCTCTTCCCTTTTAGATATTGATCACATGGTACGCACAATTGTAATCTCAACTCCTTTTCACAACTCCGCACAACTAACTAGCAAGTGTACTGGGTCGTCTAAGTAATAAACCTTACGTGAGTAAGGGTCGATCCCACATAGATTGTCGGCTTGAAGCAAGCTATGGTTATCTTGTAAATCTCAGTCAGGCAGATTCAAATGGTTATGAGGTTTGATAATTAAAATATAAATAAAATATAAAATAAGATAGAGATACTTATGTAATTCATTGGTGAGAATTTCAGATAAGCGTATGGAGATGCTTTGCTCCTTGTTAATCTCTGCTTTCCTACTGCCTTCATTCAATCATTCATACTCCTTTCCATGGCAAGCTGCATGTTGGGTATCACCGTTGTCAATGACTACCTCCCGTCCTCTCAGTGAAAATGGTCCAAATGCGCTGTTACCGCACGGCTAATCATCTGTCGGTTCTCACTCATGTTGGAATAGGATCCATTAATCCTTTTGCGCCTGTCACTACGCCCAACACTCGCGAGTTTGAAGCTCGTCACAGTCATCCCAACCCAGATCCTACTCAGAATACCACAGACAAGGTTTAGACTTTTCGGATCTCAAGAATGGCCGCCAATAATTCTAGCCTATACCACGAAGGCTTTAATCTTAGATTAGAAACCCAAGAGATACACATTCAAGCTTGTTTGCATATAGAACGGAAGTGGTTGTCAGGCACGCGTTCATAGGTGAGAATGGTGATGAGTGTCACATAATCATCACATTCATCATGTTCTTGTGTGCGAATGAATATCTTAGAGAAGAAATAGGCTTGAATTGAATAGAAAAACAATAGTACTTTGCATTAATTCATGAAGAACAGAAGAGCTCCACACCTTAATCTATGGGGTGTAGAAACTCCACCGTTGAAAATACATAAGTGATAATGGTGTTCATTTTCTTCGGCCCCAGAGGGGGAACTAGAATGACCGAGACGTAAAAGTGGTCCAAAGACGTAAAATAAATCTCTAAAAGTAGTTTTTATACTAAACTAGTAGCTAGGGTTAACAGAAATGAGTAAATGATGCAGATAGTGCAGAAATCCACTTCCGGGGCCCACTTGTTGTGTGTTTGGGCTGAACATTGAGATTTACACGTGTAGAGGCTTCTCTTGGAGTTAAACGCCAAGTTGCAGCCTGTTTGTGGCATTTAACCTGTTTCTGGCATTTAACTTCAGAATAGGGCAGGAAGTTGGCATTTAAACGCCAGTTTGCGTCATCAAAACTCGAGCAAAGTATAAACCATTATATATTGCTGGAAAGTTCTGGATGTCTACTTTCCAACGCAGTTGAGATCGCGCCAATTGAGTTTCTGTAGCTCCAGAAAATCCACTTCGAGTGCAGGGAGGTCATAATCCAATAGCATCTGCAGTCCTTTTTCAGCATCTAAATCAGATTTTTGCTCAGGTCCCTCAATTTCAGCCAGAAAATACCTGAAATCACAGAAAAACACACAAACTCATAGTAAAGTCCAGAAATGTGAATTTTTCATAAAAACTAATAAAAACATAGTAAAAATAACTAAATCATATTAAAAACTATGTAAAAACAATGCCAAAAAGCGTATAAATTATCCACTCATCACAACACCAAACTTAAATTGTTGCTTGTCCCCAAGCAACTGAAAATCAAATAGGATAAAAAGAAGAGAATATACTATAAATTCTAAAATATCAATGAAAGTTAGCTCCAATTAGATGAGCGGGACTAGTAGCTTTTTACTTCTGAATAGTTTTGGCATCTCACTTTATCCTTTGAAGTTGAGAATGATTGGCATCTATAGGAACTCAGAATTTAGATAGTGTTATTGATTCTCCTAGTTTAGTATGTTGATTCTTGAACACAGCTACTTTATGAGTCTTGGCCGTGGCCCTAAGCACTTTGTTTTCCAGTATTACCAGCGGATACATAAATGCCACAGACACATAACTGGGTGAACCTTTTCAGATTGTGACTCAGCTTTGCTAGAGTCCCCAATTAGAGGTGTCCAAAGTTCTTAAGCACACTCTTTTTTTTTGCTTTGGATCACGACTTTAACCGCTCAGTCTCAAGCTTTTCACTTGACACCTTCACACCACAAGCACATGGTTAGGGACAGCTTGGTTTAGCCACTTAGGCCAGGATTTTATTCCTTTGGGCCCTCCTATCCATTGATGCTCAAAGCCTTGGATCCTTTTACCCTTGCCTTTTGGTTTAAAGGGTTACTGGCTCTTTGCTCTTGCCTTTTGGTTTAAAGAGCTATTGGCTTTTTCTGCTTGCTTTTTCTTTTTCTTTCTTTTTTTCTTTTATTTTCGCCATTCTTTTTTCTTTTTTTTCGCAAGCTTTGGTCTTCATTGCTTTTTCTTGCTTCAAGAATCAATTTTATGATTTTTCAGATTATCAAATAACATTTTTCCTTTTTCATTATTCTTTCAAGAGCCAACAATTTTAACATTCATAAACAACAAAGTCAAAAGACATATGCACTGTTCAAGCATTCATTCAGAAAACAAAAAGTATTGTCACCACATCAAAATAATTAAACTAATTTCAAGGATAAATTCGAAATTCATGTACTTATTGTTCTTTTGTAATTAAAATATTTTTCATTTAAGAAAGGTGATGGATTCATAGGACATTCATAGCTTTAAGACATAGACACTTAGACACTTAGACACTAGTGATCATGTAATAAAGACACAAACATAAATAAACATAAAGCATAGTAAACGAAAAATAGAAAAATAGAGAACAAGAAAATTAAAGAACGGGTCCACCTTAGTGATGGCGGCTAGTTCTTCCTCTTGAAGATCTTATAGAGTGCTTTAGCTCCTCAATGTCTCTTCCTTGCCTTTGTTTCTCCTCCCTCATAGCTCTTTGATCTTCTCTAATCTCATGGAGAATGATGGAGTGCTCTTGGTGCTCCACCCTCAATTGTCCCATGTTGGAACTCAGTTCTCCTAGGGAGGTATTAATTTGCTCCCAATAGTTTTGTGGAGGAAAGTGCATCCCTTGAGGCATCTCAGGAATTTCATGATGAGGAATTTCCTCATGCTCTTGTTGAGGTCCATGAGTGGGCTCTCTTGTTTGCTCCATCCTTTTCTTAGTGATGGGCTTGATGGACCTTCGAGATGAATCTCTCCATCTTCCATGACTCAGAGGTGGAAGCTTTTGCCTTCCCTTTCCTCTTTCTAGAGGTTTTTCTGGCCTTAGGTGCCATAAATAGTTATGGAAAAATAAAAAGCAACGCTTTTACCACACCAAACTTAGAAGGTTTGCTCGTCCTCGAGCAAAAGAAGAAAGAAGGTAGTAGAAGAAGAAGAGAATAGAGGAGATGGAAGGAGATATGTGGTTTCGGCCAAGGGGGGTTGAGTGTGTATGATGGGGTGGGTTTGGGAGGGATATGGTTTGAATTTGAATAGTAAGGTAGGTAGGGTTTTATGGTGGATGGATGTGAGTAGTGAAGAGATTATGGAGAAGAGGGTAAGATTTGATAGGTGAAGGGTATTTAGGGAAGAGTGTTATGGAAAGGTGTGAAGAGGAGAGAAGAAGAGGTGAGGTAGGTGGGGATCCTGTGGGGTCCACCGATCCTGAGGGGTCAAGGACTTATCATCCCTACTCCATTTAGGCGTGCAAAACGCCCTTAGAGTGCAATCCTGGCGTTTTAACGCTAGACTGCTGCTTGTTTTTGGCGTTAAACACCAAGCTGTAGCCTGTTTCTGGCGTTAAACGCCAGCTTTTCTCCCTTTATTGGCGTTTAACGCCAAGTTGGTGCTTGTTTCTGGCGTTTAACGCCAGTAAGCTCTTCCTCCAGGGTGAGCTATTTTTAATGCTGTTTTTTATTTTGCTTTGATTTTGGTGACTCCACATGATCATCATCCTAAAGAAAACATAAAATAAAAATCAAAAACAAAAAATTAACATAGATAAGTAAAAAAATTGGGTTGCATCCCAATAAGCGCTTCTTTATTGTCTTTAGCTGGACCTTACTGAGCTTTTAATCTAGCCTTAGCTTTGAGCATTCTTGCTCAACATTGCCTTCAAGATAATGCTTGATTCTCTGTCCATTAACAATGAACTTCTTATTAGAATCAATGTCTTGAAGCTCCACATAGCCATATGGTGACACACTTGTAATCACATATGGTCCCCTCCACCGGGATTTCAATTTCCCGGGGAATAATCTGAGCCTAGAGTTAAACAGCAAAACCTTCTGTCCTGGTTCAAAGACTCTAGATGACAGTTTTCTGTCATGTCACCTTTTTGCTTTCTCTTTGTAAAGCTTGGCATTTTCGAAAGCAGTGAGTCTGAATTCCTCTAGCTCATTCAGCTGGAGCAATCTTTTTTCTCCAGCTAATTTGGCATCAAAGTTTAGGAATCTGATTGCCCAGTAGGCCTTATGCTCCAGTTCCACAGACAGATGACAGGCCTTACCATACACAAGCTGGTATGGAGAGGTCCCTATAGGAGTCTTGAATGCTGTTCTGTATGCCCACAGAGCGTCATCCCAGCTTCTTGCCCAATCCTTTCTACGGGTACTTACAGTCCGTTCCAGGATTCTTTTTAGTTCTCTATTAGAGACTTCAGCTTGCCCATTTGTCTGTGGATGATATGGAGTTGCCACCTTGTGGCTAATTCCATATCGGACCATAGCAGAGTAAAGCTGTTTATTGCAGAAGTGAGTGCCCCCATCACTGATTAGTGCTCTAGGGACACCAAACCTGCTGAAAATATGTTTCTGGAGGAACCTCAACACTGTCTTAGTATCATTGGTGGATGTTGCAATGGCCTCTACCCATTTGGATACATAGTCGACTGCCACCAGAATATAAGTGTTTGAGTATGATGGTGGGAAAGGCCCCATGAAGTCAATACCCCATACGTCAAACAACTCAATCTCTAAGATCCCATGCTGAGGCATGGCGTAACTATGAGGCAGATTACCAGCTCTCTAGCAGCTGTCACAGTTACGCACAAACTCTCGAGAGTCTTTATAGAGAGTGGGCTAGTAGAAGCCACATTGGAGGACTTTTGTGGCTGTTCGCTCACCTCCGAAATGTCCTCCATATTGTGATCCATGATAATGCCATAGGATCTTCTGTGCTTCTTCTCTAGGCACACACCTACAGATTATTCCATCTGCACATCTCTTATAGAGATATGGTTCCACATGTAGAACTTTACATCAGTAATTAATTTTTTCTTTTGTTGCCTGCTGTACTCCTTGGGTATGAATCTTGCAGCTTTATATTTTGCAATGTCTGCAAACCATGGTGTTTCCTGAATGGCAAACAATTGCTCATCCGGAAAGGTTTCAGAGATCTCAATAGAGGGAAAGGATGCCCCTTCTACTGGTTCTATCCGGGATAGATGATCAGCCACTTGGTTCTCTGTCCCTTTTCTGTCTCTTATTTCTATATCAAACTCTTGCAGAAGCAACACCCATCTTATGAGCCTGGGTTTTGAATCCTGCTTCATGAGTAGATATTTAAGAGCAGATGGTCAGTGTACACAATCACTTTTGATCCTACTAAGTATGATCTAAACTTGTCAATGGCATAAACCACTACAAGCAATTCTTTTTCTGTGGTTGTGTAATTTTTCTGGGCATCATTTAAAACACGGGTAGCATAATAAATGACATACAGAAGCTTGTTATGCCTCTATCCCAGTACTGCACCAATGGCATGGTCACTGGCATCACACATTAGTTCGAATGGTAATGTCCAGTCTGGTGCAGAAATAACTGGTGCTGTGACCAGCTTAGCTTTTAGAGTTTCAAACGCCTACAGACACTCTGTGTCAAACACAAATGGCGTGTCAGCAGCTAGCAGATTGCTCAGAGGTTTTGTAATTTTTGAAAAATCCTTTATAAACTGCCTATAGAATCCTGCATGCCCCAGAAAGCTTCTGATTGCCTTAACATTGGCAGGTGGTGGTAATTTTTCAATTACTTCAACTTTAGCTTGATCTACCTCTATTCCCTTGTTTGAAATTTTATGCCCAAGGACAATTCCTTCAGTCACCGTAAAGTGACATTTTTTCCAGTTTAAAACTAAGTTAGTCTCTTGGCATCTTTTCAGAACAAGTGCTAAATGGTCAAGGCAGGAGCTGAATGAATCTCCAAATACTGAGAAGTCATCCATGAAGACTTCCAGAAATTTCTCTACCATATCAGAGAAGATAAAGAGCATGCACCTTTGAAAGGTTGCAGGTGCATGCACAAACCAAAAGACATCATTCTGTAAGCAAACACTCTAGAAGGGCATGTAAATGTTGTTTTCTCTTGGTCCTGAGGATCTACTGCAATTTGGTTATAACCTGAATAGCCATCCAAAAAGCAGTAGTATTCATGATCTGCTAGTCTTTCTAGCATCTGGTCTATGAATGGTAAAGGAAAGTGATCCTTCCTGGTGGCTGTATTGAGCCTTCTGTAATCAATACACATACGCCAACCTGTAACTGTTCTTGTAGGAACCAGTTCATTTTTTTCATTATGAACCACTGTCATGCCTCCCTTCTTGGGGACAACTTGGACAGGGCTCACCCAGGGGCTATCAGAAATGGGATAAATAATCTCAGCCTCCAGTAACTTGGTAACCTCTTTTTGCACCACCTCCTTCATGGCAGGATTTAGCCGCCTCTGTGGTTGAACCACTGGCTTAGCATCGTCCTCCAATAGGATCTTGTGCATGCATCTTGCTGAGCTGATGCCCTTAAGATCACTTATGGACCACCCAAGGGCTGCCTTGTGTGTCCTTAGCACTTGAAGTAGTGCTTTCTCTTCCTGTAGATTTAAAGCAGAGTTTATGATCACCGGAAAAGTGTCACCTTCTCCCAGAAATGCGTATTTCAGGGATGATGGTAGTGGTTTGAGCTCAGGTTTAGGAGGTTTCTCCTCTTCCTGAGGAAATTTCAAAGGCTCTTTTATTTCCTCTGATTCCTCCAGATCAGGCTGGACATCTTTGAAGATATCTTCTAACTCTGATTTGAGACTCTTAGTCATGTTGATCTCCTCTACCAGGAAGTCAATAATATCAACACGCATGTAGTCTTTTGATGTGTCTAGATGCTTCATTGCCTCAACGGCATTCAGCTTGAACTCGTCCTCATTGACTCTTAAGGTCACCTCCCCTTTTTAGACATCAATGAGGGTTCGTCCAGTTGCTAGGAAGGGTCTTCCTAGAATGAGAGTTGCACTTTTGTGCTCCTCCATTTCCAGCACTACAAAGTCAGCGGGAAAGGAAAATGGCCCAACCTTGACAATCATGTCCTCAATTATGCCTGATGGATATTTAATGGTGCCATCAACAAGTTGAAGACATATCTGGGTAGGTTTGACCTCTTCAGCCAAGCCGAGCTTTCTGATAGTAGATGCAGGGATTAGATTGATACTTGCCCTAAGGTCGCATAGGGCTGTCTTGGTACAAGTACCCTCTAATGTGCATGGTATCATAAAGCTTCCGGGATCCTTAAGCTTCTCTGATAAGCTTGTTAGGATGACTGCACTGCACTCTTCAGTGAGAAAAACTTTTTCTGTTTCTCTCCAATCCTTCTTATGACTTAAGATCTCTTTCATGAACTTAGCATAAGAGGGTATTTGCTCAAGTGCCTCTGCAAACGGAATCTTTATTTCAAGAGTCCTGAGATAGTCTGCAAAGCGAGCAAATTGTTTATCTTGTTCTGCTTGTCGGAGTTTCTAAGGATAAGGTATTTTGGCTTTATATTCTTCAACCTTAGTTATTGTAGGTTGATTTCCTACAGAGGCAGGTTGAGAAGCCTTCTTGAGGGAGTTAGTATTAGCACTTGCAGGTGTCTGATCCCTCACTGGCGTTTGAATGCCAGAACTGGACATGGATTGGGCGTTTAACGCCAGATTCCTACCCTTTTCTAGCGTTCGAACGCCAGAACTGGACGTGGATTTGGAGTCTAACGCCAGTTTTTCACCTATTTCTGGCGTTTGATCGCCATGCCTATTTCTCTTTGGGCTCTTACTGTCCTTAGAGGGATTTTGGGTAGCAGGTTGCTCCTCCTCTGTCAGATATTCTTTTCTTGGCTTTCTGCTGCTTTGAGTTGAAGTGTTTAGCGTTTTTCCACTTCTTAATTGAACTGCTTGGAACTCCTCTGTTATCTATTTTGATAACTTCTATTTTTTCTGATTCAATTGTGATTCCATATCCTTGTTAGCAATTCTGGTCTCTTGTAGCATCTCCTTGAATTTTGCTAACTGTCTTGTTATAGAAGATAATTGCTTATTGAGTTCAGCAACTTGTTCCTAAGGACTAAAGTCAGTTGACACTTCCTTAGCTTCTTCTTTCATTGAAGACTCATTACTTATGTACAGATGCTGATTTCTAGCAACTATATCAATAAGCTCTTGAGCCTCTTCAACAGTCTTTCTCATGTGTATAGATCCACCAGCTGAGTGGTCTAGAGATACCTGAGCTTTTTCTGTAAGCCCGTAGTAGAAGATGTCTAACTGCACCCACTCTGAAAATATTTCAGAGGGGCATTTCCTTAGCATCCCTCTGTACCTCTCCCAGGCGTTATAAAGGGATTCATCATCCTCTTGTTTAAAGCCTTGGATGTCTATCCTTAGCTGTGTCATCCTTTTTGGAGGGAAATATTGATTCAGGAATTTGTGTGATAACTGTTTCCATGTTTTTATGCTTGCTGTGGGTTGGTTATTTAACCACCTCTTAGCTTGATCTTTTACAGCAAACGAAAACAGTAACAACCTGTATACATCCTGATCTACCTCCTTGTCATGCACTGTGTTAGCAATTTGCAAGAACTGCACCAGAAACTCAGTAGGTTCTTCCTGTGGAAGACCAGAATACTGGCAATTTTGCTGCACCATGACAATGAGCTGAGGATTTAGCTCAAAACTGCTTGCTTTGATGGGAGGTATACAGATGCTACTCCCATATGCAGCAGTAATGGAGTTAGCATATGACTCCAGAGTCCTTCTGGACTGTTCATTTCCACTTTGGTCCATGATGGAGAAAAGGAAATTGATGTGAATTGCAAATTAAAAGATATTTTTATTTTTATCTTATTTAATTAAAAACAAACCGAATAATTAAAATTAAATAAAAATAATAAGATAAAATAAAATAATTAGAAATTAAAATATAAATTTCGAAAACTAAGAGAAAAATAGATTTGAAAACTAAAATAATTACTTAATTAAGAAGATTTGAAAAACTTTGGATATGATTTTTGAAAAAGATTTTGAATTTTGAAATTTCAAAACTAAGATAAGATAGAATAGAAAGTTTTTAAAATAAAAATCTGAATTTTTAAAGGAAAATTTGAAAATTAATTAAAATAAAGAGAAAAGATATTTTTGAATTTAATGAAGAAAGAGAAAAACAGTAAAAATAACACCAAACTTAAATTTTTAGATCAAAATAAAGAAAACAAACAGGAAAACTTTGAATATCACGATGAACGCTAAGAACAACTTTTGAAAAATTTTTAAGAAAACAGAAACACAAAGGACGCCAAACTTAAAAATTTTTATATTCTGAGCACTAATGATTCAAAAAAAATAAAAGAAAAATAAAATCATGCAATTGACACCAAACTTAAAATATGAAACTAAACTCAAACAGAAAAACTCAATTATTAGTTTAAAATTTTTCGAAAAAAAATTGAAAAAAGAAAATAAGGATTCTAAAAAAAAGTTTCAACCAAAAATAATAATAGAAGACGCAATTTTAGTGACTCTAAACAAAAAGATAAATTTTTCCTAATCTAAGCAACAAAATAAACCGTCAGTTGTCCAAACTCGAACAATCCCCGACAACGGTGCCAAAAACTTGGTGCACGAAATTGTGATCCCCGGCAACGGCGCCAAAAACTTGGTGCACGAAATTGTGATCTCAACGGCGCCAAAAACTTGGTACGCACGATTGTAATCTCAACTCTTTTTTACAACTCCGCACAACTAACCAGCAAGTGCACTGGGTCGCCAAGTAATAAACCTTACGTGAGTAAGGGTCGATCCTACGGAGATTGTCGGCTTGAAGCAAGCTATGGTCATCTTGTAAATCTCAGTCAGGCAGATTCAAATGGTTATGAGGTTTGATAATTAAAATATAAATAAAATATAAAATAAGATAGAGATACTTATGTAATTCATTGGTGAGAATTTCAGATAAGCGTATGGAGATGCTTTGCTCCTTCTGAATCTCTGCTTTCCTACTGCCTTCATTCAATCATTCATACTCCTTTCCATGGCAAGCTGCATGTTGGGTATCATCGTTGTCAATGGCTACCTCCCGTCCTCTCAGTGAAAATGGTCCAAATGCACTGTCACCGCACGGCTAATCATCTGTCGGTTCTCACTCATGTTGGAATAGGATCCATTAATCCTTTTGCGTCTGTCACTACGCCCAACACTCGCGAGTTTGAAGCTCGTCACAGTCATCCCATCTCAGATCCTACTCAGAATACCACAGACAAGGTTTAGACTTTCTGGATCTCAAGAATGGCCGCCAATAATTCTAGTCTATACCACGAAGGCTTTAATCTTAGATTAGAAACCCAAGAGATACACATTCAAGCTTGTTTGCATGTAGAACGGAAGTGGTTGTCAGGCACGCGTTCATAGGTGAGAATGGTGATGAGTGTCACATAATCATCACATTCATCATGTTCTTGTATGCAAATGAATATCTTAAAGAAGAAATAGGCTTGAATTGAATAGAAAAACAATAGTACTTGGCATTAATTCATGAAGAACAACAGAGCTCCACACCTTAATCTATGGGGTGTAGAAACTCCACCGTTGAAAATACATAAGTGATAATGGTGTTCATTGGCTTCGGCCCCAGAGGGGGAACCAGAATGACCAAGACGTAAAAGTGGTCCAAAGACGTAAAATAAATCTCTAAAAGTAGTTTTTATACTAAACTAGTAGCTAGGGTTAACAGAAATGAGTAAATGATGCAGATAGTGCAGAAATCCACTTCCGGGGCCCACTTGGTGTGTGTTTGGGCTGAGCATTGAGCTTTACACGTTTAGAGACTTCTCTTGGAGTTAAACGCCAGGTTGCAGCCTGTTTGTGGCATTTAACTCTGGTTTGTAACTTGTTTCTGGTGTTTAACTTCAGAATAGGACAGGAAGTTGGCGTTTAAATGCCAGTTTGCATCATAAAAAATCAGACAAAGTATAGACTATTATATATTGCTGGAAAGCCCTGGATGTCTACTTTCCAACGTAGTTGAGAGCACGCCAATTGGGTTTCTGTAGCTCCAAAAAATCCACTTTGAGTGCAGGGAGGTCAGAATCCAACAGCATCTACAGTCCTTTTTCAGCATCTACAGTCCTTTTTCAGCATCTGAATCAGATTCTTGCTCAGGTCCCTCAATTCAGCCAGAAAATACCCGAAATCATAAAAAAAAATACACAAACTCGTAGTAAAGTCCAGAAATGTAAATTTTGCATAAAAACTAATAAAAACATAGTAAAAACTAACTAAATCATATTAAAAACTATGTAAAAACAATGCCAAAAGGCGTATAAATTATCCGCTCATCAATCGCCTCCTTTAGACCCTCGATCTTTTGGTACCACTCTTTACCAACCACTATTGTCTTTTCGTTACCACCACTACAAAAAAAAGGCCTATGGTCACGGTAAAAAACTGTGACCATAGCTAGTAAAAAAGGTGATCATAAATTTATGGTCACAGTTTTGGACCTATGGTCACGGTTTTTTACCGTGGCCTATTCTCTCGTGGCCATAAGTTTATGGTTACGATTTTTTTATCCATGGTCACGGTTTCTATGGTCACGGTTACAATTTTCAAATTCTGACACTTTAGGCCACGTTTTTTCACCGTAACCATAGCCTTATCTATGGTCACGGTTTAGCCTCTATAGTCACCCCTCCTGAAAACCGTGACCATAGTCTCTATAGTCACCCCTCTTTAAAATCATGACCATAGCCTTATATATGGTTACGGTAAAAAACCGTGACCATAGCCTCTATGGTTACCCCACCTTAAAACCGTGACCATAGCTTTATCTATGGTCACGGATTTCACCGTGATCATAGCCTATTTTGTTTTATGAGATTTAATTTTTTTAAAGCATAATCACATCTCAAATGATGATAATTACAAAATAAATCTAAAAATGAAAAATGATAATCAACAATTAAGATAAGTTGTGATTAAAGTAACCAACTAACATATCAATATAGTTGAGTGAATACACTTGTCTCAATCTCAGTTTTATACAGTGATATACACACTAACACTAAGTAGAAACTATTAACAGAATTGTTCCACAGACATGAGAGCAATACAATTCAGACTCTGCCAGGATTGATTGTTTCTGGTATTGCTATTCTTCCTTCTCAATGCTCGAAAACTTTTGTTTCAACTACTTTACCATATGAAAGCTCAGCACCTGCTTCATTAACATGCAAAGCAAAGTCACATTAGACATAAACACTTACATTTATCTTTTTTCAACTTAGAAAAAAAATATATCATTAAAACATATATACATTACATATATACTAAAAATTAAAAACTTTTGAAAGTTTAAACAAGTATTTAAAAATTTTTCTTGTAAAATTTTATAATTCTTTTAAAAGTTTAGATATCCTTTAAGCTAAGAATTACTCTAAATTAGTATTTGGAAAGATAAAAACTCAAAACACAAAATTCGTTATTAAACCGTAAACTTAACTACAGTTTTCTTTTCTTTCATGGTCATAATATATAAAGTAATAATACTTATGTATTCTTTTTTGTCTTGTATGCTGATGCAGATTCACAACACATTTCAAACTCTAGATGAAGTATCACAAGAATAAGACCTAATATAAAAGAAAAATAAAGAGAGTTTGAAATGAATTACCATATCAACATTTGAAGGATGGTGGGAGTGACGAAAATGGTAAAACAAATATAAAACCCAAACTAGAATAACTAATTCACATGTTAGTATTCAAAGCACAATGTTCCTTCTTTTCCTTTAACACAAAAAGTGCAGAAGAAAGCCAAAAGTCACTCATAATAGCACACAATCGGTTCCAAACCCAACCTTAGTTTCATGACAACATAAAAATAAAAAGGAACATCAAAAGGAAGAAGAGAAGTTAAGCTAACCTGTGCTGTGAAGAAAAGGCTTTAGTCTTTTAGGAATGTTGCGGAAGCCAAGGAGAAGAAAAAAAATTCTGTCTTACTGTAATTGAAATACATAAACAAAATAAGTCAACATATAGACAAAGAAGATTTTAATTAATGCATAGATATAGATACTGCTTTGGAGGTTCCTTAGATCCAAATAAGGTGAAGGGAAAGCTTGTTTATTGCAAATTAGGAACATATGGCACTGAAGTAATTGTGAAAGAAAGCCAGCTCCATTTGCTACAAAAAAGTCCTGTTTTACTGTAATTGGAATACATAAATAGAACAAGTCAACGTATAGATGAAGTTGACTTTTATTAAGTTAACTCTTATTATACTAAATTCCTCATATTAAGTTAACTCTTATTAGTTTAATGTACTTTTTTGCACTTATTTTCTTTATTTAATATAAAATCAATTCTACAAAAACTGAAATTTATATGACCAAAAATGATATAAGACTAAAAATCAACAGAAAAGAATTTGTTGCTAATTTAGTAGTTACTTTTTCAATCATGTGTACTTGAAAAAAGTTATTTCCATTCAAAACAATTGAAATCACAGCACCAAAAAAATTATTTCAATCATGCTTACGACTTATGAATGAAATAAGTTAACTACACACAATATGTAACCACTAACAACCAATGTACATGTGGTAGATGGTTAATAATAGTATAAGACATCGCACCTATATATTCAAAAATAAAATTAGTTGTAGTAGAGGGTTAATAAGAGTATAAGACATCTTGCCATAAAATACCAATAATCATCAAAATCCACCAAAACTTGCTGCAGATTTGCTTCATTAAGATCATCACCTTACAATAACAATGCAATAACAATCCAATAACAAATTTTATTAATCTTAGTACAATAATTTATAATCACTAACCTCTTTGTGATAATTGTAAAGTCTCTCCTTAATCTCCAAAATACACCTAATATTACAGAACACTGGACTAGGGAGAAAACAATAAGAATTGTTCTACCTCATCTATCAGTTTTTGCCGCTCAGAAGTCCCAAACCTTGGAGTTGCATAACGGGATTTAATTGCCAATGTGCACCTTTTTTATTTCTTGTAGTCTAATGAGCCCAATGCACCATTTGGGTTGGTTGGCATAAATGCAATCAGTGTAACTAAAGCAGTCCTTCCTGCCAAAAGAAATTCACATCAGCAACATACAAACATTCCTATTAAAGGAAAGTGTGATGCATTAATGGTTATGGTTATATTCATTAAGGTAATAAAAATTTCAAATGATAAAACAATCAAGTAATGAAAATGATGTGTACAATCTCCTTCTAAACATCACAAAAAAAATCCCCTTCTAAACTGATAAATATTCCTTCAGTGCAATCACTTAGTTTGTTCAGTATTTTTCAAACAAGTTAGTGCTGGATAATTAAAAATAGAGACGGACTAATGGCAACAGAGCAAATACAAAACAATATATTCAACATTTTGGGATAATCTAAAGCAGCCACATCAATTGCATTGTAGATTACATCAAAGATGCTACATTCTGCATCCTCAAAATATTTCTTCCACTCTTGATGGCTATCAGAATTAATGGGGAGTAAACAAAATTAAATCTTTTCCAAGATAAAAAATAATTCACCTTTGGGAGATTCTGCTTCTGGGGTACTACAGATTGACAGACATAGATCAAAATCTACCACTGATATAATAACACAACATTCTAACAATCACAAGGTCAAGAACATCACCATAACAATTTATCAAATTAACAAATTAATAAGATCAAGAACATAGTAAAACCAGTTAATAATCAAATCAAGAACATCACAAAATGAGTTAAAAATCAAAACAAGTTAACAAAATAGCAAATCAACAACAAAACAAAAGCTCTAAGTCTGGAACAGCAACCTAACAATTAAAACAACAACAAACTAAAACAATAACTAAAAATAGAGGAGGGAGAGAGAGCCGGAACTTTATAACTCGACGGAGATTGTTGAACAGAGGGCTGAGCTGCGGCGAAAAGGAGGCTGAGCTGCGGCGAAATGACATCTGCACAGAGGTTGTACCACGCAACGGAACCGAAGCAGAACAGAGGCTGGAAGGCGATGGCTGGAGCGCGCTAGAAGCATGACAAAATGGTGGAAAAAGCACGGCAAAACAGAGGGGAAGCTCGACAAAACAGACACAGAAGCACAGCGAAAAGCGGCTGAACAGAGGCGTTGCGACGACGTTGGAGAAGCATGAACGGTGGCAGTGACACGGCGGTGGTTGGACGGAGCAAGGGAGGGAGTGAGGGAGGAGCTCGAAGGAAGAGATGGTGCTGCCTGGTATTCTGGTAGTGAGTGACTACGAGAGTGAGTGAGGGGATTAGGGTTACTGGGGTACCTTAGTGAATAAAACGGCGCCGTTTAGTGTACGAAATTAATTTTTATATTGTTCCAATTATCTTATACTGTACCATGGGTAAAACTTAAACTATAATTAAAATGAATTTGGCATTATAAGTGGTCATTGATGATGGGTTAGTTTTTCATCCGTTATTAAGCTATTAAATTATTTTTTATATTATTAAGTTCTAAATTATTTTTTAATTTAAAATTAATAGTATTCAACTTAATTTTTTATTTATAAAATTAGATTTAAAATTTTAATATTTAAAGTAAATTATATAAAATTATTATTAGTTTTTAATTATTAAAATTTTTAAATTTTAAAAAGATAAAATATTTAAAATTATAAAAAAATATATAAAAATCTTAATTAATTAAAACTCAAATGATTAAAACTGTGACCATAGACCCCTTTAGGTCACCCCCAAAACCGTGACCATAGACCCTTTTAGGTCATTCTTTTGAAAAATCGTGACCATAGACTTTTTTTGGTCCTATAAAAAACTGTGACCATAGACCCCTTTAATTGACCCCGTAAAATCGTGACCATAGACCCCTTAGGTCACCCCCCAAAACCGTAACCTTAGACTCCTTTAGGTCACCCCTCAAAACTGTGACCATAGACCCTTTTTGGTCACTGTAAAAAATCGTGACCATAGACACCTTTAGGTCACCCCCCAAACCGTGACCATAGACCCTTTTGGGTCATCCCCAAAATCGTGATCATAGACCCCTTTAGGTCACCCCCCAAAACCATGACCATAGACCCTTTTAGGTCACCCTTTTTTGAAAAACCGTGACCATAGCCCCTTTTTGGTCACTGTAAAAAACCGTGACCATAGACACTTTTAGGTCACCCCCAAAACCGTGACCATAGACCCTTAGGCCACCTCCCAAAACCATGACCATAGACCCCTTTAGGTCACCCCTCAAAACCATGACCATAGACCCTTTTAGGTCACCCTTTTTTGAAAAACCGTGACCATATACCCTTTTTGGTCACTGTAAAAAATCGTGACCATAGACCCCTTTAGGTCACCCCTCAAAATCGTGACCATATACCCTTTTAGGCCACCATTTTTTAAAAAACCGTGACCATATGTATTCTATGGTCACTCTTTCCAAAAAAACTGTGACTATAACTTTTTTTTGGTCACCCTTAAAAACCGTGACCATAGAGGGTCTATGGTCACGGTTTTTTACCGAGACCAAAAAACCCGTGCTCATAGACCCAAAATGTTGTAGTGCACCACGTTGGACTCCAGACGGCTCATTGCTGGTCTTGGCCATTTGTGGTTGTTTGCTACTCGCTCTGGTCATTCCTGCTTCTTTGCTGCTCTCCCTATCAAAGTCAAGAGAAAGAAACGATGCAGGTTTGAACCACAGAGGATGGGAGTCCAATGAATTTGAGAAAAAGGTTTGTGGAAGATTTTGGTGGTGCCAGCAACAAATCTGCCATTATTCATTTTTGACGTGCGAGACTTTATGTGTTATTTGGTTGCTGAGAGAATGGATTTGATTGCAGTTAAAAAAATCTTAGAAAGGGTCAACTGCCACTGATCACATTGCACAGGAGTCTACCGCAACGCTACTATATTTTGAATATTACGTGATTAAAACATTAGAAACCTCAAAATCATAATTGGTTTTTTTAGTCATGGCATGAATCTACTTCCCCAGTGTAACATTAGTAACATTGTGATAAATCCACATTTCATCGTATTTATCCACTTTAAATGAGTGGAATTCGTCGACTTTTCTCACATTTATTCATTGAAATTACATGCTTTTATGATTTCCTCCTAATTGTACTTAAGTGACTAAAGCATACTTTTTGAGGCCTTTAATGATTAATTTATTTCTCTCTTAGACTCTATTCGATGGCTTGATATGTATGTTCAAGTGTTTCTGGACCTATAGGGTTAGCTTGGAAAGTGAAGAAGAGAGCATGCAAAAGCGAAGAATCATGAAGATTTGAAGTTTGAAAGTTTTAGAGTCATGCGTACGCATCCATGTTTTGCGTACGCATCATATGAACTTTTTCCAAAGTCGTGTACGCGTACCCCTATCACTTACGGGAAACATCAAAAGAGTGCCTCATTAAAGGAACACATGAGTGGCAATTTCTGGAAGTTTCTAGGCCATTTTCAAGTCCAAGTTGAGACTAATTGACTGGAGGATGGAAGGAGACACACACACACACACTCATACATAGAAAAAATACTTAGATTTTAGTTCTTGACTTCTAGAGAGAGAAACTCTTCCTTTTCTCTAGGTTTTCTTAGGATTATCACAATTTTGTTACTAAATTTTGGTTTAGATCTTGTTTGATTTTAGTTGTTTTCTCGATTTTGTAGTTATTGCACTTTCAATTACCTAGTTTACTTGTTAGTTATTCATTTTTGTCAATTATAATCATAGCTTGATACTATTGTGAATATTGAGTTCTCTTTAATTGAGTTTGAGTTTTATGTTCTCTTCATG
This sequence comes from Arachis hypogaea, assembly GCF_003086295.3. Taxonomy (NCBI): domain Eukaryota; kingdom Viridiplantae; phylum Streptophyta; class Magnoliopsida; order Fabales; family Fabaceae; genus Arachis; species Arachis hypogaea. Next base: position 113,259,603 of record NC_092052.1, on the reverse strand, counting down.
ACTATTTTGTAATTTATCCATGTCTTTAATTAGTGCACGCCAAGTATTTGACGAAATATTTTCTTTGATTAAGGAGTAGTACTCTTGACCTAAGTTAAAGAATTGGGTGACCTTGAGTCATTGTGTCTAATTGGATCGATAATGTGGAGTCGTTATTAGTTAAATTGACATTTATTGGCGCTAATCTTCTACTAAGTTAATTAGTAGCTAGATTAGGACTTATGGATTGATGTTAACTATACCTATTTGACGTACCTCGAGCATCGAGGTAAACTTAATGGGATCGATTTCTCACAATTGTCATTATCGCTGCATTTGTTTTTATGGACAAAACAGAACATGATATTAAGACAGAGACAATAGAAAAGAGATACTAAAATGTATTCTTTGTATACTGTGTTTGGATATAATGTACAAGACACTAATCTATTGTCCTGTATTATGTTCGGATAGATATGGACAAGATTAAAATATTATGCGAAATGACTAAAATAAATATGTGATTCCAAATTTTTCGCATCTAGTACAAACTAATTTAATGAAAGTACATAGGAATACAGGGGATTACAAAAAGAATTGGTCTGTGAACCAACAAAGTAAAAATAGTATTGAAGTAACAAAATTAAAAATAAATAAAGTAACGTAAAGTAGAAGAGTGAATTAAGCCTCCATTAAGTAAACTTGCAGCATGCCATATAAAAGAGAATGAACGATAAGAATGAAGGAATTATCAAGCCAAGTAAGAAATTCTACAACAAGAAGAGAGTACCTGAAAAAAAATAAAAAAGGGAAAGAAGAACGTAGAGATAGAAAAAGAGCAGGGAGAAGAGAGTACCTCTTTAAGAACGACGATATAGAGAAGAAGCTCAAATTAGAGAAAATAAGAAGGGGTAATAGTGGAATAATAAAAAATATCTATGGATAAAAGGGAAAAAAATTTTCATAAAAAGATCCGTATCCACCTTTTCAAATCCCGTGTCTATCATTATCCTTCATAAAAAAGTGGACACAAAAATATAAAGACTATCCTGGAGACAATGTATTCAGTGTCCATGTCTCTGCCTCCAAATATTTTTTAAACATTTGTTGTCCATGTCTCTGTGTCTTGTCTCCTTAAACAAACACTACCTATATGATTGTTAAACAATGATAGTGACCCCTTTTCTCATACCTTAACCAAGAGCCTTTTATATTTATAATAAAACCCCAAAAATGTCTTTGATCATTTCTTATTTTAGCTATTTCTAGTTTGTTTGATTAGTTTTAGAATAGATTTTAAATTCATATCTCGCTTTGTCATATCCATGATTGCGTAGTCGATAATTCTATCACCCTTGCTTCAATTCATTGCAGTTTAAGTTTCTTGCATATTTAGTTTTGTTAGTTTAATTTCTTGCTTATGCTTATCAACCCCGATTATCTCAACCAACTTTGATTCACGTAATTGCATATCTTAGGGAAGACGACCCAGGAGTAATACTCTTGGCTATTTTAAATTGAATTAGGTTGAACTTGTGACAACCAAACTAAACTTTGATCGAGAGCTAGTTGTTGGTTGAAACTATACTTCTACGTAATCATTTTGTGAAAATTCTAGACCGACATTAGCCTTCTGTCACATTGGCAGTAGCATTAACTACAAAACCAAATATAAATGAATTGATTTCCTGTCCAGCTTTATTCCTTTGAGCAAATAGTTTCAATGCTTCTTTAAAATATCCACTTCGTGAAAATCTGATACCAATGAGTTTTATGATATATTATCTTTGGCAAATATTTTATCAAAAGTAATATATGCTTTGCGTACTTTACCATTCCTAGCATAAAGACTAGTGAGTCCATTGCCAATTGAAAGATCAAAATAACTAGAAACACATGGCTGTTCATGAATCTGCCGCCACTGGAAGTGCTTGGATACATGCTCATGCACTGATTGAACTTGCAAATCCTATATTATTATATTGAATTCCTTGATCTTGCATTTCTTCAAAGAGATTAAAAGCTTTAGATTATAATCAAACTAAGGTTTCTAATAATATTTCAATCACAATAAAATTTGAGTTGGATTCTTGAATTTGATTATTACCTTGAACATGTTTGATTATAACTAAATTTTGTAATATCATTTGGAGTGTGTTTGATTATAATCCGATTATAATATGAGTTTGAACCTTGATTTGGAGAGTATAATTATCACTTTTGTTGTGTTTGATTATAATCAAATTTTGAAGTATAACTTAGTACATGTTTGATTATAATATGATTATAACATTGAACTTTGATTTGAAGTTTGATTATTATTTTGTTGTGTTTGATTATAATCAAATTTCAAAGTATAATTTGGGATATGTTGGATTATAATCTAATTATAACATTGAACTTTGATTTGGATTTTTGAGTTTAATTATTACCTTGAATGCGTTTGATTATACCTGGATTTTATAATAGGATTTGAAGAATGTTTGATTATATATTCTAATTATAACACGAGTTTAACTTTAATCTAAATTCTTGAGTTTGATTATTATTAATTTAAACGTATTTGATTATAATAAGATTTTGTAACATATGATTTGGAGGGTGTTTAAAATTATAATTAAGGACATTCAATTCTAAAGTAACTTGTCTGAAAACACTAGAATTTAGGGTAATTTATACAATAATAAAACATAATTGTAATTAAACATAAAATCAATCAAATTATTATAATAGCAGCAATTTATAACTAAATTATTATACATACTCAAGGCTCCCTAGTATTAGTAGCTTTAATACACAAAAATTATGTAATCAATAAATAAACTTCATTGTGTAGGAATACAAGCTAGCTTAAAAGTAACAAATATTAAATAATTTGAATCAATCAAATATCGTTCTGAAATTAATCATACAACAACATACTGCTAACCTGAAATAAAAAGTAATAAACTGCACTAACACCCACAGAAAAGAACCTAATCTCCCATAATATTCGATATGCATAACTCTTTTAATGTAGCTATTGAAATGACAATGTTAAATTTAGTTTCACTTAAAATGTCTCAAAATCAAATCCTTAACATTAATGCCAAGTACATACAAATATGAATTCAGAAAGTATATAGGTGCCACGTGTCACCCTTATCCTCCTTCTCCTTGCTCCTCTCGCCGCTAATCTGAAGCACCCTGCCTTCCTCGATCTCGACCTTCACATCCTCCTTCTTAAGTCCTAGAAGGTCAGTGAAAGAGTATTTTCGTATGGTTAGGAATTTCACACAAAATAATTCCGTTGGTAGTATAGTTCCCAACCAACTAACAATACTCGAATCAAATTTTAAAGATTTTGGTTGTCACATGTACAAACCCCAATGAAAATTAACCGAAGTATTTAAACCTCAGGTCGTCTCACAAGGAATTGCAATGAAGTGATCAATTATTAGCTATGAAGAACAAGGGGGTTTGATTTGTAATGGACAAGAAAAGTAAATACAAGAACTAATAAAATAAAGGAAAACAACTCTTGGCTAAGCATAGAAATTGAGATTACCATCCTTATCTACAAACCATATATTGACAATTATGAGGGACCAACCTATTAAGTCTACCTCTATGCTTGAAGTAAGTATAATGTCAACCTCAAAGTATTAAGTACGTCAAATAGGCTTGATCAACATCAATCCATAAGTCCTAACCTAGCTACTAATTAACTTAGTAGTAGGCTAGAGTCAATGGTTATCAAATTGACCACATAGGATTCTCAAATCACCAATTCAATGAGACCCAATGACTCAAGGTCACTCAATTCCCTTAGCCTAGGCCAAGAGTCAAGAAAACTACCCAAAAACTAGAGAAAACATTTTAACAAACACCTAGAGTGCACTAAAAGTAAACATCACAACATGCAAAAATTAATAAAAGCTACACCTAACATAAGCAAGAAATCAACAACAGCAATTAAGATAAACATAAAAAGGACATGGAAACATAAAATTGTATTAAAATAAAAGTAAATCCAACAAGAGTTCATGAAAGTAAAAATGGCAAAATAAAGAAATTAACAAGAAAAACTAAAAGAATTGAGACAATAGAATAACAAAAGATAAAGAGAATTGAAATAAAAACAAGAATTAAAAGTGAATCTAAGAGTATTTAACATAAACTACCCTAAATTCTAGAGAGAATGGAGAGCTTCTCTCTCTAGAATTCTAACCAACAACATGGTAAAAACTACACTATGGTTCTCGCTGGTTCATCCTCCCTTCAATCCTTGGTTAAATAGCATCAGAAAATGAGTTGGATTTGGGCCTCCTTGAGCTCAGAAATCGCCCCCAGCGTTTTGCCTTTAAGTTGGTCACGTGCCGCTTGTCACGCGTACGCGTCATTGGCATTTTTTCTAGTCACGCGTGCGCGTGGGGTGACGCGTGCGCGCCGCTTGCGAAATTTTCATCTCACGCGTACGCGTGAGTGACGCGTGCGCGTGGCCTTCAGTTAAGCAAATCCTCATTTCTTTATGAATTCTCCATTTTTGCATGCTTTTTCTTCATTCCTTCAACACAATCTTTGCCTTCTAATCCTGAAATCACTTAACAAATATATCAAGGCATCGAATGGAATTAAAGTAAATTAAAACTAGTAATTTTAGGGCCTAAAAAGCATTTTTTGCTCTTAAGCACAAATTAGGAGAAATTCACAAAACCATGCTATTTCATTGGGTAAATGTGAGAAAAGATGATAAAATCTCCTAAAATTAACACAAGATAAACCGCAAAATATGGGTTTGTCAAACCTCCCCACACTTAAACCAAGCATGTCCTCATGCTAAACCAAGAAAAACAAGAAAAGGGGTATGAATATTTATTCAATGCAAATAAACTATATGCACCTATCTATATGAATGCAATTAAATGCAAAAGGATTCTACCTACTTGGTTGAAAGAAAATCAATCTCCAAGAACATATATGAGCAAGTAGGGCTAAGATCATATGACGATTCATGAATCCTACCAATTCAAATATCCAAATGAAGTTTAGACTTGCAAGAAGAAAGCTTATGAAAGCCGGGAACAAGGAATTGAGCATCGAACCCTCACTGGAAGTGTATCCGCTCTAGTTGCTCAAGTGTATAGGGTCGATTCACTCAATTCTCTTCTAATCATGCTTTCCATGATTTGTTTTTCTTCTAACAATCAACAATTATTCAATGCATGCATACATTCATCATGAGGTCTTATTCATAAGATTGTAATGGGGCTAGGGTAAAGGTAGGGATGCATATGGTTAAGTTAGCTTGAAATTTGCATCTTTGATTAGCCTAAGCTCTCACCAAACACATATAACAACCTATACAATTCTAATACAATATCTAGCTACCCATGATTCCCACTTTTTTCACATACTCATGCATTCTCTTTAATTCACATTCCATATGTATTGTTATTATTACTTTACTTTGGGGCATTTTTGTCCCCTCTTTATTGCTTTTCTTTTTCTATGTATTTTTCTTTCTTTATTTTTCTATTTCTTTTTTTTACATACATATCTTTTTTTCCTTTATCATTTTGTTTTCATAATACAGTATATACAACGTATCAATGCATATGGTTTTACATATTTAATACATGAGTATGCACCCAATTCCTAATATTTTCAATAAAAATACAAAGTACACTTTTACCTCAACCAATATCCCAAGTTTTCCATACCCAAATGATACACACCCTCAGTAGCCTAAGCTAATCAAAGATCCAAATTAAGGGACATTTATTGTTTTCACTTAAGGGTAGTGATGTGCTAAAATTAAGAACAAAAGGGATTAAATAGGCTCAAAATTGGCTAACAATGGTTGATGAAAGGTAGGCCATTTGGGTAAGTGAGCTAAATGAAATAATGGCCTTAATCATATAAATGCATGTATACATGGAATAATAGACATAAAGAATCAAACAAATCAAAGATTACAATCATAGAGAGAGAATAATACACACAAGAATGGAAATAAGTGGTTATATGATGTAACCACGCAATTGGACTCAAAACTCACATGCTTGTGTTCTTAGCTCAAAAACCATGTTCCAAAATAAATTCTTCAAGCAAGTTCAACAAAAATTTTTTTTCCAACAAATTGGTAGGATGCCCTAAAAATAGTTTCTTGGAAAAGAAATCATCACCCTAACCAAGTAGTCCTAACATAAAAAGAAGTGGTAAAATATGTACAAATTCTAACTATCATGCAACCTATCATGCAATGCGACAACTAACTAACAAAGAAAATTAAGAATTGGTTTTGAAAAAGAAAATTGTTACCCATGGAGATCGGTCAGACGACCTCCCCACACTTGAAGATTGCATCGTCCTCGGTGCATGCAAAGAAGAGCAAGGTGGATGGGTTGCTACAATTGATGAGCTCCTTCAAAAGGTTGTGCGGATGAACTTGTTTGTTGCCCCATTTAGAAGCGTCTCATTTCCTTTCCTTTTTGGTGGCCAACCTAAAAGGAAAGAAAAAGAAAGAAAATTAAGCCTACAACAAAGATATCAAAGCAATAGAACATAGGTGGGGGCTAATGCCAAATAAGAGTAAGGTTCTCACTACATGTTAGCTATGCATGTAAGTGAGAATACAATATAAGCTAAGGCATATCACTACAGTTGATGCAAGGGTAAAGTCAAAGCATGAAGAGCATGTTGAGCATCAAGTTCAAATGGAAATTGACACAAACAAGATTAGGGATAAGCATGAGAGTATTTGGTCCTATCCTAACTCAATGACAATAATGTACAAAAACAAGAGATAATGAGTTAGGAATGACTAAAGCACTAATCTTGTGTGTAGAGTAAATATTACAATTAATGCCAAACAAGTCACGAAGCACCAAGATTAACCAAGAAATTCTCAACAATTGAGTAAGAGAATTCAACACCATTATTAAAATAATAAATTTAGAAAAGAAACTAAAAACAAGTTATAGGAACAAAATTAAAATGCAATGGATGACAATATGCAAATGCAACATATAAAAGAAAATGAAAAATAAGAAAAATGAGAAGTGAAAATTTGGAAAGTAAGAAAGGAAGAAGAAATAAGAGGAAATGAGAGAAGAAGGAAGAAGAAAAGAAAAGGAAAGAAGAAGAAAGGAGAAGGAAGGAAGAAGAAAGCAAGAAAGAAAAGAAGAGAGGAAGAGAAAAGAAAACAGATCAGAAACAGGGGAGGTAGGGCGCGGAATCGATGCGCAAGCATCGCCCACGCTCACGGGTGGGTGGGCAAAATAGACAATCGATGTGTACGCGTCAGTGATGCGCACGCGTGGGAAGCAATTGTGCTCTCAACACAGTTTTCACACAAATTTCGCACAACTCTCTGGGTTTTGTACCAGGAGTCCCAAAATGCCAAACGACGCGTGCGCGTCGGCCACGCTTAGGCGTGGCGCACATTTTTTTTAATATATGAAAACAGAAACAGGGCATTCTCCTAATCTACAAGCATTCTAAAATAATAAAAATTCAAATTTAACAACAAATCTTTTGATTTTTAAAAAATTTTCAAATACAAAACAAACAAAACTTACACTTCAAGTAAAATACTATTCAACAACAACTAACCCACAACTTAGGGCACAAATTCAATCAAACAAGCTAACAACCAAAACACTAAAATAAGAATATGCAGAGAAGAAACCTACCTAACAATGGCAACTCAATTCACTCATTGATTATTTATATGATGAGCGGATAATTTATACGCTTTTTGGCATTGTTTTTACATAGTTTTTAGTATGATTTAGTTAGTTTTTAGTATATTTTTATTAGTTTTTAAATAAAAATCACATTTCTAGACTTTACTATGAGTTTGTATGTTTTTCTGTAATTTCAGGTAATTTCTGGCTGAAATTGAGGGACTTGAGCAAAAATCTGATTCAGAGGCTGAAGAAGGACTGCAGATGCTGTTGGATTCTGACCTCCCTGCACTCGAAATGGATTTTCTGGAGCTACAAAAACCCAATTGGCACGCTCTCAATTGCATTGGAAAGTGGACATTCAGGGATTTCCAGCAATATATAATAGTTCATACTTTGCCCGAGTTTTGACGATGCAAATTGGCGTTCAAACGCCAACTTCCTGCCCTATTCTGGAGTTAAACGCCAGAAATAGGTTACAAATCAGAGTTAAATGCCAGAAACAGGCTACAACCTGGTGTTTAACTCCAAAAAGAGTCTCTACACATAAAATCTCAATGCTCAGCCCAATCACACACTAAGTGGGCCCTAGAAGTGAATTTCTGCAGCATTTACTTATCTCTGTAAATCCTAGTAATTAGTTTAGTATAAATAGGACTTTTTACTATTGTATTAGAGATCTTGGTCATTCTAGTTCCCTCTCTGGGGCCGAAGCCAATGAACACTATTATCACTTATGTATTTTCAACGGTGGAGTTTCTACACACCATAGATTAAGGTGTGGAGCTCTGCTGTTCCTCATGAATTAATGCAAAGTACTATTATTTTCTATTCAATTCAAGCTTGTTCTTATTCCAAGATATTCACTCGCACTTCAACCTGATGAATGTGATGATCCGTGACACTCATCATCATTCTCACCTATGAATGCGTGCCTGACAACCACTTCCGTTCTATCTGCAATAGCTTGAGTGTGTATCTCTTAGCCTCCATTCCGAAAGATCAGAGTCTTCGTGGTATAAGCTAGAATTACTGGCGGTCATTCTTGAGATCCGGAAAGTCTAAACCTTGTCTGTGGTATTCCGAGTAGGATCCGGGATGGGATGACTGTGACGAGCTTCAAACTCACGAGTGTTAGGCGTAGTGACAGACGCAAAAGGATCAACGGATCCTATTCCAACATGAGTGAGAACCGACAAATGATTAGCCGTGCGGTGACAGTGCATTTGGACCATTTTCACTGAGAGGACGGGAGGTAGCCATTGACGACGGTGATGCCCAACATACAGCTTGCCATGGAAAGGAGTATGAATGATTTGATGAAGGCAGTAGGAAAGCAGAGATTCAAAAGGAACAAAGCATCTCCATACGCTTATATGAAATTCTTACCAATGAATTGCATAAGTATCTCTATCTTATTTTATATTTTATTTATATTTTAATTATCAAAATCCCATAACCATTTGAATCCGCCTGACTGAGATTTACAAGGATGACCATAGCTTGCTTCAAGCCGACAATCTCCGTGGGATCGACCCTTACTCACGTAAGGTTTATTACTTGGACGACCCAGTGCATTTACTGGTTAGTTGTGCGAAGTTGTGAAGAAGAATTGAGATTATGATAGTGCGTACCAAGTTTTTGGCGCCATTGAGATCATAATTTCGTGCACCAAGTTTTTGGCGCCGTTGTCGAGGATTGTTTGAGTTTTGACAACTGACGGTTCATCTTGTTGCTCAGATTAGGTATTTTTATTTTACTTTTAAGTTTTTGCTTTAATTATTTTTATTTTCGAAAAATTTTCAAAAAAAATTAAAAAAATTAAATTTTTCAAAAAAATAAAGTATTCTATGACTTCAAAATTTTTAAGAATGGATTCTAGAGTTTCATGATGATTTGTTGAAGTCTGGCTGGCTGTGAAGCCATGTCTAATTTTTTGGACCGAGGTTTCAACTTATCATCACAAGAGCTTATTGATTTCTATTAATCTTGCTGCTGAATGTAATGATCTGCTAAAGCTTGGCTGGCTATTGGCCATGTCTAGTGTTTTGGACCGAAGCTTTCACTGAAAGCTTGGCTAGCTAGTAAGCCATGTCTAATTCCTGGACCAGAGCTTTAGATTAACATTGCATGATTCCTGGAATTCTCATTAGAAATTTTGAAATCCTTATTTTCCTTTTCCAATTAATTTTTGAAAAATAAAAAAAAATTAATAAATCATAAAACAAAAAAATAATTTTGTGTTTCTTGTTTGAGTCTAGTGTCAAATTTTAAGTTTGGTGTCAATTTCATGGTTTTATAATTTTCTTTAATTTTTGAAAATTCATCATATGTTCTTCATAATCTTCAAGTTGTTCTTGATGATTTCCCTTATTTGATCTTTTTATTCTCTTGTTTTGTGTCTTTTCTTGTTTTTCATATACATTTTCAATTTGTTAGTGTCTCAACATTAAAAATTTTTTAAGTTTGGTGTCTTGCATATTTTTCTTTTCTTAAAAATTTTCAAAAATAAGTTCTTGGTGTTCATCTTGACATTCAAAGTGTTCTTGCATGCATTAGTTGTTTTGATTCATAATTTCTATATTTTGTTTCAATTTGGTGTTTTTCTCTCTCTTTACTAAAAATCCAAAAATAAAAAATATATCTTTCCTTGTTTCACTCATAAATTTCAATTTCAAAATTCTATCTTTTCAAATCTTTTTCAAAAATCAAATCTTTTTCATTTATTTTTACATATTTTTCGAAATTTTTTTAATCAATTTTCAAAATCTTTTTCTTAATATTGTTTCATAATTTTCGAAATTACTACTAACATTTAATATTTTGATTCAAAAATTTTCAAGTTGTTACTTGCCTATTAAGAAAGGTTCAATCTTTAAACTCTAGAATCATATCTTTTTAGTTTCTTATTAGTCAAATAATCAACTTTAATTTCAAAAATCAAATCTTTTTAATTTTCTTTTCAAATCTTTTTCAAAATGATTTTCAATCATATCTTTTTCAAAAATCAATTTCAAAATCTTTTCTAACTTCTTATCTTTTCAAAATTGATTTTCAAATCTTTTTTAATTAACTACTTGACTTTTTGTTTGTTTTACTATTTCTTATCTTTTTCAAAACCACCTAACTACTTTTCTCTCTCTAATTTTCGAAAACTCCTCATTTTTTTTCAAAATTCTTTTTAATTAACTAATTGTTTCAAATTTTAATTTTAATTTTATTTCTCTTTTTAATTTTCGAATTCTAACTAATATTTGAAATAAAAACAAAAACATTTTCCTTTTATTTTAAATTAAATTCGAATTCTCTCCCCCTCTCACATCTCCTTCTATTTATTTATCTACTAACACTTTTCTCCCACCCAGAATTCGAACCCCATTTTTTTCTCTGTGTTCGAATTTTTCTCTTCTCCTTCTTCTATTCTTATCTTCTTATACTCACATAAGGAATCTCTATACTGTGACATAGAGGATTTCATATTTTCTTTTTTGTTCTTTTCTTTTTCATATGAGCAAGAACAAGGATAAGAATATTCTTGTTGAAGCTGATCCTGAACCTGAAAGGACTCTGAAGAGGAAGCTAAGGGAAGCTAAAGCACAACTCTCTGGAGAGAACCTGACAAAAATTTTTGAAAAAGAGGGAGACATGGCCGAACCTAATAACAATGGTGAAGATGCAAGGAAGATGCTTGGTGACTTTATTGCACCCTCTTCTAACTTCTATGGAAGAAGCATCTCACTTCCTGCAATTGGAGCAAACAATTTTGAGCTTAAGTCTCAATTGGTTTCTCTAATGCAGCAGAATTGCAAGTTTCATGGACTTCCAATGGAAGATCATCATCAGTTTTTAGCTGAATTCTTGCAAATCTGTGATACTGTCAAGACCAATGGAGTTGATCCCGAGGTCTACAGGCTTATGCTTTTCCCTTTTTCTGTAAGAGACAGAGCTAAAACATGGTTGGATTCACAACCCAAGGATAGCCTGAACTCTTGGGATAAGCTGGTCAGTACTTTTCTGGCCAAATTCTTTCCACCTCAAAAGATGAGCAAGCTTAGAGTGAAAATCCAAACCTTCAAACAGAAGGAAGGAGAATCCCTCTATGAAGCTTGGAAAAGATATAAATAACTGATCAAAAGGTATCCTACTGACATGCTTCCAGAATGGAGCATCATATGTATATTCTATGATGGTCTGTCTGAGTTGTCAAAAATGTCATTGGACCATTCTGCAGGAGGATCTCTTCATCTGAAAACCCCCTGCAGAAGCTCAGGAACTCATTGAAATGGTTGCAAATAACCAGTTCATGTACACCTCTGAGAGGAATCCTGTGAACAATGGGAAGCCTCAGAAGAAAGGAGTTCTTGAAATTGATACTCTGAATGCCATATTGGCTCAAAATAAAATATTAACTCAGCAAGTCAATATGATTTCTCAGAGTCTGAATGGATTGCAAGCTGCACCCAACAATACTAAAGAGGCATCTTCTGAGGAAGATGCTTATGACCTTGAAAACCCTGCAATAGCAGAGGTGAATTACATGGGAGAACCCTATGGAAACACCTATAATCCTTCATGGAGAAATCACCCAAATTTATCATAGAAGGATCAACAGAAGCCTAATCAAGGCTTTAATAATAATAATAATAATAATAATAATAATAATAATAATGATAATGATAATGATAATGATAATGATAATGATAATGATAATGATAATGATAATGATAATGATAATGATAATGATAATGATAATGATAATGATAATGATAATGATAATGATAATGATAATGATAATGATAATGATAATGATAATGATAATGATAATAATAATAATAATAATAATAATAATAATAATAATAATAATAATAATAATAATAATAATGGTGGAAGAAATAGGTTTAGCAATAGCAAGCCTTTTCTATCATCTTCTCAACAACAGACAGAGAATTCTGAACAGAGCCATTTTGGCCTGGCAACCATAGTCTCTGATCTATCCAAGATCACACTAAGTTTCATGAATGAAACAAGGTCCTCCATTAGAAATTTGGAGGCACAGGTGGGTCAGCTGAGTAAGAAGATTACTGAAACTCCTCCCAGTACTCTCCCAAGCAATATAGAAAAAAACTCCAAGAGAGAGTGCAAGGCCATAACCATGACTAGCATGGGCGAACCTGGAGAGAGTAAGGAGGACATGAGTCCCAATGAGAAAAGCCTCATGGGACGTCCTCTGGATAGAAAAAAATTTCCCTTTGAGGAACCAAAGGAATCTGAGGCTCATACAGAGACCATAGAGATTCCATTGAACTTTCTTCTGCCATTCATGAGCTCTGATGAATATTCTTCCTCTGAAGAGGATGAAGACATCACTGAAAAGCAAGTTGCTAAGTATCTAGGAGCAATCATGAAGCTGAATGCCAAGTTATTTGGTAATGAGACTTGGGAGGATGAACCCCCCTTGTTCACCAATGAACTGAGTGCATTAATGAGGCAAACATTACCTCAGAAGAAACCGGATCCCGGAAAATTCTTCATACCTTGTACCATAGGCACCATGACCTTTGAGAAGGCTATGTGTGACCTGGGGTCAGGGATAAACCTCATGCCACTCTCTGTAATGGAGAAACTGGGAATCTTTGAGGTACAAGCTGCAAGAATCTCACTAGAGATGGCAGACAAATCAATAAAACAGGCTTATGGACTAGTAGAGGACGTGCTAGTAAAGGTTGAAGGCCTTTACATCCCTGTTGATTTCATAATCCTAGACACTGGGAATGATGAGGATGAATCCATCATCCTTGGCAGACTCTTCCTAGCCACAGCAAAAGCTGTGATAGATGTTGACAGAGGAGAGTTGGTCCTTCAGTTAAATGAGGACTACCTTGTATTTATGACTCAAGGTTCTCCTTCTGTAACCATGAAGAGGAAGCATGAAAAGCTTTTCTCAATACAGAGTCAAACAAAACCCCCACATTCAAACTCTAAGTTTAGTGTTGAGAGGCCCCAACCCTGCTCTGATTAACTGTGAGACTCCATGGGAGCTCACTGTCAAGCTATTGACATTAAAGAATCGCTTGTTGGGAGGCAACCCAATGTTATTTCATTATATCTATTTATTTTCCAGTGCTATTTTATGTTTTCTTTAGGTTGATGATCATGTGAAGTCACAAAAACAACTGAAAAATAAAAAATATAATGAAAAATAGAATAAAAAATAGCTCATCCTGGAGGAAGAGCTTACTAGCGTTTAAACACCAGTAAGAGTAGCAGAATGGGCGTTAAACGCCCAGTCTGGTACCATTCTGGGCGTTTAACGCCAGAAACAGGCACCAGACTGGTGTTTAATGCCAGAACAGAGCATCTAATTGGCATTTAATGCCAAGAATGGGAGAAAAGCTGGCGTTAAACGCCAGAAACAAGCAGCAACCTGGCGTTTAACGCCAGAAGTGCACTCTAAGGGCATTTTGCACGCCTAAATAGAGCAGGGATGTTAAGTCCTTGACCCCTCAGGATCTGTGGACCCACAGGATCCCCACCTACCCCACCTCTTCTTCTCTCCTCTTTACACCCTTTCATAACACTCTTCCCCGAATACCCTTCACCCATCACCTCCATACCTCTTCTCCAAATACTCTTCACCACTCAAATCCATCCACTCTTCCCCAAAAACCCCACCCACCTCCCCCACCCCTATATAAACCCCTCAACACTACCTCATTTTCACACATTACAAACACTTCTTCCCCCCCTTGGCCGAATACACTCTTCCCCTCCATCTCCTCCATTTTCTTCTTCTTTCACTATTTTCCTTCTTCTTTTGCTCGAGGACGAGCAAACATTTTAAGTTTGGTGTGGTAAAAGCGTTGTTTTTTGTTTTTTCATAACCATTAATGGCACCTAAGGCCAGAGAAACCTTAAGAAAGAGGAAAGGGAAGGTAATTAATTCCACCTCTGAGTCATGGGAGATGGAGAGATTCATCTCAAAGGTCCATCAAGACCACTTCTATGAAGTTGTGGCCAAGAAAAAGGTGATCCCTGAGGTCCCTTTTAAGCTCAAAAAGGGCGAATATCCGGAGATCCGACAAGAGATTAGAAGAAGAGGATGGGAAGTACTCTCCAATCCTATTCAACAAGTCAGAATCCTAATGGTTCAAGAGTTCTATGCAAACGCATGGATCACTAGGAACCATGATCAAAGCATGAACCCGAATCCAAAGAATTGGCTTACAATAGTTCGGGGGAAATACTTAGATTTCAGTCCAGAAAATGTAAGATTGGCGTTCAACTTGCCAATGATGCAAGAAAATGCACGCCCCTACACTAGAAGGGTCAACTTTGATCAAAGGTTGGACCAAGTCCTCATGGACTTATGTGTGAAAGGAGCTCAATAGAAAGTTGACTCAAGAGGCAATCCGGTTCAATTGAGAAGACCGGACCTTAAGCCTGTAGCTAGAGGATGGTTGGAGTTCATCCAACGCTCTATCATTCCTACTAGCAACCGATCCAAAGTAACTGTGGATCGGGCCATCATGATCCATAGTATCATGATTGGAGAGGAAGTGGAAGTTCATGAGATTATACCTCAAGAACTCTACAAGGTGGCTGACAAGTCCTCCACTTTGGCAAGGTTAGCCTTTCCTCACCTCATTTGTCACCTCTGCAATTCAGCTGGAATTGACATAGAGGGAGACATCCTCATTGATGAGGACAAGCCCATCACTAAGAAAAGGATGGAGCAAACAAGAGAGCCCACTCATGGACCTCAACAAGAGTATGAAGAAATTCCTCATCATAAAATCCCTGAGATGCCTCAAGGGATGCACTTTTCTCCACAAAACTATTGGGAGAAAATCAATACCTCCCTAGGAGAATTAAGTTCCAACATGGGACAACTAAGGATGCAGCACCAAGAGCACTCCATCATTCTCCATGAGATTAGAGAAGATCAAAGAGCTATGAGGGAGGAGCAACAAAGGCAAGGAAGAGACATAGAGGAGCTCAAGAACACCATTGGTTCTTCCAGAGGAAGAAGACACCACCCTCACTAAGGTGGACCCGTTCCTTAATCTCCTTGTCTAGTTAATTTTTTTTCTGTTTTCGTTCTCTATGCTTTTTTTTTATTTATGTTTGTGTCTTATTACATGATCATTAGTGTCTAGTATCTATGCCTTAAAGCTATGAATGTCATATGAATCCATCACCTTTCTTAAATAAAAAATGTTCTAAAAACAAAAGAACAAGAAGTACATGATTTCGAATTTATCCTTGAGCTTAGTTTAATTATTTTGATGTGGTGGCAACATTTTTTGTTTTCTGAATGAATTCTTGAACAGTGCATATTTTTTGAATTTGTTGTTTATGAATGTTAAATTTGTTGGCTCTTGAAAGAATGATGAAAAGGAGAAATGTTATTGATAATCTAAAAAATCATAAAATTGATTCTTGAAGCAAGAAAAAGCAGTGAATACAAAAGCTTGCGAAAAAAAGGGCGAAAAAAAAAGAGAGAAAGAAAAAGAAAAAGCAAGCAGAAAAAGCCAATAGCTCTTTAAACCAAAAGGCAAGAGCAAAAAGCAAATAACCCTTTAAACCAAAAGGCAAGGATAAAAAGGATCCAAGGCTTTGAGCATCAGTGGATAGGAGGGCCCAAAGGAATAAAATCTTAGCCTAAGCGGCTAAACCAAGCTGTCCCTAACCATGTGCTTGTGGCGTGAAGGTGTCAAGTGAAAAGCTTGAGACTGAGCGGTTAAAGTCGAGGTCCAAAGCAAAAAAAAAAGAGTGTGCTTAAGAACCCTGGACACCTCTAATTGGGGACTTTAGCAAAGCTGAGTCACAATCTGAAAGGTTCACCCAGTTATGTGTCTGTGGCATTTATGTATCCGGTGGTAATACTGGAAAACAAAGTGCTTAGGGCCACGGCTAAGACTCATAAAGTAGCTGTGTTCAAGAATCAACATACTGAACTAGGAGAATCAATAACACTATCTGAATTCTAAGTTCTTATAGATGCCAATCATTCTGAACTTCAAAGGATAAAGTGAGATGCCAAAACTGTTCAGAGGCAAAAAGCTACTAGCCCCGCTCATCTAAATTGGAGCTAAGTTTCATTGATATTTTGGAATTTATAGTATATTCTCTTCTTTTTATTCTATTTGATTTTCAGTTGCTTGGGGACAAGCAACAATTTAAGTTTGGTGTTGTGATGAGCGGATAATTTACTTTTTGGCATTATTTTTACATAGTTTTTAGTATGATTTAGTTAGTTTTTAGTATGTCTTTATTAGTTTTTAAATAAAAATCACATTTCTAGACTTTACTATGAGTTTGTGTATTTTTCTGTGATTTTAGGTAATTTTTGGCTGAAATTGAGGGGCTTGAGCAAAAATCTGATTCAGAGGCTGAAGAAGGACTGCAGATGCTGTTGGATTCTGACCTCCCTGCACTCGAAATGAATTTTATAGAACTACAAAAACCCAATTGGCGCGCTCTCAATTGCATTGGAAAGTAGACATCCAGGGCTTTTCAGAAATATATAATAGTCCATACTTTTCCCGAGTTTTGATGACGCAAACTGGCGTTCAAACGCCAACTTCCTGCCCTATTTTGGAGTTAAACGCCAGAAACAGGTTGCAAATCAGAGTTAAACGTCAGAAACAGGCTACAACCTAGCGTTTAACTCCAAAAAGAGTTTCTACACATAAAAACTCAATGCTCAGCCCAAGCACACACTAAGAGGGCCCCGGAAGTGGATTTCTGCAGCATTTACTTATCTCTGTAAATCCTAGTAACTAGTTTAGTATAAATAGGACTTTTTACTATTGTATTAGAGATATTGGTCATTCTGGTTCCCTCTCTGGGGCCGAAGCCAATGAACACTATTATCACTTATGTATTTTCAACGGTGGAGGTTCTACACACCATAGATTAAGGTGTGGAGCTCTGCTGTTCCTCATGAATTAATGCAAAGTACTATTGTTTTCTATTCAATTCAAGCTTATTCTTATTCCAAGATATTCACTCGCACTTCAACCTGATGAATGTGATGATCCGTGACACTCATCATCATTCTCACCTATGAACGCGTGCCTGACAACCACTTCCGTTCTATCTGCAATAGCTTGAGTGTGTATCTCTTAGCCTCCATTCCAAAAGATCGGAGTCTTCGTGGTATAAGCTAGAATTACTGGTGGTTATTCTTGAGATCCGGAAAGTCTAAACCTTGTCTGTGGTATTTCGAGTAGGATCCGGGATGGGATGACTGTGATGAGCTTCAAACTCACGAGTGTTGGGCGTAGTGACAGACGCAAAAGGATCAATGGATCCTATTCCAACATGAGTGAGAACTGACAGATGATTAGCCGTGTGGTGACAGTGCATTTGGATCATTTTCACTGAGAGGACGGGAGGTAGCCATTGACGACGGCGATGCCCAACATACAGCTTGCCATGGAAAGGAGTATGAATGATTGGATGAAGGAAGTAGGAAAGCAGAGATTCAAAAGGAACAAAGCATCTCCATACGCTTATATGAAATTCTTACCAATGAATTGCATAAGTATCTCTATCTTATTTTGTATTTTATTTATATTTTAATTATCAAAATCCCATAACCATTTGAATCTGCCTGACTGAGATTTACAAGGATGACCATAGCTTGCTTCAAGCCGACAATCTCCGTGGGATCGACCCTTACTCACATAAGGTTTATTACTTGGACGACCCAGTGCACTTGCTGGTTAGTTGTGCGAAGTTGTGAAGAAGAATTGAGATTATGATAGTGCGTACCAAGTTTTTGGCGCCATTGAGATCACAATTTCGTGCACCAATATACAAGAGAATGGAAAGAGTTTACCATAGTGGGGTGTCTCCCACCTAGCACTGTTAGTTTAAGTCCTTAAGTTGGACATTTGGGAGGCTCCTTGGTGGCTTATGCTTGTATTCATCCTTGAACCTCCAAGAACGCTTGCTCCTCAATTGGTTGTCAGAATTTTCAACCATCTTCACCAAGCTTGGGGGAAGTTCTTCCCAAGATATGAGCTCCCAAAATTGGTCTTCATGTTGTGATCTGGAATCGTATATCTTATTTTCACACCCATCCTCTAATTGATCATCATGATTCCAATTGGGTGATAGACATAGAATTCTCATTGGGGCACCAAATTCTCCTCCTAGACCTATGCAATTTGGTTCTACACCAACCATTGCTATTCAACTTTGAGCATGCAACCATCATGAACTTAGAGTGATGTTTTCAACCAACACACAACTCTCTCCTACTCTTAACTTCACAAAGAGCTCTAATTTGACCATCATTTTCAATCAAACCATATTCAAGTGAGAAAGTAAAGCTTAGGGATAAGATGTTTACCCACTTGAATGTTATGTTGGATGGTGACTTAGGAAGGGGTGGTTCCAATGATCTTGTAAGCTCCACTCCCTTGTACTCTTCCTTGATTACCACCACCTTTTTACAAGCTTCTTCAATTTTAACCTCATCCTCTTGGTGGCTTTCTTCCAATTTAATCTCCTCTTCATTACTTACCAAGGGCATGGGAGGTTACGTATCTTCTTCTTTGATCTCAATTTCATGTCCAATGGGGGAGGATTCAATTGTAGATAAGAACTCCTCAATGATTGAATCCATCTCTTGATCAACCCCTTCAAAGTTTTCCACCATGTTATGCCTTGGAGGTTGCGCACCCTCCTCAACATCAATGTCAAGCTTCTTGGAAGAGGGCTCTATGATTCTACATTCCCATGGACTTCCAACATCTCCTAGGTCTTCAACCACTCTTTCCATTTCAATCATCTCTACCTCCCCCTCTTATTGCACTTCTTGCTTCAACTCCTCTTATTCACCTTGAAGCACCAAACTCACTCCCTCACTATGCTCTTTAATTGCTTCTCCACATTCAACAATGGAAGAGCCTTGATCACATAGGCTTAGGCGGGAGGAGACCATGTTGTGAACGGCTTCCACCACGGTGGCAAGCACGGCTTCTATTTTCTTGAACTCCTTTTGTGTCTCTTCTTGCCTTTGGAGGTAAGAGCTAATATCTCTTTGTTGTACTAGCTTGAAGGCATGGAGAGACTCATCCATTGGAGGTGGTGTAAGAGAGGGTTCATTGTTTGGGGGAAATGGCTCATAATTGGAAGGTGCATCTTGGTAAGGGTATGGAGATAGTGTATATGAAGGTGGTTCTTAAGAGTATTGGTGTTGGAATTGTGGTGGTTCCATGTATAGTTCATATGGCTTATAAGGTGGTTGGTATGGTGGATAAGGATTGGGGTCATATGGAGGTGTTTGGTGGTATGGGGCTTGTGAGTAAGGTGATTCAAAATTATGTTGGGGAGATGGTTCATAGGCATATGGTGGTGGTTGTTGACAACTACAATAAGGATCACCACATCCATTAGATTGATATACATTTGGATTGGAATTATACCTATAAGGAATCGGAGGAGGTTGTTGCCAAGAAGGTTGATCAATTCCGTGAGGCTCCTCCCATCTTTGATTCCCAAATCCTTGATGCATGTTGTCATTGTAATTTCCATCTCCTACAACATAGTTGTAACCACACTCATAGCCAAGAGAATGAGAATTCATAGTAGCAAATAAAAATAAAAGCTAACAAAAATAAAGTCCTAAACCTAACAAGAACTAACAAACAAGCAAAAGGCAAACATATTCACATATTCACAATAGCCAATAATATAACACAATTGCAATTCCCCGGCAACGGCACCATAAATTTGAAAGAGTATTTTCATATGGTTAGGAATTTCACACAAAATAATTCCGTTGGTAGTATAGTTTCCAACCAACTAACAATACTCAAATCAAATTTTAAAGATTTTGGTTGTCACATGTACAAACCCTAATGAAAATTAACCGAAGTATTTAAACCTCAGGTCGCCTCATAAGAAATTGCAATGAAGTGATCAATTATTGGCTATGAAGAACAAGGGGGGTTTGATTTGTAATGGGCAAGAAAAGTAAATACAAGAACTAATAAAATAAAGGAAAATAACTCTTGACTAAGCATAGGAATTGAGATTACCATCCTTGTCTACAAACTATATATTGACAATTATGAGGGACCAACCTATTAAGTCTACCTCTATGCTTGAAGTAAGTATAATGTCAACCTCAAAGCATTAAGTACGTCAAATAGGCTTGATCAACATCAATCCATAAGTCCTAACCTAGCTACTAATTAACTTAGTAGTAGGCTAGAGTCAATGGTTATCAAATTGACCACATAGGGTTCTCAAATCACCAATTCAATGAGACCCAATGACTCAAGGTCACTCAATTCCCTTAGCCTAGGCCAAGAGTCAAGAAAACTACCTAAAAACTAGAGAAAATATTTTAACAAACACCTAGAGTGCACTAAAAGTAAACATCACAACATGCAAGAATTAATAAAAGTTTCAACTAATATAAGCAAGAAATCAACAATAGCAATTAAGATAAAGATAAAAAGGGCATGGAAACATAAAATTGTATTAAAATAAAAGTAAATCCAACAAGAGTTCATGAAAGTAAAAATGGAAAAATAAAGAAATTAACAAGAAAAACTAAAAGAATTGAGACAATAGAATAACAAAAGATAAAGAGAATTGAAATAAAAACAAGAATTAAAAGTGAATCTAAGAGAATTTAACATAAACTACCCTAAATTCTAGAGAGAATGGAGAGCTTCTCTCTCTAGAATTCTAACCAACAACATGGTAAAAACTACACTATGGTTCTCGCTGGTTCATCCCCCCTTCAATCCTTGGTTAAATAGCATCAGAAAATGAGTTGGATTTCGGCCTCCTTGACCTCAGAAATCACCCCCAGCATTTTGCCTTTAAGTTGGTCACGTGCCGCTTGTCATGCGTACGCATGGGTCACGCGTATGCGTCGTTGGCAATTTTCCTGGTCACGCGTGCGTATGGGGGGATGCGTGCACGTCGCTTGCGAAATTTCCATCTCACGCGTATGCATGGTGACGCGTGCACGTGGCCTTCAGTTAAGCAAATCCTTATTTCTTCATAAATTCTCCATTTTTGCATGCTTTTTCTTCATTCCTTCAACCCAATCTTTGCCTTCTAATCCTGAAATCACTTAACAAACATATCAAGGCATCGAATAGAATTAAAGTGAATTAAAATTAGCAATTTTAGGGCCTAAAAAGCATTTTTTACTCTTAAACACAAATTAGGAGAAATTCACAAAACCATGCTATTTCATTGGGTAAATGTGAGAAAAGATGATAAAATCCCCTAAAATCAACACAAGATAAACCGCAAAATTGGGGTTTATCAGTCGGCCTTGAACACTTGTGCCTCAGGTGTCTCCTTCCAGTCGATAAGGGTGTTGGCGATGGCGGTGGTTTCGTTGGCGAAGTCAGAGCGAGGAGCGGAGAGTGCGACAGAGGGGAAGTCCTGGAATGGGTCCCAGACGTCCAGAGAGAATGGATCAAAGATGTTGGTCCTTCACCATAAGTAACTAGAATATATATATTAATAAATATGAATTTTAATATTAGGGATTACCGGACCCATTGGCTCTAACTAGAAGACATCGAGATCCAAGAGTGACGTTGAGATTGAAATCAATGAACGAAGGCAATTGTCTAAGAAAATTGCATTCTCTACACTCTAATTTTCATATAACCTTCTTTTTCTTCTTCTACCACCATTCTTGTATTTTGTTATGCTCTCTCTCTCTCTCTCTGTGTGTGTGTGTGTGTGTGTGTGTGTGTGTGTGTGTGTGTGTGTGTGTGTGTGTGTGTGTGTGTGTGTGTGTGTGTGTGTGTGTGTGTGTGTGTGTGTGTGTGTGTGTGTGTGTGTGTGTGTGTGTGTGTGTGTGTGTGTGTGTGTGTGTGTGTGTGTGTGTGTGTGTGTGTGTGTGTGTGCAACCACTAATGCAGTGATGAATAAAGTTTCTTGTTAGTTGTGGTGCCTTTTTTATGATCCTTTTGTAGTTTTGAATCTAATTTGAAATTGAGTATTTGGGAGAAGAGAAGTAGTGAAAATCAAAAGAGAAGAATGATAATATGCAGAAAACAAAGAAAAAGAAGAAAGAGGACAAGCTCACCAAGATGTATTTTCCCAAAATGTAGAAGTAGGGAAGACGAAGATGGTAGCAGGTGTAACAGCAGAGAGAATCACGATTGAGAGTGGAGGAAGAGGTGGTTTGGCCCTCAAAGAAATAAGTGTGCATTTCACATTCTACTATGGAGGTTGAGTTTATAGCTTTATCAGCCACAGCTAAAGAAGCAGAATGGCTTAGAAATTTGTTATATGGTATAAAGCTATGACCACAGCAGTCAACAACCATTTCAATCTTCTATGATAGTGAATCAACCATGTCTTGAGTATATAATAAAGTTTATAATAAAAAGTCTAGACATATAAGTTTCAGACCTGAGTTTGTGAGGCAACTAATAGATGATGGTGTAATTACCATCACTTATGTAATTACCATACTTATAGGCTCTTGAACTTGAAGGATACAAGTAATGTGTGTGATTTTTGGTACTAACTTATGAAGTATATTTTTAATTGATTAGACACTTATTACTTTGTTAGAACTTTAAAATTTACACTAAAAGAATGTTTAATCTTTAGTGACACATTCATTATGCATATACTTGTTTATATTTATATTTGTAAATAGTGGAGGATTAAAATATATTTATAAATTTGATTAATTAATATTATTAATATTAATAAACGGTTACTAACCATTTATACATTGTCAATTAATAATGGTACATAGTATCATTTGGCTAAAAGGATACAACTCTTTAAAAATGGTGTATGTTTGAAACATTGTACCTATTGACAATGGAAGGGTCACAAAAATTTATGTACGTGACAAATTATAATTGTTGTGTGCAATATATATAAATAAACCCTTGTCCACTATTTCAAAGACAATAACAAAACGTGTATTTTAATTATTGAGAGTTTTTCTGCGTTCAAGAGAGTTAAGAATTTCTTATTATTTCTAACTAAGAAATTCATTGGTTTTATTATATCCTGAGAGAGTATTGTCATTAATCCTACAGCAACTAAGTGTGGAAAGAAATATCTCTCTAAAACAATCGATCTAATCATGCCTTAAAATTACAACATAATTAAGTTTTGTCATTTTCTCATCATAATATACCCTACAACTTTTCTATAAACTCTAACTCTTTATTAATATAGCATATGAGCTTGATCTGCTGTTAGAAATATGAACGCATTTTTAAGGTAATCTTTTTCTTTTTCTTTTTTTTTTAAACACATTGCGGAAAATAATAGTCATACACAATAAAATTATCAAGTAGAATGAAAAAGAAAAATAAACATAATTCACAAGATAGTCATGCAGACCACTACATACATCTAGAGAGCAAAATTAACACTAGTCATATAAACATAAGAAGTATTAACCCAAACTTAGACTCTTTTAGTAGATAAACATATGATACCCTAAGTCCTAGCCCATTTAAAAATATTTTAGTTTGGTACCCAGACTAGTAAATTTCTACTGTTAAAGAAAATAATAAGGAGAAGGAAAACACTCTAGGCTCCGTAGCTTCGTACAACATTGGGTGTCTTTAAAATGAAAGGTGCACTCCAATCTGGGATGTAGCAAAAAGGGGTAGCACCATCTCTTCAACGAGCATTGCCATCATCTCCGCCTACAGGAATAGTGAAGGAAAGGAGGTAAGAACATACGGTTCCCAACAGAAAACTAATGGATGGAAATGATTTGCTTATCGATCCTTGGGAAAGACTCTAGCATAGGAGTAGTCGTACGCGTAATTATTATGACTCTAGGTTATACGATCTTAGTTTTCTTTTATTTTGTGATTGTTTTAGTCTTAAACCCCCTCTTGCATAATTCTTTGCAGTTCTCATAATTCCTTATAGTTTTTCATTCACACTTAGTATTATGGTCGGCTTTAAACAATCCGTCAGTAACAGTAGACAATCATAGACAAATTACAAAATATAAATATAGACAAGTCACAAAGCACAATAGCAGAGAATCAAGAACAACACAGTATTACAAAGAATATGCTGCAAATAATTATGATGCATGTATATCTTATGCAGGTTATGAGCTCATGTATCAGTTACCTACCTTCTCCCGACACTACCTGAGTACATGTTCCCAATATGGCTTTCCATTGCCAGTTTGTGCATATTTTTCGCATGGTTAAAAGTACCACCAATCCATGACTACCGAAAATCGTTATAAAGTTTGATGCCAGAATATACATACAATGGAAAATAGTGATCAAACAATCCATAGGCATCCCCGAATAATAACGATTAAACAGTTTGTCTGTGGGTTCCTCGCATTTAAATAGTCAACAGTTCATGCATTAAGCAAATGGGACGGAACCCTCGTCTTTGCTAAGCGTACATTTATTCATTCAGCAAGCTTGAGACTATAGAGCTTTTAGAACATTCTCTAGTAAGATTTTTTGTTTCTCAATCTGTCACATTTTATCTCATTTTGTCTTAGCCCTTCTTATTCTATTTTCAGTTGGTCTCAGTCTGTCCCATTCTATCTCAGTCTATCACACTTTGTTTTAGTTCGTCTTATTTTACTTCAGTCTATCTCATTATGTTTTATTCAGTTTTATTCATTTTCAGTTTGTCCTATACTTTTTCTTTTAGAGACTTCTTTACTTTTATTCTCTTAGGATATCTCTTTGTATGTTCTCTTTTTTTCTTAAATTATCATTTTGTCCTCAATTTTTTAGTAAATGTCTTTTATATCTCTTAATCAGAAATTACTATTTTTCTTTAAATTTTTATATAATTATCATTATATCCCTAATTTTTTTAAAACTACTATTATATCCTAAATTTTTACGAAATTATCGTTATATCTTTGAACTTTTGTAAAATTATTATCTTGCCCTTGAACTTTTATAAAATTACTATTTTGTCCTTGAACTTTTATGAAATTATTATTTTATCCTTGATGACCCAAAAGATCATCTACCCTTAACATTTTGTTTAAAAGATCATTTTGTCCCTTATACCTTTTAATTACTGTTTTAACATTCAATTTTCATTAAATAACCATAGCACCCCTAAACTCATTTTAATCAAATTTTTATTCCAAGTCTTTTTTACCAAATGACTTTTTTACCTTTAATACCTCTTTAGTTCATATTTTTCTTTGCTTTTAACCTGTTAGGCCGATCTCACTCTCCTTTCTCAATTCCTTTCTTTTTTTTCTTTTCACTTAAATTCTTAGCACTTTTTTAAAAAGTTATCTTCTTATATCATTAAAGCATTTTTATTTCATACTTTAACCTTTCATTTTTACCTTTATAATGGCTTTAACAAGCTTACAACAAGTTTTCTTGAAGCACCTAGCATTTGGCCATGGTACTTCCAAGTATCATTCAATTTATAAATATTTCAATCACATTTAAACATCATTGATTATTTATTTAAACACTTAATTCCATCAGTCATCAAACAACTTCAACAACCAAGCATTAAGGCTCATACAACATAGTTTAGCTTGAACTAACCCTTACTTTTGCTCCAAGCTTGTTAATTAACCTCCTTAGAATTTTTTAACACTATTTCCTTTCCTATATTTCAATCAAACTAATTTTTAAATAATAGAAGCCTTTAAGGCTGAATTTTATTCATGAGAAAAAGAGAGAGTTTTTCTCATCCTTTAAGCTTGAGGCATGTTGCTTTAAACTCTCTAAGATACCTAAACATGATTTATAAAGAGAATAAAATTAAACATGATCATATCCTTTGATGCACCATGATCGAACCTCCTTAATAAAAAAGGAGAAATTTCTTTCCACCTTTCAAACTAGAGAATGATGATTCCTTACTCCTTGAGACTTCTAGATAAGATTTTCTAAGCAAGAACATCAAGAACATAAAATTAAGAGAAGTTATACTTGAATTTAACTCAAGAAAATTGGTATGAAGATGAAGAAAAAGATGAGAAGACTTCAATCAGTTTAGAATTTTGATGAAAGTTTTTCTTACTTAACTAGTCAAGCTTAAAAGTTTCTTCAATGGAGGTGTGTGCTTCTTGTTTTCTCTCTCTTTCTCAATGTGGAAGTGAAGAAAATGAAGTAGGAGGTGGAAAGAGAGAGAGGTCGTGGCAGATAAAGGGAGAGCAAAGGAGGTGCTTAGTCATAAAGTAAGTATGGGAGATAATTACAAAAGCTAGATATTCTTGATCACATATTTTTACTTTATTAGAACAAATATATAAGCTACTAATATATATGACACTTGTAACATGATTATTTCTACTCTAGAATATCTCTAGAGTATTCTAGTGCAGTTGCATTGATAAAAGAATACCAGTAATAATTCTTACCAGTTGAACTTGGGACCCAATTATATTATTATCATAAAATATCATTAACATAGAATCTTATTATTTAAAATAATATTACCATAAAATATTATTGTCTTAAAATATTATTATTTTTTCTCTGTATATATTGATCCGGCTCGTCGAATGTAGTCTAACCGTGTTACTCGAATTTTCCGAATTCCCAACATATAAATTCCTAAAGTTAGTTACCCAAAATTTAGGTTGTTACATTAACGGCAGCAGCAGCCTCCACCACCGTCTTCTTCCGCTGTATCCACCCTCTCTCTCTCTCTCTCTCTCTCTCTCTCTCTCTCTCTCTCTCTCTCTCTCTCTCTCTCTCTCTCTCCCCTGCCCAGCGAGCACACCACGGCAGCAAGGGAAGCCGCCGCACCCTCCTCCTTCCTTCCCTCTCTCGCGTCTTCAGTTCTATTCTCTTCTTCCGTATTCTGTTCTCTTTTTGTGTGAGTGAGTGACAGGGAGCTAGTGTGCATGCGTTTAGTATGTATTAAGGTGCGTATGTGTAAATTTGGTGATTTAGGGTTAGATTAGAAGAAAAGAATAAAGGTAGTATAGAAAGTTTAAGAAAAACAAAATAAAATAATAATTTCTACCAAATATAATAAAATTATTTAGGAACACATAAAATATTTACACATTAACTTATCACGAATTTAAATACTTATTCTAATTTAAAATATAAAATGATCAACTAATTTTTTATTTATAAAATTAATTTTAAAATTATAATAATTCAAATTAAATTATTTAATTTTTATTATTTTTTAATTAATTCAAAAGCTTAATTATTCAATGTCCCATTATTATAAAAATTATAAAAAATCCTAATTAATTTAAGCTCTCGAATTTTTATAAAATCGTGACTATAGATTCTTTTAGGTCACTCTTTAAAACCCTTACCATAAATCCTTTTAAATCATAAAACTGTGACTCTAAACCCTTTTAGGCCACTCTATAAATCTATGACCACAGATCATTTAGGTCACACATCAAAGTCGTGATTATTGAGATTTTTATGTCACTATTTAAAATCATAACTATAGATAATTTTAGGTCAAACTTCAAAATCGTGACCGCAGACCCTTTTAAATTTATGTTTTCAACTCTGACCACATATCTTTTAAGGTCATGGTTTTTTGTCACTCTTTAAAAGCATAATCATAGACTCTTTAGGTCACTGTTTTCATAATAATGTGACAATAGACACTTTTAAATCACGATTTTTAAATGTGGTATAAAAAATCGTGATCTAAAATTTAAAATAACTTTCATTAAGAAAAGTCATCCTTCAAAGCTATGACATAGACATCTATGATAACTGATACGACTGTTATACATCGTTTATAAGTTATAATTTGGCCATAAAACGTTATAGATCAGCTGCCAATAACTGACATTCAAACAAGTATCAAAATGTTAGGTATGCTATCACTCTCCACTTAAAATATTATTGCTCGAAGACATAACGGTTACTTCTCATTTTCAGATATAAAAGAAATGGTAAAAAGATTGCTCTATACACTTTGCATTCTGTAAAGCTTATTACTTACATACTGATTTAAACGTGGGAGTGCCTTTTGCAGGTACCCACCTCCTTGTTCTTACCTCGCCGACATATACCTCATCCTGACGGAAAGCTTACAAGTATTCACCGACAGGCGAGCTATATACCGGCCAATCTCCACAAGAACAATTGGCACCCACCGTGGGGCCTCAAAACAAAAACCCTTCTTTCTATAGGTCCTAAAACTCCCACACTTGTTCATGGCTGACCTACCTCCTCCCACACTATCTGAGCTTCTTCGGATGGTTACGGAGTTACAACAGGCTAATCAGCACATGGCGGAAGAAAATTAACGAATGGCAAACCAAATAGCTGAGCTAACCAATGCTCAGATTGAAAATAATAATAATGAGCAACCAGAAGATGATAAAGAAAATTCTGATCTAACTCACATTTCGAAAACTCAATAACTAGAGGAAAACCAGCAAAATGATGATGAGGACGAATTGGACAATGCTGTAGGTCCATTTATGGCCGACGTTATGAATTTCAAACTACCTAGGAACTTCACCTTACCACTCACATTGACTCCCTATGATGGCATGGGAAACCCGAAAAAACACATCAAGAAATTCTGATCTATGATGATCGTAAACGGTGCTTTTGATCCTATTTTATGTCGTTATTTTCCTACTTTTTTAGATGGTCCTGCACTTGATTGGTTTTCTTCTTTGCCTGAAGATTCCATTTCACGCTTTCAGAAGCTCGCCAAACAATTCAAAAATCAGTTTGCTGCATCTTCCATCTATTTACATGATTCTGATTATCTGAACACCATCAAGCAAAGACATCACAAAAGTTTAAAGGACTATATAACCCGTTTCATCAAAGTGGCAATGAGCATTCCAAACCTTCACCCCGAAGTGCACTTGCACACTATAAAGAGTGGCCTATGACCGGGAAAGTTCTAAGAAACCATCACAGTGGCCAAACCCAAAACCTTGGCTGAGTTTCGCGAAAAGGCTAAAGGTCAAATGAAAATTGAGGAGCTACGCCAAGCTCAAAAATCTGAGAAGACTCAAAATAGTAAGGATGACGATAAAACTCAGGACACCAAGAAACCCCTCCAGCCGACACCACGTTATGATTCTTATACCCAGTTCAACACCAAAAAGGAGAAAATTATCAAAGAAATATTAAATTTGAAGCTCATCAAACCTCCTCGAAAGGCCAAAACCTACCAAGACACGAAGAATGTGGACAAGACAAAGTACTGTGCTTTTCACCAGAAACATAGGCACACAACTGATGAGTGTGTCATAGCGAAAGGCTTGCTTGAATGATTGGCTCGGCAAGGACATCCGGACAAATACATCGGTGGGCACATCCAAAAGCACAACACACATCAATCTGACTTTTCTTCTGCAAGTCAATCTTCTCAGGACAAGGAAAAAGCACCTACAGCTTCGCCCAATCAACCCCGAGGTGTGATCAACTACATCTCCGGGGGCTTCGCCGATGCGGGAACATCAAGCTCTGCCCACAAACATACTTACCGAGCTATGCTCGCTGTAGAAAGCACCATCAATTATCATCAGACTATACCGCCCTTCCCTGAAATGACGTTCCAACAGTCAGATTTCAATTTAACTGAACTTAATTTAGACGATCCAATCGTCATCTCTATTCAACTGGGCGACAATAGTTCAGAAAGTCATGCTGGACCCAGGATGCAGTGTCGATGTTCTATTCTACTCTACATTTCAGAAGATGAAATTGAGTAACAACATACTCCAGCCATCCACTGGAGGCCTGGTTGGGATTTTAGGTGAACGCGTACCAGTTTTGGGTTCAGTGTGGTTACAAACCACACTTGGTGAGAATCCCCTAACAAAAACTTTAGATGTTCAATACCTTGTGGTTGATTGTTTCAGTCCTTATAACTTAGTACTTGACCGACCTTTTTTGAATAAGTTCGGTGCAATTATATCTACAATTTATTTTTGTGTGAAGTTTCATGTGTAGGACAATGTTGTTGCAACAATTCATAGTGACCACGGTGAAGCTCGGCATTGTTATAACATTAGTCTCAAAATGCCCAACCGAGCTATAGGTGCACAAGTAAATGTCGTCCATATCTCGCTCGGGCTTCCTTTTTAGTCGAATTGGACCCACGCGCCGAGTTTTAAGATCGTCTTACCCCGACGGAGGAGTTACAGAAAATCCCTTTAACTAACGAACCAAACAAGTTCACTTTTGTAAGTTCAACCAAGCAAGCTGACAAAAGGGAGCAGCTCGTCCTCTTTCTCCAACAAAATGCCGACCTCTTTGCTTGGACCCCCGCCGATATACCATGCATTGATCCTTCTGTATATCTCATAAACTGGAAATTAACTCATCAGTCCGGCCTATAGCGTAAAAAAAGCGGAACCTTAGATCTGAGAAGAAAGAAGCATCACTAGAGGAGACCAAAAAGCTTATTGATGCCAACTTCATTCAAGAAATTCGGTTTACAACATGGTTAGCTAATGTTGTCATGGTAAAGAAACATAATGGTAAATGGCGCAGTGCGTCGACTTTACTGATTTAAATAAAGCATGTCCTAAAGATGCATATCCTTTACCATCCATTGATGCTTTAGTTGATAATTCATCGGGCTATGGCACTTTAAGTTTTATGGATGCATACTCTGGTTATAACCAGATCCTCATGCACCCATCAGACCAGGAAAAAATTGCTTTTATAACTGACTATGGTAATTTTTGTTATAAAGTTATGCCTTTTGGCCTTAAGAATGCAAGAGCTACTTACCAGAGACTTATGGAAAAAATGTTCGCTAAGAAAATCGGCCAGAACATCGAAGTGTACGTTGATGACATGGTTGCCAAAACCAAAGTTGATAAAAATTTCATGTGGATGACCTTCAGGAAACTTTCGCACAAATCCGACAGTTCAACATGAGGTTAAACCCTAAGAAGTGTGCCTTTGGTGTCCAAGGAGGTAAATTCCTCGGCTTCTTGTTGACAAGCCAAGATATAGAGGCAAATTCCTCAAACAATCAAAGAGGTCCAACGGTTAACAGGGAGACTCGCCACCTTCACGATTTTTACCTTGTTTAGCTTCCAAATCTTTCCACTTTTTTCAATCACTCAAAAAGAAAAATAGCTTTAAATGGGATGATGAATATGAAACTACTTTTTTCAGATTTAAAAACTATTCTTTCTAAACCTCCAATTTTACAAAAGCCCAAACTTGGAGAAGAATTTTATTTTTATTTGTCTATAACTGATTGGGCAATTAGTTCTATTCTTGTTATAGAAAGGGACAAGATCCAACAACCTGTTTACTTCACCAGCAAATTGTTGTAACATGTCGAGCTTCGCTATCCGAAGATAAAAAAGCTCGCCATTGCCTTAGTCTTCTCAGCTAGGCTTCTTCGACCTTATTTCAGAGTCATACCATTAATGTCCGAACTGACCAGCCGCTACGACAAGTGCTCACAAAATCAAAACTAGCTAGCTGATTAATAAAGTGGACTATCGAATTATCTGAGTTTGATATCAAATACCGATCCCGGGGATCTATCAAATCACAATACCTGGTTAACTTTGTTGCCAAGTTTACTACTGCCAACTCTGATGATATGCTACCAGAATAGACACTTTATGTCAACGGCGCCTCTAACTCTCAAGGATCGGGAGCATGAGTCCTTCTTGAAGACACCAATGAAATAGTTTTGGAGAACTCTTTACGCTTCTCCTTCAAGGCCAGCAATAATCAGGCCGAATATGAAGCACTCATTGTCGGCTTAAGGTTAGCCATCGAATTAAATATTTATGCAATAAAGGTACACTGCGACTCCTTACTAGTAGTACAACAAGTAAATCAATCTTTTCAAGTAAAAGATCCCCTCTTAACAAAATACTTAGATGTTGTCAAAATACTTATAACCCATTTTTCGAAATTTGAAATTTATCATATTTCCAGAGATCAAAATCGCCAAGCTGACATCTTATCAAAGCTTGCCAGTACACAATCAAATACTGCTACTCTTTTTCAATCTACTTTGATTTCTCCAAGCATTAATTTCATTAACATTTACCACATTGCTGACAAAGATGATTGGCGATGGCCTTACATCCATTATCTAAAAACTAGAAATATTCCCTCTGAAATCACTAATTTGAAAAAATTCAGGAGACAAACTTGATTCTTTACATTGTTAAATGATAACCTGTATAGGCGAGGCTATACTCGACCTCTTTTAAAGTGTCTAAGCAGGTCAGAAGCTGATCTCGCCTTAGGCGAGGTTATGAAGGAATATGCAGCACACATATAGGAGCACGGAGCTTGTCCTCCAAAATTCTCCGAGCTGGGTTTTTCTGGCAAAGTTTACAAAAATACTACCATTAAAAGGTGAAAACCTGTACAAATTGTTAGAAACACGCTCCAATAATATATGTACCAGTCGAGCTATTGCCTCACTCTGAGGTAAGCTGGCCATTTTATCAATGGGGGATTGACATCCTCGGCCCTTTTCCTATTGCACTAGGACAAGTAAAATTTTTAATTATGACAATTGACTACTTTTTTCAAATAGATTGAGGCATAACCATTGGCTAAAATCACTTCACAACAAATGATTTCATTTGTTTGAAAAAACATCATATGCAGATTTGGTATACCTCATCATATTATTATTGACAATGATTGCCAGTTTGTCGACCATAATTTCACATATTTTTTACAGAACTTAAAAATCAAACAACACTTCTCTTCAGTTGAACATCTACAGAGTAACAGATTAGCTGAAGCTGCCAACAAAGTTGTTCTACATGCTTTGAGAAAAAAACTGGATGATGCAAAAAGGCTTTGGGCCGAGCTTATTATAGAAATCCTATGGGATTATAACACCACTATACACTCTACTACTAAAGAAACCCCATTCCGTCTTGTCTACGAGTCTGAAGCAATGATTCTTTTGGAAATCTCTCAATCCTCATTAAGATCACAAGCAACCAATCATGATGAAGTTTGGAGAATCAAACTTGATTTAGTTGAAGAAATCCGAGATATAGCATCAGTCCGCCATCCAGCAATGCAGCAAAACATAGCTCGGC
This sequence comes from Arachis hypogaea, assembly GCF_003086295.3. Lineage (NCBI taxonomy): Eukaryota > Viridiplantae > Streptophyta > Magnoliopsida > Fabales > Fabaceae > Arachis > Arachis hypogaea. The sequence goes on along the minus strand of NC_092052.1, from coordinate 113,225,952 downwards.
GATACAATCATAAGGTCCATCCTCACTCATTTCAAGTTGGTGACTTAGTACTCAGAAAAACCGAGCAAGCCCGACAACTTCCATCCTATAGGAAACTCGCCGCCAAATGGGAAGGCCTACTCAAAATCCTTGAAGTCCTCGGAAAGGTAGCTTATAAGCTCGAATCTTTAGATGGTACCATGTTACCTAACTCTTGAATATTTCTTCTTTAAAGCAATATTACAGGTAAAAGATAGGGACATGCTTGTACTCTTTTTTCTACTCACAAGATCCTTTCCAAAAAGAGTTTTGCTTGGAATGGTTTTAACGAGGCAAGCTTACCTGTACCTTTGTAAACAAATGTCATATAATAAATTATTATGGCCAGAAAAAGGCCGATCTATATCTATTAACTATGTTTTCCGATCTATATCAATCATTATCAAATCTATCATTATTAAATTTACATCAATCATTATCAGATCTGATCAACTATCATAAGATCTAAATCAACTATCTTTCGAATTATGACTTTCAATAGTCAACAAATCAAATATCAAACAAATAAAAATACTTATCCATTCGCGATAATTGTTCAATTCAAAGTCGCATCGTTTACACATGCGCAATCAAACTCAATCATCAATCAAATCACCAAACCAAGGTGAACTAACGAGATATTCTCGCTCAAACAAATTCAATCCTATCAAACCCCTCTTAATAATGGGGACAAATACGTCAGTAGAAATCTACCATGGCCATTGCCTAATTCATTCAAATCATACATCTATCTACTAATTTATCAAGTGTCAAACAAATCAAACACTCTCCAAAAGAGATCAGTCTCAACCAAATACCTATTTCAAATAGCCAAAGCAAATTGGAATCCAATCTCACCAAACAAAGATCATATAATCAAACAGTAATTAAATATTATCAAAATAACATCAATTCAAGAACTATCTATTACAAATCCAAAAAGCTAAAACAAACTGACAAACACTATAAGTTCAATATCCAAATAAAAAGTACAAGTTACTTCAAATTCTCATCTTCCTCTTCCACAGCCTCATCATCATCTACCAGTACACCATCACAAACTACCTTTTCGGGCTCCATTTGTAAAAGTCTATGTCTGGAGCTACAAACCTCTCCTGCGTCACCACACGCTCGAATCCCTCTGCAAAAGCATCCAAAATCTCAACCTCTTTGTTCTTTTTTATCTCCTTCAACTTCACCGTAACTTCAATAATTTGATCTTTCATATGGGAAAACTCACTATCTCTCTTTTTCAATACTTCTATGTCTTTATCATGATCACTCTTCTTCAGCTTCAATTCCTCTTCTTTTGCAGCCAATTTCCTACTCAAATCCTCAATTACTATTTCTTTCAAGTCAAGTTCTTCCTTCACACTTACCAATTCTTCGCCTTTTTCCACAAGCTTCTTATGACGGACTTCTCGGCTCCGATCAATACTGGCCAGATGAAAACCCAAAACCTAAACAAACGAGTTATATCAGACATAGCTTGGCTTTTCAGAAAATACACAAATAAGACTCAGTTTTCATACCTGCAGATATTGGTCAACAGTAACATCTCCGACCTCCTCAATCAGGGCATGGTCGGAAGCAGACTACAAAACTTCATTCACTACCACCATAAAAGAGAATTTCTTATCCCATACCGAGGAACCATCACCTTCCTCAGCAAAACCATGAAGTTTCTCTTATTTTGTAACAAATGCTGAAACCTCCTCCAAGAAAATTTCTTTATCCCTCTCAACAAGATCATCACCCGGGTTAATTACATACATCTTCCTTTTTTTAAAAACAAAGCTCTTCTTCTTGGAGACTGGTTGATTTATCTCCCCCTCATCATCAACTTTTTCAGAATTCGAACATAAACCCTCCTTATCAAAATTTTGTCCTCAGTCGAGCCCTCAAGCTCGCTGCCAATATCCCAGGATACTTTTCACCTACAAAATAAAACAACTAGTATCAAACAAAAAGTCAAAACACCCATCTATTAAACAAACAGCTCAACACACCCTCACCGAGATAATTCACCACCGATGTTCTATCTTTCTCCCATGGAAGCAAGTCAAAAACCGAGATCAAATCCCCTCTATCAATGACCTCAACTAGATACCCTATTATACACTCATTTCGAGGAGTAATCTGGTCCAGACCAAGTATATGCTGTGGCTGCGAGCACCAATACATTGAAATTTTCTCCTATAAATACTCATCTAAATAGAAGGAAAAATCCTCGTCCACCGACTTTACTTTCAAAAATATCTCCTTAAAATCCTTAAAAGATGACTTATAAAGTTTGAAAACAGAAAAATCTGGAGCACTATTTAGATTCAGCCAAACTCATTTCCAAACTCTTTTAACTTGAAACAAAGAGAAAAATAATTCAAGAATAGGTTTTATCTCTAAAAATTCCATCAAAATCTCAAAACATCTCACAAAAGCCCAACCATTCAGATGGAGTTGGGATGGAGCACAGTTAAGTTGCTTTAAAACATCACATTCAAAAGCTGTAAACGGCAGTTTCACACATAGTTCCTCAAGAACACAACTATACATGTAAAAATATTCAAAATCCTTTCTTTTCTATGAAAAACACGCTCACCCCTCGTGCATGGCAACAATTCTACCGGAACCCTAGCCCTCACTGTCTTTGCAGTATCTATTTCATCCATACTACCCTTATCAGTAAAGAGAGACCCGCAAACCTTGACATCCCCGTTCACCCAATTATAGGACCTATCTTCCTCAACTTTTAGTAAAACTTTTCCCTTTTTCTCACCCATTGTTACCCAAGAATAGAAAAGAAGAAAGCGAGCGAAAATAATTAGAAACAGAAATGAGAGTGAACTAACCTCTTTTACTCATCTTGTAATCTTCAAAAACACGTTTCAACAAAACTAAACTTGTTTTAGTTAAAACTTTCAGGATTCCAAAATGCTTTAGCAAGCATTTAATAAAAGCCTTTCAGTTCCAAGCACATCACAGCTATTGTTTCTCAAACAACCAATGGTAATAAATAACTTTGGAAATTGTAGACACTTTTTAATAACAAAACCCTTTATTTTCTTTTTTCTTTTTTCCAAGAAAAATACAACTGTTACATCTAGTTGTTTTAAATTTATTTTAATAAAACACGTTGAATTGGGGGTTCTATATCCTTATCAAAATGCCGAGTTATAAAAGCTCAACCTCTTTCATCAAAATATCACCAGGTCAAGTTTGGGGGCTGTGATACGACCGTTATATATCGGTTACAAGTTATAACTCGGCCATAAAACGTTATAGATCAGCTGCCAATAACTGACATTCAAACGAATATCAAAACGTCAGGTATGCTATTACTCTCCACTTAAAATATTATTACTTAGAGACATAACAGTTACTTCTCATTTTCAGATTTAAAGGAAGTGGTAAGAAGATTGTTCTATACAATTTGTATTCTGTAGAGCTTATTACTCACATACTAACTTGAATGTCAGAGTGTCTTTTACAGGTATCCACCCCCGTGTTCTCTCCTTGCTGACGTATACCTCATCCTGACAAAAAGCTTACAAGTATTCACTGACAGGCGAGTTATACACCGGCCAATCTCCACAAAAACAGTATCGATTTTTAAATAAATAGTGACCAAATTTTTTTTTTCAGGTCACGGCTAAAAACTTCGACCATAGAGGATTATCATGGTTTTTAAAGGTGGCAAAAAAAAAACCGTGACCTAAAACTTAAAATGTTATAGTGTACATATAAAAGTCATTTACTTTCCTGAAAACCAGAGGGCAAAGCATGCAAGAGAGCCAAAAATATATGCTAAAAATTAAGTAGTGTATGATTAAAAAGGTGTGTTGTATTGATCCAGCAAATGAAGTGATATAAAATATTATTTGCTGAATTAGGCCCACAAAAGCAAAGGTTCATCACATCAGACGAAAAGAGATGGAGGAGAATGTGAGATCTATCAGATCAGAGAGTATGGGCAAGCTTACCCCCACTTTTCTTTTTATTAACACTTTTTTCTCCCTTTACCCTTCTGCCATGTCCGCCTATATTATTGCATATGTCCCCATTTATTTATTTATATATTCAAATGAATTAAACCCATTTAATTGCCTTCTTTAACTTTAATTTGTATCTTATTAATATATACATATTTCTTTATTCATTTTAATTTCCTCCTCATACCAAAAGGTGATCAATCATCATAAAATAAAGTATTGTGGTCTATATCGACTAAGTTTTTCTTTGTAATGCTATCTACAAATTTGAATTCTAAAACATAATAATTAATAATAAGAGACTCTTCTTGTCTTGTCAGCCAAACTGGGTCAAAAGCATAAAGGTGATAAAAACATAGCATATTAACATACGTAGTAACACTGTAACAGCATGGTCTCTGCAATTTAGTATAACAGCATGGGCTATTTTATAAATTAAAATGCATGGCAGTCGCAAGCAGTTTTCCATGAATTTAAATTGTGATGTTTTTGGTGTGGCTGAGACTTGTTCCAATGGTGAATACATTTGCCTCCTAATAAAAATGCCACATGGGTTCGAGTTTCTTTTGGTAAAAAGAGAGCATCTAATGTATGTGTGAGTAGGATGTGTATGTGTTGTATTGGCAAAAGGTTATGTTAAGTAATCAATAATTTTTTTGATTAATTAAATTAAAATATATTATATTTTTAAATTATTCACCTAAATCTTAATATTAGAATAACTATTCGTACACTTAGTGAAATGAACATTCGATATATCCATGATTTATATTATTTAGTATTTTTATTATCTATCTATACTTTTCTATTAAATTTTTTTTTTCGGAGTCATAATCAAACTAAAAAGCGAGCTAGCTAGGTTGAAAAATGTAAACTAAATAAAATCCATACTTTTTGGCTTCACATTACTATATATATATATTCTTCCAATATCGATCCAGCAGCAACACATGCATGAATATTCACATACATTACAAAATAAAAAATAGGTGGTAATTAAACTACTTTTGGGAAGAATCTATCTGGTAATTAAGTTATTTTATATTTAGAGCAAAGCAATGCTTTAGTTTTTTATATTTAGACTAAATCTTAATTTTATTCTTAATATTTGAAACGTCTTATTTTTATTTTAAATGTTTTATTTTTTTATTTTAATTATTTAATTAAAATTAATTTTTTTTAAAAACATATTTTTTCTCTATTAAAATTTTCTTTTAGATAGCCATAAAAATTGTAATTATACTGATTATAATAAGTAGCTATCATAGTAATTTGAGAGCAAAATTAAAGTGAAGAAAAAAATAATAATAATAAATTTAAAAAAAATTAATTTTGACTAAATAACTAGAATAAATAAAATAAATTTAAAATAAAACTAAAATATTTTAAATATTATGGACAAAATTAGAATTTGTTACGGCCTGGCCCAAACTTACGCGGGTCAACCCGACCCGAGTTCTCGCCGGCCCAATATTGCGCCCTCCCCCGACCCGGACACGCGTCCCGTACGGCTTGCACACAGCCGAAGGACAGCGCTCTTGATGGTATGGGCCTGGCCATTGAAGGGGGGCCCACTACTGACATGTATATAAGGGGGAGACTGGCTCTCCCCCCAAGGTACGTCACATTCACACACCATTTTTCCCACCGCCTGCACATATTCTGACAAGGGCGTCGGAGTGTCTTTGCAGGTGGCATCCCCCTCTCCATACGAAGTGCTCGGGACCTCGCTCACCCGGGACCAGGGAACTACGACCAGACGAGCTTCTCCACCAACCGAAGCGTTGACCTCAGGATCCTAACCCGAACCGTCCGGTACCCGGCCTACCGAACATTGGCGCCGTCTGTGGGGAAAATCGTTCATGGATTTCGTGTTGGTCCAGACTGGGACAGGTTCCGAGGTAGCGCCTCCCACACTCGGGGGAGGTGCCGTCGCGACGGAATCCCGGCAACAGCAACGGTCGCCCCCGAGGGATGCGACGCAGACTCACGAGAGACGCCCCTTCGGGGGAACGGGCGATAACCACGCCAGGATAATGCAATAACTACGCCATAGAATGCAGGACTTAGAGCGCCGGCTAGCAGAAAGAGAGCGCGACCAACGCTCCCCAGAACGGAGCCCCACCCGTTCCCGTTCGAGGAGCCGCTCGAGGCGCACGCCGAGCCCTCAGTACGAGTCGGAGAGCACTGGGGGGCGAGTACGCCCCAGAAGGAGAAGTCGCGACCCCATCATCTACGCCCGACACGAAAGGCGACGCGCGTCTAACAGGGGCGACGAGGAAGCCCACCGCGAGAACAATGAGTCGAGAAGAACTACCCGAGGACCCGTCATAATAGGAGCGACCCTTTTCCACCGCTCTATACTTGAGGTCCGACTACCAAAACACTTCGACAAACCGACAGACATGAAATATGACGGAACGCAAGACCACCTGGAACACTTGACGGCCTTTGAGGCCAGGATGAACCTAGAAGGGGTGGGAGATGAGGTCAGATGCCGCGCATTCCCAGTCACCTTAGCGGGCCCAGCAATACGATGGTTTAACAACCTCCCGCAAGGCTCGGTGACCCAATTTTCCGACATCAGCCACGCCTTCTTGGCTCAGTTCACAACCAGGATTGCCAAAGCCAAACACCCGATTAATTTGTTGGGGGTAACACAGAGACCCGGAGAGCCGACCAGGAAGTACTTGGACCGTTTTAATGACGAGTGCTTGGAAATTGACGGTCTGACGGACTCAGTGGCAAGTTTGTGTCTAACGAACGGACTCTCGAATGAGGACTTCAGGAAACACCTCACCACAAAGCCCGTCTGGACAATGCAAGAGATCCAGTGCGTGGCCAAAGAATACATCAATGACGAGGAAGTCAGCCGGGTCGTGGCTGCCAATAAACGGCAGCCCGCTTATAACCAATCCCGGCACTTCGAAGCCAGAGAAAGACCAAAGGAACACGCCAGGGACGGCGGTCCGAGTAAACCACCCAAACCGTTCCCCCGAGTTGGGAAGTTCACCAACTACACCCCCCTCACGGCATCAATCACTGAAGTTTACCAACAGATAGCAGAAAAGGGAATACTTTCGAAGCCCCGACCACTGAAGGACAGGACGGGAGGAAACAAGAACCTCTACTGCGAGTATCACAAGGGTTACGGGCACAAGACCCAAGACTGCTTTGACCTAAAGGATGCCCTCGAACAAGCTATCAGGGACGGCAAACTCGCCGACTTCTCCCACCTTATAAGGGAACCAAGGAGACGCAACCGGGACAATGACAACGAAGACAGATCCCGACCAACAAGACGACGACAAGAACCAGAAGGAGACGACCACGGTCTCACGGTGGTAAACGTGGTGACGGCCAGGAATACCGCCCCGAGGTCGAAATCGGCACAGAAGAAAGATGCCAAGGTCCTAGCGGTCTCCACCTCACCTATTAGAAGTCTTAAAGGTCTCCCACCTATCTCTTTCGGCCCGGAGGACCAATGGTTTGACGAGGTGCCGGAAAGCCCACCCATGGTCATTACGGCTAGGGTCGGAACTGGCCTCGTCAAACGAATCCTGGTAGACACGGGGGCAGACTCAAACATCATGTTCCGAAACGTTTTCGATGCCTTGGGATTAAGAGATTCCGACCTGACGACCCACCAGCACGGTGTGGTAGGGTTAGGAGACCACTTCATCAAGCCAGATGGAATCATCACACTCCCGACCTCTGTGGGACAAGGGCAAAGACGGAGGACAATCATGAAAGACTTTGTAATATTACGAGATTCGACGGCTTATAACATCATCCTGGGGAGAAAGACCATTAACGACCTGGGGGCAGCTATCAGTACGAAACTACTGGTGATGAAGTTCATCACCGATGACGGATCCGTGGGATCCCTCCGGGGCGACTTGGAAACGACGGTCGCTTGCGACCACGCCAGCCTTTCTCTCAGGAAAAAATCCAAGGAAGCGTCAGGGGTTTTCCTGGCCGACCTGGACGCCAGGGTAGACGACAAACCCAGACCAGAGCCAGAAGGAGACCTGGAAAAGTTCAGAGTCGGCGAGGAGGACGATAAATTCACATTCATAAACAGAAACCTCCCGCACGGAATAAAGGAGCCTTTGATGGAGATGATCAGGGCCAATGCCGACCTCTTTGCCTGGACACCTGCCGACATGCCAGGAATAGACCCCCAGCTCATGTCCCATCACCTGGCTGTAAAGGCAGGAGCCAAACCAGTGGCCCAGAGAAGGAGGAAAATGTCACAGGAAAGGGCGGACGAAGTAGCCAAACAAACGGCCAGCCTTTTAGAAGCGGGATTCATCCGGGAACTGGATTACTTGACCTGGTTGTCAAATGTGGTTCTAGTTAAAAAACACAACGGGAGGTGGAGGATGTGCGTGGACTACTCTGACCTCAACAAGGCCTGTCCCAAGGACTGCTACCCCCTACCTAATATTGATGCGCTTGTCGACGCGGCGGCAGGGTACAGATACCTGAGCTTCATGGACGCCTACTCAGGGTACAATCAGATACCGATGCACCGACCCGACGAGGAAAAAACGGCGTTCATAACGCCAGGGGGCATCTATTGTTACAAGGTAATGCCATTTGGTTTAAAAAATGCAGGAGCCACATACCAAAGGTTGATGAATAAGATATTCAGCGAACTCCTGGGCAAAACAGTGGAAGTCTATGTAGATGACATACTCGCAAAGACTGCCCGACCTGACGATCTCCTGAGCGACCTTAACAACGTTTTCTCGTCCCTACGACAACACGGCATGAGGCTTAATCCGCTCAAATGCGCGTTCGCCATGGAGGCCGGAAAGTTCCTGGGCTTCATGATCACTCAAAGAGGAGTGGAAGCCAATCCCGAAAAATGCCAAGCGGTCCTTCAAATGAAGAGTCCGGGTAGCATCAAAGACGTCCAGAGACTTGCTGGGAGATTGACAGCTTTGTCCCGTTTCCTCGGCGCATCGGCAGCAAGAGCCCTGCCTTTCTTCAATTTAATGAGAAAGGGAATGACGTTCGAATGGACACCAGCATGCGAAGAGGCATTCAACCACTTCAAGCAAATCTTGGCGGCACCACCAGTCCTCGGGAAACCCAGAGCCGGAGAACCACTCTACCTCTACCTATCAGTAACCGAGGAAGCGCTTGCCGCGGTCCTCGTTACAGAAGAAGCAAGGACTCAACAGCCCGTCTACTTCGTGAGCAGGGCACTCCAGGGACCAGAGTTGAGGTATAGCAAACTGGAGAGACTGACGCTGGCACTCCTAGTATCCTCCCGAAGGTTAAGACAATACTTCCAGAGTCACCGTATAGTTGTGAGGACAGATCAGGCGATTCGGCAAATACTGCAAAAACCTGATTTGGCTGGCAGGATGATGACCTGGGCCATCGAGCTCTCACAATATGACCTACAGTATGAGCCCCGACACGCAATCAAGGCCCAGGCAATGGCAGACTTCTTGGTGGAGGTGACGGGCGACCCTCCCGAGGAAACGGGCACACGGTGGAGGCTTCATGTGGACGGAGCCTCCAACCAAACGTCCGGAGGAGCAGGGGTCATCTTGGAAAGCCCAGCAGGGGTCATCTATGAGCAATCGACCAAATTCGAGTTCCCCGTGTCGAACAACCAAGCAGAATATGAGGCTCTCCTAGGCGGACTAATGCTGGCTCGGGAAGTCGGGGCGACGAGGGTCGAAGTATGCAGCGACTCCCAAGTCGTCACCTCGCAGATAAACAGAAGCTACCAAGCCCGGGACCCCCTCCTCCAAAAGTACTTGGAAAAGGTTAAGCAAATGACAAGCCAGTTCCAGGAGGTCATTATCCAGCACGTTCCAAGAGAAAAGAACACACGAGCAGACCTTTTGTCGAAGCTGGCGAGCACAAAGCCAGGATCGGGTAACCGGTCGCTCATCCAGGGCATGGTGAAGGAACCAACGGTCGCCCTTCACCTGACGGAGTCGAGCCCCTCATGGCTGGACCCCATTACCAACTTCCTGGAACTCGGCAAGTTGCCTGAAGATGAGAAGGCAGCCAAAGCTTTAAGAAGGGAGGCGGCCAGATATGCAATCATACAGGGACAACTATTCAAAAATGGACTCAGCCAGCCCCTATTGAAGTGTTTGCATCCTAACCAAACGGACTACGTGCTTAGAGAAGTCCACGAAGGGTGTTGCGGACACCACATCGGGGGCAAAGCCCTAGCAAGGAAGCTCATCCGAGCAGGATACTACTGGCCAACAATGATGAAGGACTCAAAGGAATTTGTCAGAAAATGCACAAAGTGTCAACAAAACGCCAACTTCCACAAGGCACCAGCCTCCGAGCTAAGCTCGCTAACGACTACACGTCCTTTTGCACAATGGGGAGTCGACCTCTTGGGACCCTTCCCGGTCGGCCCAGGACAAGTCAAATACCTCATTGTAGCCATTGACTACTATACCAAATGGGTAGAGGCTGAACCGCTAGCCACGATATCGTCCTCCAACTGCCGGAAGTTCATGTGGAGGCAGGTGATAACCCGTTTCGGCATCCCGGAGGTCGTTATCTTGGACAATGGGACCCAGTTCACCGACAAGAAGTTCATGGAATTCCTCTCTGGCCTGGGGATAAAGCAAAAGTTCTCCTCAATAGAACATCCCCAAACAAACGGGCAGGTAGAGGCCGCAAACAAAGTCATCCTTCTTGGTCTAAAGGAGCGCCTAGACAGCAAGAAGGGAAACTGGGCCGACGAACTCCCCTCCGTCTTATGGTCCTACCGGACAACCGAACAAAGCGCCACGGGGAAAACCCCCTTTCGCCTAACATACGGGGTCGACGCGGTGATACCAGTCGAAATCGGCGAACCAAGCCCCCGACTACTACTCGCGGGCATGAGCGAAGCGGTCGAGAAAGACCTGATCGAGGAAACAAGGGAAATGGCTCACCTAACAGAAACGGCGCTGAAACAAAGAATAGCCCTGCGTTACAACGCAAAAGTCCTCAGACGAGACTTCGAAGAAAGGGACCTCGTCCTGCGACGCAACGACATCGGCGTCCCGACCCCAGGGGAAGGCAAGCTGGCGGTAAATTGGGAAGGTCCCTACAGGGTAAGGGAGGTACTCGGCAAGGGCGCTTACAAACTCGAAAAACTTGATGGCAAGGAAGTACCCAGGACATGGAATGCAGGTAACCTAAAGAGGTTCTACTCCTGACCCACCGGCTCACCGACCAGGGAGTCTAGCCAAATAGCCAATATTTGCCCTGTCCACATGATTAATTCATCTTGTTTACTTACTCTGTCAAATACTTGCCCAACTAACGAGTAATTTTCACTTGTTCAAATTTTTTACTTGTTAAAACTTTCTTATTTCATACCTGTTTCTCACGACCAAAACCTAAAACGGCACCCCGGGATTGATCACCCCGGGAGCCAGACGGCTCATAGGCCTCAACCAATTCGACGACTACGCGACCGAATCGGTCCGAACTGCTGCCAAATGCGAAAACGGCGAAACGGGCACAAGAAATAAGCCCGCCCAAAATAAACAGTAACACGATAACGACAACACAACAAAATAATGAAACAAGCAAAAATCATAGCAATCAAACGACGATAACTTATAAAGCGTCAAAATACGGAACGGACAAGTAAATTGTTCAAGGAAAACAAAACGACAAAGTATCGACAGGTTGTTCAGCAAACGCATTACAAAAAATCCTAAGTTACGAGACCTCATTTCCTCGGCATATCAACAATTTTCCCGTCCTGGATAGTCTTGAAAACACCAATTGACGACGTCTCGAAATCAGGAGCAGCAATCTTCAGCTGAGCCTTCAGGGCATCTTCGGTCATCAATATGGCATTCTTCCCTTGCTCCTTGGCCACCTTGAGCTTCTTCTTAAGGTCAACGGCCTCTGCCTTAGCGGCCTTCGCCTCCGAGACAGCCTGCTCCCGCTCCTTTTCCAAGGCGACAACCCGACCCTGAGCGGCGTTCAGTTGACCTTCCAATGTCATCTCACGCTCAAGAAGTCGGGCCACGGTCTCATCGGACGCCTTCAGCCTCTCCGCGACAAACGACAACTTCTCCTCAGCAGCATTAAGCTTTCCCCCCATCTCAGACAGCTGACCCTGGAGGAGTTCAACTTGAGCCTTAAAGTCATTGTTCGCCTTAACAGAAGACTCAAGCTTCCTCCGAAGCGCCTCCATACCGGATAACTCAAATTCGGCCTTCCGAGCTATCACGGCCCCACGAAGCAGGGTGCGATACATCCACCTCGCCTGCCCAGACAGCTCGGTTGCATGAAAATGCTCTTCTGTCCCGGGTATCAGTTGGGAGTCAATGAACTTGGAAGCATCAAAATTCCTCTCCATTACGGTAAGGGCCCCTTCCGGGCTGGAAGACATCTTTCGCTTCTTAGGAGTGTGAATAAGCTCCACGTCGCTATCCGGTTGAGGGGTGAGAGTCGCCTGCCCGTCAGCAGGTCCCTCCTCATGGGAAGGGGAAGCCTGACCCCCTAAGCCCTGCTTTCCCGACGTTTCGGTATCCTGAGCAGGGGAAGCCTGGCCCTCATTTTCCCCTGACGGACCCTCCGACTTGCCGGCGTCTTTCTCTTCGGCATTCTCATCATCACTAGCATCAAAAAAGGTCTTCATCAGATTCTCAAGACCGGTCACGGTGGCAGACATTTCCACTGCGATAAACAACAAGAACGTTAGTCATCAAACCGACAAACAACATAGGCAAATAAGAAAAGCAACTCACGAATATAGCTCCGGCCGGCCTCCCGTTCACCCATGAGAAGGTGGGGGTTCACGGGATTCTTTTCAAAGATAGCAAGAAGAACGTTCGCTATCTGCTTATCTACAGCCGACAACCTCTTGTACGACACTTTCACAAAAGGATTCGACCCCGCGCCAAAGCTCCAGTAAGTCTGGATAAGGCGCTCCCCCTCTAACGACAACCAAAAGGGATGGCGACCCTTGACGGGACGAACCTTGAAATACTTATCCTTAAAACCATGGTAGGAATCCTCAAAAAGGCTAAAAATCTTCCTACCCTGGGCAACACGGAAAGAAAGAAACCCTTTTCTTGCTTTCCCCTGTTTGGAGGGGTTGGTAAGGTTGAAATAAAAAAGAAAAACGTCCACCGACGCCGGTAGCTCTAAGTACTCGCAGACCATCTCGAAGCAGCGGATCGAAGCCCAGCTGTTCGGATGAAGTTGAGACGGGGGGACGGATATCCGGTTCAGCAGCGCCATTTGAAAATCGGAGAACGGTATCCGAACACCAACTTGTGTGAACATGGACTTATAAAACCAGATCCAATCGGGGACGCGAGGAGAATGAAAATTGAGCTCATAAATACGCTCATGAGGAAGCGGGACAATGGCCTCGTAGTTGGCCTCCTCATCAGTACCCCCACACAAGTAACCGGCTTGCCGGAACTCCGTCAATTCCTCCAAGTCCATCTGGTTGGGTGAACTCCTTATATCGTCAGTCACCCAAGCATACGGGTCGTAAGCCGCAGCAGATCCGGAAGACCGGGAGACAACGCGAGGCATACCTACAGCGGGGTACCACTCCGTTAGTCTATGAGGTCGGGAGCCCGAAAAAACTCAGAAACTACACCTTTTCAACTCAATCATGACCAGATACGACTAAAAACTACGCCTACCTTACAAACCACCCAAAAAAGCCTATCCGGGAATGGTACCCCTTCCCTAACTCACCTATCCCAATACTGGAAAAACCTCTCAACAAAATAAACCATGCAACAAAAGCAAACAGCAAGTCACACAACAACAGAACATAACACAGATACCAGAAAAAAGAAACCAGAAGATTACCTGGAATGATGAACGAAATCTGGACTGAAAGATGGAGCAAGAGGAAGTTCGCACAGAAAGCTTTGGATGTTAGGGAGAAAAAGAGTTGGAAATAGTGAGAGTGGGGGGGTGGATGGGGAGAAAAACTGTTTAAAAACCACCCCCAAAAGCGCGAAAGGAAGCAGGGGCAAGATTGTCTTTGCGCACGGGTTTTTTCAAATCATTATGAGCATTAAATGCCCAGCGCGGAGAACGAAACGGCAAACAGATGCCACAGCAAATCAAGAGACACGCGCGCAAGAGACGCGTCCCTCCCACGATCAGCCGACCAGACGACAACGCACGAGTGCGAACATCACGCGCCACCAATGGCCCCCACGGCCATCACTGACGCGTCGGGGGCACTGTTACGGCCTGGCCCAAACTTACGCGGGTCAACCCGACCCGAGTTCTCGCCGGCCCAGTACTGCGCCCTCCCCCGACCCGGACACGCGTCCCGTACGGCTTGCACACAGCCGAAGGACAGCGCCCTTGATGGTATGGGCCTGGCCATTGAAGGGGGGCCCACTACTGACATGTATATAAGGGGGAGACTGGCTCTCCCCCCAAGGTACGTCACATTCACACACCATTTTCCCCACCGCCTGCACATATTCTGACAAGGGCGTCGGAGTGTCTTTGCAGGTGGCATCCCCCTCTCCATACGAAGTGCTCGGGACCTCGCTCACCCGGGACCAGGGAACTACGACCAGACGAGCTTCTCCACCAACCGAAGCGTTGACCTCAGGATCCTAACCCGAACCGTCCGGTACCCGGCCTACCGAACAGAATTTAATCTAAATATTAAAAAGTAAAAAAGTATTTTATCTTTATATTTACAATGAATAAGGCCCTGCATTGCATTTTATTATAATTTTATCCCTACACGTTCTCAAGAGATTAGAGGTTGATGATTTGATGAAATAAGCTTCAAGTATTTTTGGTTATATTGTCAACTAATAAAAGTGAAACAAAGAAATTCACATGAAAATAGTTAGAGTTGTCATCACCTAAAGATGCAAGTTCAATGACTAACATATATATATATATATATATATATATATATATATATTGGAGAGTATATTTTGAAAAAAAAAAAAAACTGATTTAGTAATGATTTATTTGAATCAAATTGAACAACTCAATTTTTTCCTTATATTCTAATTTAACCGCTCCTTAAAAATAAACCAACTTTCATGCAAAGATCAGATAACACTAGTTTTAAAAAGTAGTGATTTATTTGAATCAAATTGAACTAATCAATTTTTTCTCTTATATTATAATTTAACCGTTCCTAAAAAATAAACCAACCTTTTATTAAACCGTAATATAATAGATGTCAATGTTAAATATGCATTTTCATGCGAAGATAACTGTAGTCATTTTTATATGACTAGCCACCAAAATTTAATAGACAATTTTTTTGTGTTTAAATTTTGTCTAATTTATTTTTTATAATAAATTATAATTTTTTAAAAATTATTTATTATTGTATCTTTTAAATTAAATATTATTTTTTAACTTTTTTTAATAAATAGATACCACCTTTTACGCAACCTTAGCATTCATCAATTTAATAATACAAATGCATTTCGTATATACTCCTCCGTTTTCCTACCGTAACTGTGTGTCCACGTTCATCATCATCAAGTTGAACATCTCTTTTTCCAGTTCCAAACAGTCAGTCCCTAGTGTCAAATAATGTCCGATCCACTGCTAATATTTTAATACAGTACTACCCCCCTTTGGGAACTTTTTCTTTTTAATATTGTATCACTAGAGGTGAAATCCTTCGTCATGAACCAAATTGTGTGTTAAACACAACTATGGCCATTTACAAAACGTTAATGACGTTTTGTGTTTCTTCAATTAAAATAATATTTTTCTAACAAAACGTCAGTGACGTTTTCTGTTTTAATAATTAAAATAATATTTTTTATTACAAAACGTCAGTGAAGTTTTGTTCTTTGATGATTAAAAAAAAAATTTATTGCAAAACGTCAGTGACGTTTTGTGCTACTACCACAACCCTGTAGAACACCAAAATCATCAAATATTTTTGTATTTCACATTAAAATTATTCATATATAAAAATTTTAGCCCCCCTTTGGGCCTTTATTATATAATAACAATGATACCGACTTGTATATATAATAATGACGTCATTCATTGTATTATTCTTGCATCTTATGACTTTTAAATTATTTTCTTAGTTTGGTTATGACGAGATTAATAAGAAGATTCTCAGGCTTCCTTCCCAACACTTTATGGAGCCCATTTTTACAAAGCATATAAAGTCATTTGGCTGTTACCAAAATAAATATATGTGGCCTTTTGCAATTTTCACTTGTCATATTCTTATCTTCTTTCTTTTTTTACTTTTTTTTATTGAGTCTAGCTAGCTTGAAAGAAAGATTCTATATGGCCTTTCATCTCTAAGGTGTAGCTTTTCTTTTCTTCTTTTATTTTTCGCGGATGAGAGCATATAAAGGATTTCTCCCGTTAAGCAATTTCAACCGTGTATTCGGACAACACACAACAATTCTTGTTTGATTCATTGCTCAGTCATCATTGAATACTTTAATTTTGTGTATGTTGATATTTATTATTAGTTTATTACTCTCTCTGGATTTGAGTGTCTGAAATATTCATCAAAAAAGGTTAAACCAGATAACTTTATAATAAGTATTCATCATTTGATATAACTAGCGCTAAGGCAAATGCACCGTATTAAACTTGAATGTGTTTTTTTTTTTTTTTTCTTTTTATTTAATGTGAGTGGCAAAACCCTCAAAAGGAGGCCTAAAAGCAGCTGGAGTAAAAAGTGTGGAAGGAAGAAGACAAAGCATCGGAAGAGAAGAATATTTGCTTTCTCAAACTTAGGGGCATGAAATCCTACACTTCGGGGTGTTGCTGCTCTTTTCTTTAATTTCCGAGCCCACTTAATGAGTTAATGCATCGCAAGTAACACATGCATTGCTGTGCCACAGCCTTCATCGTTAATCGTTTGTTACTCATGCATTGATCAATACATGAAAACTTTTAAAAAAAATTACTATATTTTTATTAAAATTTATTATCTATAACTCTTAGTAAATATCCATTATTAAGACCTATTTTAATTTATTATTAGGACTATAAATTAATAGAAAAAGTATAGAGTACCAATATATTATCTGCCAATTTATTGTCAACAATAATTAATTATTATATTTTAAATACATATATAAGGTGACACATCTAAAAAATATATCTATAAAGACACTTTTATTAAACACAATCATAAAAAAGACATTTTTATTAAACACATCTACGAAGACACTTCCATGAAACACAATTATAAATAAGAGTTGGCAGAAGTTGGCAAATATGCTGTTGGTAACGTAGCGGGACCGAAATTAATAAAGCAAGTTACTTTAACTTTGGACCATTAATAACAAATATAATAATATTTTCGAAATACATCTGAAAAATGAATAAGCTTGTGTTAACCAATATACAAAATAATACTACATCAAATCTTCAAGAAACATTCAAAATAACATATATAGTAGCACACAAAATATATTTTAGACACATCCGAAACTCACTTAATTTTATCCAGAAATAAATATCGTCAAACATTTAAACCACACTCAATCAAAATTATCCACGGTAAAATAATTGTGCATAAAGTGAACTTTTTCTAATCATTTGTGTATGATTCAAGTCTCTATCTAAAACTTGGATCAGAGATAATGAATGGTAGTTTCATTCAATTGAAATGAAAACCTTAACAAGAACGTCATAGCAATGGATCGGAAGAGTATTTTTGATGATTGAGTATTTTTTTTTTAATTTTAAAATTTTGAATTTAATTTAAAATAACTGATGTTTTTGAATACTAGAAAAAGAAAGAATATCAAATCTATCTGTATTTATCGCAATTGTTGTAAAATAAATAAAAGATATACCAAATATAAAATAAAGATGTGTAAATAGAAGACTCTAATATTAATATAATTAGCTCAATAACAATAATTCCTATATGTATTACTAATATTAGATATTATATAATGTATATAAAGAGAGAGAGAAGTATTCAGTATAAAGAGAGAATATTTGTTATTATTGATCGTGTGTGTTGTCAGAGGTTTAAATCTCTATTTATACGCATACTAAGCCTTACTTTTTAAAGTTCATTTATTTGCATCTGTTTTGAAGATTGATTCTTTCAATCTTGAGAAAGTTGGCCACCCAATATTGTGAAGAAAGTCACAATATAGTAAATGGACATCCATCCATTCATACTTATCACAATACTCCCCCTTGGATGGCCATTTAGGAATATGCCTCATTAAAACATTACTAAAGAAAAACCCAGTGGGAAAAAAAACTTTAGTGAAGGAAAAAGAGTACAATATCCTTTGTGATGGGGACTGCCTCATTAAAAACCTTGTCAAGAAAAACCCAATGGGAAAAAACCTGACCAAGGAAAAAAGAGTACAGTCTCCCCCTCTTGTCGACATCATTTGATGTCTCGAAATCGGCGCATCCCAATCTCATGTACAATCTTTCAAAGGATGATTTTGGGAGTGACTTTGTAAATAAATCTGCTAGATTGTCATTTGAGCGGATCTGTTGGACATCAATTGTCCCTTGATTTTGAAGATCATGAGTGAAGAAGAATTTGGAAGAAATATGCTTTGTTCTATCACCTTGATGTATCCGCCTTTAAGTTGAGCAATGCATGCTGTATTATCTTCAAACAAGACAGTTGGAGCTATCTTATGATCAATCAGTCCACATGATGACAGAATATATTGGATCAAACTCCTGAGCCAAAAACACTCGTGACTTGCTTCATGAATTGCTAGTATTTCGGCATGATTAGAAGATATTGCAGCAATTGTCTGTTTCGTGGACCACCAAGATATAGCCGTTCCACCATATGTGAATAAGTATCCTGTTTGAGATCTCCCTTTATGTGGATCAGACAAGTATCCAGCATCTGCATAGCCAACTAGTTGTGACTTGGATCCATATGGATAAAACAATCCCATATCAACCGTTCCATGAAGATATCGAAAGATTTGTTTGATTCCACTCCAATGTCTTATGGTTGGAGAGGAACTATATCTTGTTAGTAAATTCACAACAAATGATATATCATGTCATGTATTATTAGCAAGATACATTAGCGCTCCAATGGCACTAAGATATGGTACTTCAGGACCAATGATATCTTCATTCTCTTCTTTAGGACGGAATTGATCCTTTTCCACATCTAAAGATCTTACAATCATTGGGTACTTAATGGATGTGACTTATCCATATAAAATCTCTTTAAGATCTTTTCTGTGTATGTTGTTTGATGAATAAAGATCCCATCTTTTGTATGCTCGATCTGCAGGCCGAGACAAAATTTAGTCTTTCCAAGATCTTTCATCTCAAACTCTTCTTTTAGAGTTTTTATAATTGTTGGAATCTCTTCAGAAGTTCCAATGATATTTAAATCATCAACGTACACAGCAATTATAATGAATCCAGATGCAGATTTCTTTATGAAAACACAGGGGCAGATATCATCATTCTTGAATCCGTTTTTGGCCAGATACTCAGTAAGACGATTATACCACATTCGTCCAGATTGATTTAGACCGTATAAAGATCTTTACAATTTAACTGAGTATAACCCTTGCGAATATTCACTGGATGGTTTAGATATCTTTAGTCCTTCAGCGACTTTTATATAGATATCCCGATCTAATGAGCCGTATAAGTAGGCTGTTACCACATCCATTAAATGCATATGCTGTTTATAATATGCAGATAAACTGACCAAATAACGCAATGTTATCGCATCCAGGGGAATACGTTTCTTCATAATCTATACCGGGCCTTTGTGGAAAACCTTGTGCCACAAGTCGGGCTTTATAGCGCACAACTTTATTTTTCTCATTTTGTTTTCTCACAAATACCCATTGGTATCCAACAGGTTTTACATCTTCAGGTGTACGAACTACAGGTTCAAAGACTTCACGTTTTGCAAGTGAGTCTAATTCAGCCTTCATGGCTTCTTCCCATTTTGGCCAATCATTTCTTTGTCGACATTCTTCGACTGATCTTGGCTCAAGATCCTTACTTTCATGCATGATATTTAATGCCACATTATATGCAAATATTTCATTGACAATTGTCTTATTTTAGTCCCATTTCTCTCCTGTAAAGACATAATTTATCGAGATCTCATCATTTTCACAATTTTCAGGTACCTGAACGTCTTCTAGCGTTAAAACTATATCAGAATTTTGGACAACTGCAGGTGTCTCTACTATGTCTTTTTCAACAGGAATAGTATTTACCTTTTTTCGCTTTCGAGAATTTTTATCTTTGGAACCGACAGGCCTGCCATGCTTCTGGCGTGTATTTGCTTCAGTGTCTATTTGTCCTACTGGGACATCAATTCGAATTGGGACATTTTCCGCCCTGCCACGCTTCTGGCATGAATTTGCTTTAGTGACTACTTGTCCTACTGGGACATCAATTCGAATTGGGGCATTTTTCACTGGTATATAAGATTTGGTTATCCTCTTTGTATTGAAAAATGCATCAGGCAATTCATTTTCTATTCTTTGCAAATGTATAATCTTTTGAACTTCTAGTTCACATTGCCCTGATCGAGGATCTAAATGCATCAACGATGATGCATTCCAATTAAGTTCCTTTTCAGGAAGCTTATTCTCTCCCCCTAATATTGGAAATTTTGATTCATCAAAATGACAATCCGCAAACCGGGTTTTAAATACATCACCCGTTTGTATCTCAAGATACCTTACTATAGAGGGAGAATCATATCTAACATATATCCCCAATTTTCTTTGGGGTCCCATTTTGGTGCGATTAGGTGGTGCAATGAGAACATATATCGCACACCCAAATATTCTTAAATGGGAAACATTTGGCTTCTGGCCAAAAGCTAATTGCATAGGAGAGAACTTATGATAATTCGTTGGCCTCAAACGAATAAGTGCTGCGGCATGTAAAATAGCATGCCCCCAACCGAGGTTGGGAGATTTGTTCTCATAAACAAGGGTCTAGCAATTAATTGGAGGCGCTTAATAAGTGATTCTGCTAACCCATTTTGTGTGTGAACATAAGCTACTGGATGTTCAACACTTATTCCATTAGCCATACAATAAGTATCAAAAGCTTGGGAAGTAAATTCACCAGCATTATCAAGACGAATTGCTTTGATTGGATTTTCTGGAAATTGTGCTTTTAATCGAATAATTTGAGCCAGTAATCTCGCAAACGCCAGGTTGCGAGAAGATAATAAGCACACATGTGACCATCTCGAAGATGCGTATATTAGAACCATAAAATATCTAAAAGATCCACATGGTGGATGAATAGGTCCACATATATCACCTTGAATCCTTTCTAGGAATTCAGGAGACTCAAATCTAATCTTTACTGGTGATGGCCTTAAAATTAACTTCCCTTGAGAACATGCAGCACAACAAAATTCACTAGTTTTAAGAATCTTCTGGTTCTTTAGTGAATGTCCATGGGAGTTTTCAATAATTCTCCGCATCATGGTTGTTCTCGGATGACCCAATCGATCGTGCCAAGTTATGAATTCATTTGGGCTAGTAAACTTCTGGTGTACACTCTCATGTGATTCAATTGCACTAATCTTAGTATAATATAACCCAGATGAAAGTGTGGGCAACTTTTCTAATATAACTCTTTTTATTTAAATCATGTGTTGTGATACATAAGTACTCATGATTTCCCTCATTCATAGTCTCAATATGATATCCATTTCAGCGAATATCTTTAAAGCTCAACAAGTTTCTTAGAGACATGGTAGATAATAGTGCATTATTTATTACAAATTTTGTTCCTCCAGGAAACAAAATTATAGCTCCTCCGGAGCCTTCTATCACATTACCCGAGCCAATAATAGTATTAACATACTCTTCTTTTGGCACAAGATGGGTAAAATATATAGTACTTTTAAGAATAATGTGCGAACTTGCACTATCCGTAAGGCAAATATCTTCATAATATGTCCTTGCCATTTTTCTTTAAAAACAAATGATAATAATAATAAAATGAGTAGAAGTAAATGCACAGTAAAATTATTCACATGAATACTTAACAAACTCACATATTAAACTATTCCATCATTGATCAAATAGCCAATATTTCCTTCAGAATTCTCAAAGATATTAGATACATCATAATGAGTGATGGAACTCTCATCATTTGAAATAAAATTTGTTTCCTTTCCTTTGTCATCCTTTTTCAAGGATGCTTGATAAAGATCAATTAGGTGCCTTGGGGTACAACAGGTACGTGTCTAATGGCCCTTTCCACCACAACGGAAGTATTTATCCTCAATTGATCTATTTTGCCCATTGTTCCTTTCTTTATCCCACTTCTGGTGAGATCCTTTCTTGTGAACATAATTCATTTTCCTTTCATAATTTTTCTTGCTACCATAGCCTTGCCATTTATCTCTTCTGGGGTTATAATTTGCCGCATTTGCTTCAGGAAATGGGGCGGCACCAGCTGGGTGCGCTTTATGATTTCTCAAAAGTAACTCATTGTTGCGTTCAGCAACAAGAAAGCAAGAAATTAACTCAGAATATTTTTAAATTCTTTTTCTCGATATTGCTGCTGCAGGAGCACATTCGAGACATGGAAGGTCGAAAAAATTTTCTCTAACATATCGGGTTTAAGGAAGTATCACCATCTTTTGATGATTGTACCTTTCTTCAATGTCTTTCCACAAATCTGCAGGATTTTTTAATGTGGGATATTCATTTTTCAATCATTCGTCAAGACGACGACGAAGGAAAATCATGGCCTTGGTTTTATCCTTTTGGGATGCATTATTTTCAGCCTTAATGGTATTTTCAAGATCCATTGAATCAAGATGGATTTCAGCAACTATATCCATGATAAATAATTATTTCGAAATATATCAAGAACATTAAATTTAAGATGAGAGAGCTTCAACATAATGAAAATTTGTTACCTGGAGTCTTCCTAAAATTTCGTTAGAGTCTCGTGCTGATAACGTGTTGTAAAATAAATAAGAAAGATGTACTAGATATAAAATAAAGATGTGTAAATGGATAACTTTAATAATAATAATCACCACTTCAATATCTCACACTAATAGAAATGTATTAATATTATATATTAATACTTATATACTAAGAGAGAGAGAAGAAAATAGAACTTATAATATTATAGTGCATGAAAGAAGAGAGAGATAAGAATGGTTTGTTATTGCTTGTAGCGTATATCCATTCAGAAGCTTAAGCCTCTATTTATAATGAAACATTTTCAAACTACATTTAATAGAGTCATCATTAGTAAAGAGAGTTTCAATGAAAATGGGCATCCACATTAATACTTATCACAACATTATTATTGATCGTGTGTGTTGTCAGAGGTTTAAACCTCTATTTATACACGTACTAAGCCTTACTTTTCAAAGTTCATTTATTTGCATCTGTCTTAAAGATTGATTCCTTCAATCTTGAAAAAGTTGGCCGCCCAATATTGTGAAGAAAGTCACAATATATTAAATAGACATTCATCCATTTATACTTATCACAATAATAATTATATATTTGAATTTTTTATAAAAATAACTGAAAAATAAGAGAGTTTAATAGATACTTAATTAATAATTAGCAGTATTGAGCTGCGCTTGAGGTGCTCTCCGTTTTCTATTGGGCTTATTGAAGATAAGAAACTGGAACAGTGGAGCCTTACTTAGCCCATAACGCCATTTCCATTTGTTCGTTATCACTCGAAAATCGAAATTTTAAAGTTTATTCATCAATGTCCAGGAAAAAAAAAAGGCTGATTCATACTTTCTTCTTAAAGCAGTTAATTATTTTTTTCACAGAGTCAAAAACTAAGTGTGCTTTATTAGTTTCAGTGCCCTATTGAACCTTTTAAGCAAATCAAAAGGATTTCCATCATCTAAATTTTGAAATTCATTTTAAAGAGTAAAGTATAATTTATTATTATTTATTTTATAAATAAGATTAAAAAAAAAGATGAATGAAAAAACATTCCATGATAAAAGATTTTATTTTATTCTCTAAAATAAAAATCTAAAATTTAGAGAAATAGTTCCAATTACCACTTTCATTTTATTCTTATATTACTTCAAATGTATTATACACCTTTTTTGTTTTGTACGAAGCATACCGCTATGATATTGGTCATAGATTAGAAACCATAGGGGTTATGGATAGCCCAGGCACTGATTAAATAGGTCCTTCCAGTTACCAAAAAAAAAAAAAAAAAGTCCCTTCCAAACAAGAAACCGAAATGCACTATAGACATAAAACCAAACGGTACCGCTATCATTTTCACTTCTATACAAAATCAGAAGTTAACTAGTTAAGGCTATCTTTAGTAAGTGATGTCATGTGATGTATAGAGGCGCTTTTTTTTTTGTATATGGAAGTAAAAATAGTAATATACTTTAATATGATAATTTTTAGTATTTTTTAAAAGTGTGGAAGATACACAAATCGGAAGGTACGATTTGTATACTTTAAATTTTTTAATTTTTTTAACAGAAATTCCTCGCTCCGATTTCTGTACTGTCACAAATCTCTCGGTCTGATTTCTGTACTGTCACAAATCCCTTAGTCTGATTTCACAAATTCATCAGTTCGATTTCTGTATCTTCACAAATCGGACGGTCTGATTTCTGTTTATCTAATTAAACGGTTCCACATTTGAGAATAACACCACATCAACCCACATTTAAAAAAAACACCGTTGCTACTCCAATATCAAAAACAAAATCTTCGATGTATAGATACTTCCACTACGCATTCAATACATAAAATAATTTTTTATATATTTTATTTGAATATAGAATATCATATTTAAATTAAATTATAAACAATTGATTTATCACATAAATTATTTATATTTCTTAAGAATATAAAAAAGAACATCAAATTTGATAAATATTTGTGTAATCTTATCACATATTTAATGAGTGTTTTAAAAATTAATTTTATTCAAACTTTAATTATACATAAATTAGTTAAATGTGTTAGTGTTTTGTGTGTTAAAAATATGTAAAACAGACTACTATACAATAATATATGAAAGAAATGATCATATTATCTTTCGAAAAATACATAGCAGTTATCATTTTATATATACATTGGAGTGAAATGCATGGAAAGATAAAGAAATTAAGATTTTATGTAAAATTATAAAAGTAAATTAAAAACGTAAAATATAAAAATTATAATAAAAATTAAATTGTAAAATTATTTATTTTAATACAAATTTTATAAAATTATTAATTTATTTAAAATTATAAAAAAATTAACAATTACATTGAAATTCTAGCTACTGTACTAGAATAGTGTTATAGAGCCTCACTACACGAAAAACGTTGAGTACCATCGGATTTATCGTAAAAAAATAAATTAAATGGTTACCGTCAGATTTTTTTTGTTGCGACAGATTACCAGTTCGGAAAACAAATTGGTTACTGGCGAATTTTTTCGATGGTATTATTAGCGCCAAAAAATTTTGTTTCGTGCACTATTACCGTCAAATTATTTCTACGGTATATTCGACGGTAATGTCAATGTTTTTAAAAAATTGAAATAAATGGTCCATTTTAATCATAGTTATCAAAACCAAACTGGCAATCGACCCAGCAAAACTACTGGGTCACTGGGTCACTGGTTCAACCGGTGGGTCACAGGTTCAACCGATTAACCCGGTCATAATTAAATAATTATATAAAATTTATTTTTTTATATCAAATTAACTTATTTTTTAATTTATTAATTAATTAGTATCTATTATATTATTCAAATATATGTTGAAAAATATTAATATTAATAGATGGCATATAATTATCAATAACAAAAATATGTCATGATTAATAAAAAACTTTTGCTTATTTTTTTTTAATTTATAGATATTTAACAAAGTTTAATTTTTATTTTAATAATGATATAATTAAAAAATAATTAATTTAAAAAAGAGTAAATATGAAATAAAAATAAATTAAATTAATATGAACGCTATTCATTAGAATAAAAAGATAAAAAAGTATCTTAAATTTGCATGACTAAAAGAATTAATACATAAGTTATTAATTATGATATGTCTAGTAGTTAATAATATATTTATAAAAAGATAGAATATAATACAAAAGGTAAGCTTGTCCTAGTGGTGGCAAGCTCCCTTTATAACTTGAATGATTCAAGTTTGAATCCCAGCGTTGGCAACACTCCAAATTTTTGAAATTTGAGTGATACGCGTGCTGACATCATCAGGTTGCGTGCTGACGGCGGGTCAATCGGTTCGATTCAATCCTCAATTTAGACCGAATTTGATCAGGCTTTTCGGGTTTGGCCGGTTTGCATACTTATCCGGTTAAATTGTTAACTCGGACTGGTTTAGGATTCAGTTCATCGATTTTTTGGTCGAACTGGCCGGTCCGGTCCGGGTTTAATAACTATGATTTTAATTTTAATTTTTACACAATTAATGTTGAATTCATAAATAATGAAAATCTATTATTTAAAATAAATAATACAATGTTCAAATAAAATTAAAACTCAAGTACATCAAATAAATACAATCAAACAATTAAACAAAACACTAATAACTACAGATCCAGGTAGTCTTCCTCGTTATCTTGATCGTTGTCGGTCCCGTGGCTTTGAGTCGGCGGCGCAGAAGGTGGTGATGTCCGTGTGCCACCAGCAGGGTCGATGCCAATGGCGTGCATTTATACCTGATACACCTCCATCTGAGCCTCCATACGCTGAAGCAGCTCTAGTGACTCCCTCTACTCTAGCCTGAGATCATTCGTAGACGTCACACGAGTGAGGATCTCCTGATACCTCTCCCGATAATCATTTAGCTACTGAGCCTGCTGGTGAAGGCTGCGTTAGAGCTCTTGTAGCCTCAAATCCACGCCTTCCTCGGACTCGACTGGTGGCGGAGCCTGACAATGGCCTCAACAAAGAGGTGCGGAGGCCGCTGGCAAAGAATGACCTCATCCCATATACACAGTTCTTGTACGGGGATGAGGCAGTGTCGCGCCAGACCACATCGGGATTGACGACTAAAGCTACAGAGCCATCAGTAGCGTCATCCCCACTCTACTGAGACTACCGAGTCGCAGCCTCTAGTCTTTATTTGTAGAACTCATGTGTAACACAAGTTATTATGTTACAGTTAACACAATATCATATTATGTGTACTCACACAATGGCCCTGAGACTACTGATCAGCAAATCTTGCTTAGTTCTCCTTCAGCGTATGGGTGTACTTGAACGCCTCCTCCAATGTCGCCTCGCGATTCAACGACTTCGACTACACATGTTGAATTGAAAAAATATGTTTAGGATGCCTAGTAATGATATGCAAGAGAATATAGCTAAGTTATTAACAAAATTAAAGTCACTACATACTAGCCTGACCTTAGTCTTCATGAAGGTTGCTGAGCTGCCGGTGTACTTGGATGACTTGGCCGATGCCCTTTTAGCTCTGTTAGTGAGACACTGATGCATGAATTCCTCATTGGTCTCCCAATGAACAAACAGAGCCTTCTTTATTTCAGGTCAAAGCCAGGACATCTGGTGGTCTCGTCCCTGACGAACATCATCCAGCATTTGCTGGAGCCGTCGACCCATTCCATGGTCGAATATTTTTCTGGCGGTAAGAACGTGCTCAGCGTCCCATATAAAGTTCAACTGCAATAAAGAAACTTCAAAATTAGTTAAGCAAGAAAGAGGATATAAACTAGCTAAAAAGGTTTGAAACTGAAAAAAGAAGTACTTACCGCCCATTTCTAAAACCATCGCTCCCTGGTCTCAGTAGGGATCTTCATATAGCAAGGCCATGGATGGTCGTACATCAGCTTGATGACATTGGTCGTCTCCTAAGTACACGCGTTGTTGTTCGGTGCAAACCTAACAACAACCCACAATTACCATAATCAAGTAAACAGGAAACATGAATCACTTTTCAGGAACTTTGAGCAATAACCATAAGCAGAAAACAGGAAACAATAACCAAGCAACCAAATAAACCTAAATCCACTAAACTATAATCACTTTTCAGGCACTTTTAGCCATAACCATAAACAGAAAATAGGAAAATATAACCATGCATTCAAACCTAAATCCACTAAACTAGAAGCAATTTTCAAGCACTTTCAATGATAACTATAAACAGGAAATACATGAGACTCAACGTGATACTTATCTCGTGCCGCCATCAGGCCAAATCTTCAATTGTAAGATAGGAGGTGGTGGAGGGGCATCAGCTGCCACACTTCCGTGGCTGGACTCCGGGGCCGAGACACACGTCGCTGGAGGCGGCGTCGCCGTGGATGCGGGTTGCTAAGTGGTAGGAGGTAGTGTTGTCATCATAGACGGAGGCACATAGTTGGGGTTAGGGACCATGATGAACGGCTGGTTCACTCAACCTGTGGCATCAACGGGTGATCAGAGTCGAGGGAGAGGATCCAGAAATTTCGGGTGTATTAGAAGAAACCCTCCCTCTACTCCGACCACGGCTACGGCCATGACCAGTAGCCTGATCTGCAGCACCTTTACCTGTCATCATGTCTGCAAATAGCATACCAATTAACAGAAATTTAGCACAATAAGTCAACAATAAATTATCGCAATAAAGTGCAAGTATGAGGAACAAGTTCAACACTAATGTACTTCCTATAATCAATAGCACAAGATTGATTTCAAGAATTGAAAATATTTTCTAATATAACACAAAAATCCGACGGTAAACCCGCCAGCAAAGGACGCGCCAAATTAATTTATTTTCCCTTTAAATATTACCGTCGGATTTACTATCGGAAAATAAAATCCGACGGTAATTACTTAACCTTATGAATTCGATGTCGTTATCGCAGGTAAATCCGACGGTAAATTCGCCGCTACTCTGTGATGCTAAATCCGACGGTACTCAGCGTTTTTCTTGTAGTGCCTTTTACAACAGTGAAACTTAGATTAGTATGATATATTACATTATTAATATATTTGGATATAAATTAATTTAAGTTAGTCTAATGGTTAGTTTACTAGTCTATTTAAGTAAGTATTGAGAGTTTGAATTGCGCCTTGTATAATGCAATAACTCATTGGTCCGTAGCGAATTAATCCTTGACCTACTGGGTTAAGAGATACCGTGAAAATATATATCTATATAGAATAGTAGCTATTAGTGAAACAAAAATACTTGTACAAACCATCAAAATACTTTTGCCCCAATGGTAAAAGATGAAAATCTTAGTGATACACTGAACCATTCATGAACATCACAACAAAAAATATTAAAACGTTTATAGTTCTCACGTAAATAAGTAGTTGTGATGTAACTACAAAATTAGAGTTTGATAAAATATAAAATAACGATATATAAACAAGAACTAGTCCCAATGAAAAAGTAGAATATATACACACACTAGTTGCTCAATAAGCACTATCGTGTCTGTTCAGCCACTTTTCTATTAGATTTAAAAAATTATATTTATGTTTTTATTTTTAAAATCATAAATCTAATATTAATAATTAAAAAATAAATTGTGAAAAATTCAAATATCTTAAGTTATTTAACATGTAGAATGTATAAAATAAATAAATTTAAATTAAAAAATAAGATTAAAAAAGAATTGCATTGTGTAATAAAATTAAGATAAAATTTACTAACATTATTTACAGATTAGTTAAATATAAATGTTATTAAAGTCATTAACTCATGAAACTGTCAAATCATGGCATTAAAAACATACATTAAAGGTAGTAAATACCTAATAACGGTTACATCGACAAGATGTAATAAAGGAAAAAAGAAAAGTCAGCAGGTAACATACTATTCACTCTATCACCTAAAACACCACTGGCTTAAGCATTGGAGTATTTTTCAGGTTACCCTCTCGGCCTGATTCTAACTTATTGTCTGATTAGGGTCTTCGAATCTCATTAATTAGCTCATCACAGCAAAAAGTACGAACATTTAGCGCTATCTGTGAGATCCTATACTGTTCATTCTATGGCTGACCACAAAATACAATCATTAATTAATATAAACACTCCCTTCAAGGAGCAATAAAGTCAAGATGATAGACATGAAACTGATGTTATCCCACCTACCAATCCAGAACATCATCAAGTTCTTCCAGGGTTTGAACATCGAGAGGTTCAAAACATTGGAATTTGCCATTTAGCGGCTTAGGTGAGGACTATGTCCATGCCATGCAAGAAATATGTCATCAAGTGCAATAGTTAGAGCGACAACTCGCATAGCAATCACAATCAAGGAAGTTCCATTTCCAAAGGCATAAGACAAGAGGACAGGAACGTAGTCGTGAAAGGAGGACCCTAGAGAGGGTTCGAGCTCGACGTCAGGAGGATGATATTCACCGTTCTCGCTCACCTCAAAAAGATAGGAGAGACTTGTCTCAACATGATGAGGAAATTGTGAACTGGAGAGGAGGGCAAGAATTGACTCCCGTTCAGCCCAATCTAAAAGGAGGCAGACTCCGCAAAGGAGCCCGATTCCATTTGCTCAAGAGCATGTGATTATGGGTCAAACTCTATTTTCTCCACATGTTCTCCAGGTTCGTTTACCTAAACATTTTGATAAACAAGCCGATCTCAAGTATAAGGGCAAGTCAGATCCTCAAGAGCACATTGATACTTTTGAGGCAAGGATGAATCTTGAAGGAGTAGGTGATGCAATTTGGTGTAAGGCTTTCCCAGTAACACTATCAGAACCAACTATAGCTTAGTTCAATACTTTGCCTTCCGGATCCATATCCTCTTTTGCTAACATCACGACAAAGTTCTTAACACATTTCACTACCAGAAGAAGTCAGGCCAAGCATAAGAAGTAGCTTTCACCCATTTTGTAAAGTAATCAATGGCCATTAAGATGAAACAGTGCCTATTTGAAGCTTTTGGTTCAATAGGGCTAATGATATCCATGTCCCACATAGAAAATGGCCATGGTGCAGTCAAAATATTTAGATGTCCAGGTGGTACATGAATTTTATAATCATAAATTTGGCATTTATGATATCGTTCACATGGTTGAAGCAATCCACTTCCATAGTAATCCAATAGTATCCGACGCTGAGTATTTTTCTTGTCATGACATGTTCATTTGCATGAGTTCGAAAAGTATCTTCATGCTCTTCTTTAGTAAGTTTTTCAATTTCTTTGGCATCTACATCTGAGTAGAACTGTATCATAATTTCTCTTGTAAAGTACATTTTCATTCAAGAAAAAACCCATGGCTAATCTCCTCAAGGTTCTTTTGTCATTTTCAGATGCACCTGGAGGGTATTTTTGTTCTTGAAGGTAACATTTGATGTTATAATACCATGGCTTTCTATCTAAGTCTGATTCCATCGTGTGGCAATATACAGGTTAATTATGGACTCTCACTTTTATGAGTGGTACATTTTTATTATCACTTATTTTGAACATTGAGGATAACAAGGCGAAAGCATCAGCCAAATAATGCTCTTCATGTGATACTTGATTAAAGACAATCTCATCAAAATCCTCAATTAATTCTTGAATATAAGCATGATATGGTACTAATTTGGTCTCACGAGTTTTTCATTCACCTTTTAATTGATAAATCACATGGGCAGAATCTCCATACACCTCTAGAATCTTAACATTAAAGTCTATAGTTGTTTGAATTCCCATGACACATGCTTCATATTCGGCGACATTGTTAGTATAATTAAAATACAACTTGGCTATGATAGGAACTAGCTTGTCCTCAAGGGGCTTCAATACTGCTCCAATTCCATGACCTAAGGCATTCTAAGCTCTATCGAAGAATAATGTCCACCTTTTTGTCTTAGTTGATTCTTTGTTTTCGCATAAGGACATTGTGTCTTCATTTCGGAACTCACACTACAAAAAGAGCGCTTTATTGCGGCAATTTTTTTTTAATTTATGGCAGTTTTTGACCCCTGTAAATATTGTTGCGGCGGTTTCAAAAACCCCTGCAGTTAGATGTCCTACAATTGGTTTGTGTCAATTTTTGAAAAACCGCTTGCGGCAGTTTTATGTCTGCTGTAAATTGTATCAGTTTTTATATTTGCGGTGTTTTAAAACTCCATAACTTTGAAAAGAAAAAATTTTAAACAATATTGTGAGATTTTGACACCCACATAAATTTACAAGCAAATATAAAAAAAATTAAATTATAATATTAAAAATTGTTAAAAGGTCATGTGATCACTCAAAAAGCCACATAAACGGCCAATGTATTTTTTTATTGCCTAATATTAAGTCAAAACTACACAAACATAAAAGTGTATGGGTTCACACATTTTACAAAATCCATATTGAACAATTGTTTACTGACAAAGTCTGGTGATCACAAACTATGTTGAAACCCTTTTTAGAAACCACTTAGAATGATAACAATCCATAATCAACATTCAGAAAACTATTGATTGCCACTGGCTACCAAAAATTATTTCTTTTTATAAAGCATTCAAGTTGCACATAGAAGTTACAATAACACTTGAAAATTATACAATCAATAAGATAGTTTGAGAATAAGGGCATCATGTACATCTAGCCCAAAGGTGGTAGATTGATGAGAAATGTGTGAGAAAATGTATATCCAAAATTACAAAGTTCCACCATTCAATTTCAAAGAATTTATACCCGAGAATTCTAAATGAAAAAATAAATAAGTTATTTAAGACTATAGTACTATATACTTCTTGGCATTACATGGATCTAACAAAAAAAATCACATTATTCAAAATGTGTGCAATAAGAACATACATATTTTAAGGTGGAGAGCAAAGCACGCAAGTTTCCTTCTTTTCCTGCAACCCATCACTTAATTTCAAAATCTAGCATTTCAGCAAGCCTCTAAAATGAATATAAGGATGAACTTTGATGATGATGATGATGATGATGATGATAATTGTAACATCCTACCATTCATATTCTTATACTCGAGTTATAAGTCAATGGTAATAAAGTAGTATGACTCAAGATGGAGTTGTAATACATATATATAATTAGAAGAAATTATTAAACGAAAAGCCTGAAAAGGAATTAAAGAAAATTGCAAGCGGAAACACACACGTATCGAAATATAACGGAAAGGTCTAAGTGTCCAGCCGCATCTTATAACGGAAGATCAACATTCCAACTGGGAGCAAGCAAGACAAAACTTAATGCCTTTAATACTCAATTTATACTATTTTCACATAATATACACAATATTCAATCACTAGGATTTCATAAAATTTAATGAACACATGGGAAAAGTATCTCTTATCTTTACTCACTGAAATTGGTGATAAAACTTAGCTCTCTCTCTCTCTCTCTCTGCTAAATGTGTTTAGAAGGGAAGGATGCTGAAATGGTTCAAGTCTAAGCCTTATAAGCCTTGGGTTTGGACCCAACATAGATCTAGTTCACTTGTTTTAACTCGTTGGCCAATTTCTAGGCCAAAACTTTTAAGATTAGCGTTTTAATTTATGTTCTAAATATTTTTATCCTTCCAAATTATAAATTTTAAATTTCCAAGTATTCTTCACTTATAATTTAATTTATTAACTATTAATTTATTAATTACTATTTAACTGAGTTTTACAATGATAATAATAAAGCCATCAGAACTAATTCAAACCTATATTATATCCAATAAGTCAACTCCAAATTTGAGATAGAAAATACGAAAAATATATTCAAAATTAATTATAGATAACATCTAACTACATTAGAATAATAAAACTTTAATAGAACACAATAAGTAAAATTAAAACATGCATATTAAAACTTGAACTCGTTATTCAACTTTTATGAGAACTATCATAAAACGGTATCAACACACACACTTCCAAAATTCTCAGTATGTCATTCTTCTATCTTTTTTTTTTTTGCATCAATCACACAAAACAAAACAACACAACAAAAATTCAAATAACTCAACTAAAATGAATAAAGCTATGACATACAAAACACACAAGGGGAAAAGGTTTGGTTCCATGGTTTGAGAAGAGAACGGAAAAAAAATAATTGTTTCTATTTTATTTTTATATATACCCCAATACAGACACTATCCTTGATATCAAACTCATATTCCAATTTAAAGAGAATAAAATTAGAAATTCAACACTTGCCTCTGTTTAGGGACTAAGAATAAAGCTCCACATGTTTAGAAGCACTTAATTTAAAATAAGGAATATATTCAATATTGTGTTTGTACACATATTTTCTGCACACAAAGGAAACTATCTAATTAAAGTCCCAACCTTTCACGTACAACTTGAGATTTTTATAATTGAAATTATGTTATAGCAGAGAGCTAATTATTGTTAAAGAAAACTAATCCAAAAACTAACAAAGAAAAAAGATTTCAGCAAAAAAGACAATTAGACCAGGTACAAATAGGTTATCTTAAGATGCAATCCAAAACAAAGTCTTGAGCGAAATTCCACAATGACAATTTATACGCTCTTGAAAAACAACGATCAATATCAAAGAATAAGCTACCTATAATGAGAAGTTATTGCACAATAACATTAGGCACCAATCATGCAGTTACACAAGATCAGGTAAAAGGAATCCTCACACACTATGCAAGTAAAGTAGTAATGCTAAATATAATACAACAGTATCAATGAAACCTAATGATAATATAAAATCCAACGGTGATAATCATGTAATAAGTTTTAAAGAAAGAAGTAAAATTACCTAGAAGTGATAATCCAATTTAAGTATCAACTAGAATTTGATCCAAATTGAAGCTTTTATAGGATAATAACTATAAAAGAATAAGGAATACATAGTGGAGCATTGCTAGAAGTCTTCAAAGTTGACCAAGTTGAATATTGTATATCAAACATTTTCACTGGCAAAACATATAATGTCAATATTAATAATAATACAAATACTTACTTTCTACTATGATAAAAAAGGCAACAATAATGAAAATAAAAGAAGTGAGTAGGACAATATTTACAAACCAGGGGAGAACATCACAATGAACATACCAAATTAAATAATGTATGTGACACTAGCATGCTTTTAGTTTATTAAAATAAAGAGAATAAAATAAAGGCTTAATTACTCTATTGGTCCCTATAATTTCACAAAATTTTTAATTAGGTCTTTATACTTTTTTTTTTTCTTTTAATTGGATTCCTACACCAATTTTTTTTTTTCAATTAGGTCCCTCTTAGCAGTTTGGCTTAATTGTATAGAGACCCAACTAAAAAAATGATGCAGGGACCCAAATAAAAGGAAAAAAAAGTGTAGGGACCCAATTAAAAAAATAAATTGGTACAAGGACTTAATTAAAAGGAAAAAAAGTATAGAGACCTAATTAAAATTTTTTGAAACTATAGGAACCAACAGAATAATTAAACCTAAAATAAATTTATAAAAGATCCTTGTCAGGCAACAAGCCTAAGTCTAAAATACACTTCTAATAATCTATTTATATTTTGCATTATGAACAGATACGAAGTCAACCCCAAGAACAATTGTGCATCAAATCATGACCACTAAACTAATAATGCATAAGAACTAACCAATTTCCACACTTCAGAAATAGGTTCACTTGCAAGGATGACCTTAGAGATTTTGATCCATGGATACCAACAAGGCCAATATCAATTTGCTGTTATTGTGAGTCTAATACAACTTACATGTTCAAGCTAGTTACTCACAAAAGCTAGTTTCATAGTTGAGAAATGACTGTTATTTCCATATTTTATGACCTAATACAACCTGTAGAAACTAAGTTTAGCGAACACAAAATTAAATAACTGCACAACATCAGTGTAGCAATCATAACAGTATTTGGAGATAAAACTTTGACAAACTGATTTCCAACCAAAAGAACCACAAAATCACACACTTCTTAAATACCAAAAAGTAGCCAATAGTAACAAATAAAAAAGCCCAAGAGCACTTGACACATATATACCTTTGGAAGATGACTGAGGAACAGAGAAGGGAGAAGACAAGACGTGAACAGCGAAGTAGTCAGTGCGAATCCAAGCAATTGCGACGCGAACGGCCAGCAACGACAATAACAAAGAACTCGAAAATCCCAAGTGAAGTCAGAAGAATCGTCGAAGAAGAAAGAACAATTTGAGGACTAAGCAATGAGCGCGAGCCAAGAGACGATTTTAGAGAGGCTTTGGGGGGGGGGGGGGGGGAATGAGAATTTAGTGAATTGATTTGGCGCGTTAGAGATTTTTGGTATTAGGAATTTAATTTGAAGGGGGGTTTTTAGAAACCCTACTAATTAAAATTAAAATCGCCGCTCTAAATCTCGTCAAACATGGAAGGGAAAACTTGGTTCCTTAAGTTTATTTGCGGGATATTTTTTAAACTTCCATTATAAAACTCCTTTGAAATTAGACTCTTTTTTGTAGTGTCAAATGGAATTACCCCAATAATCTGTTATGTGTTGATGAGCAAGAAGCTTTGCTAAGGCACTTGTTTTTATTACCTTTTGGGCAAAATAGGTTATGTCGTATTTAGACAAAAGGACTTGCGAACGGGCATCCTTCTTGTTAGCTCCGGCTTTTCAAATATGTACTTGATTAGATTCATTTTGGTTATCAACCAAGTGCTATGAAACAACATATATTGCGTTAATCTATGAGTTGTCTATGCCAATACACGACATATTCATTCCAATAATGAGTATTTTATCTCATAATTAGTAAAATTCTTACTTAAATAGTAAATGGCATGTTCTTTTCTTCCATATTCATCAATTTATCCTAGTACGCATCCCATGGATTCATCAAGTACTATCACGTACAAAATGAGAGGTCTTTCTTTTATAGATGGGACCAGTATATGAGGAGTTTGTAGATGTCATTTGATTTTATCAAAATTCCTCTGACATTCATCATTCTACCTTAATATATATCTATTTATGTATTTTTTATTTAGAGGTCGTAGCGCCTTACCACCTTTTATTTACGTCCTAGGTATAAAGCTCTGTGTGGTAGGGTTTTTCAGATTGTACTGAAAATTCATCCATAAAAGAGAAGAATGCATCTAGAGTAGTATTCTCAACTAATACATCAATATGCAGATGTTTTGTACTAAGCCCAAGCCCACAAACCAAAGTAACGACTAATAGTAAGCCCAAGAGAGAGAATCTTCAGGGATTTCAACTAACAAGGTCACCGACAAAAAAAAAAAAAAAAACTAACAAGGTCATAAGGAGAAACATAGTAATGTTGTAATAGAGAAAAAGGATAATTAACCAGTCATTATCCATGAAAGGTAATAAAAGCCAAATAAACGATTTTAAATCACAAGCAAAGGGGAAGAGATTATAAATTGAGGAACATAGAGAATGGGGTACTACGACAAATACACACACATGTTCTAATTTATTTGTCTACTTGAAATTTTACTTAATTAAGCATCAGAATATCTTTATAGGGACCAACCTTATTGCACCAAAAGAAGGCGGGATCCCGATTTACTTGGTTGGTGAGTTCACTAAACTTCGGAACATCGGCAAAGGAAAGTCCTTTTTGGGGCTAGCTCTATTCAAATCTCTATAATCAATGCATATTCAAACTTTTCTGTCTTTCTTTGGATCAGGAACAATATTGATCACCCATTCTAAGTACTTAACAACAGTTAAAAATCCAACATCCAGTTACTTTTTGACTTTCTCTATAATCTTCAGAGACATTTCTGGTCTCATTCATCTCAACTTTTGCTTTATTGGGACATATCATAGTTTAAGCGGCAGTTTATTCTCAACTATATTTGTATATAAGCTATGGATATCTTGATATGTCCATGCAAAGATATCTTTATAGTCAAGCAATCGAGTGATTAACTCTTTTTTGTGTACAAAAGTGACACCAATTTTGACTTCTTTTTTATCTTGGGGTGATTGTATTTTTTTATCCTCTTGTTCTATCAATATTTTCAATTATAATAAGGGATCTAAATCATAATCTTCATCTGCTTGGTTAATAGGATAATCAAAATTATACAATGAATTTTTAGTATTGCCATTCTCAAAAAGTACATTCTCAAGATATTCATTTTCAGATCTGCACTCGTGTAACATATTTGAGAACGAGGGAAAGAATAAAGATTGAACAAGCAAAGATAATTTGCATAAAAAATCGTTGATTAACAAAAGAATGATAAAATTAAGTGAATGGTGATAGAAGCAAAAAGAAAGGAAAATAAAGGAGAATATGTAAAAGGATGTCAAGATCTTTAAATGTAAGAACAAATTTAGAAAAAGAAACAAACTTCAAATACATTTTATAGAAACACTAAAATGTCAAAAATCAAGCCCATTTTACTATAAATTATCCTAAAGCCTTAGATAATACTAAGTGATCACAACCAAATCAATGATACTCCAATTATTGAATTCAATTCTGGAGAGTCTAAGTAGACTCAGTTTCTTGATTCATCAGGACCTTCGCTTATCAATGCCATGGTGTCTAAAAGTATCCATCCCATACTAGAAAAATTTATTTGAGCATTACAAATTAGGACCCCACAATTCTTGGTTCTCAATTTTTTAATTGGGCTAGTCTTTTTTCTCTCTTTTGCATCATGATTTGTTTCTTGTCAAACTTGGTGAGAATGTAACCAAGGCCACTCTTTTCTATATTTTTGGGAAGAGTTAGTGATCTCATAATACTTTGACATTTCTTTCCCAGTTCGTTCCGGAATATATCATTCTCTCATCATCGTTAGAAGCACTAGAGATCCATAGATTTGGAGTTAAATCCATATTGGTTGTATTAGCAATTTTTGAAAGTTTGAAATGCTATTTCTAAAGCTTCTTTTGAAGCTTCAATGTATACAATATTGGATAATTTGCTAACCAGCCAATCTTATTCTCCATAAATAATCACTACTTTGTCATCGATTATGAACTTTATTTTTTGGTGCAATGATGAAGGTGCTTGGTGCGCGAAATTAGAACTTGCACAACTTAACCGGCAAGTGCACCGGGTCATCCAAGTAATACCTCAGGTGAGTGAGGGTCGATCCCACGAGGATTGTCAGACTGAGCAAGTAATAGTTATCCTGTTGGACTTAGTCAGGAAAACAGTAAAAGATGGTTGTCTTGAAAGTGCATAAGACAAAATAATAAAGAAAGCAATAAAAGGTTTGGTGTAAAACAATGATAAGAAAATAGTTAACGTCTCGGAGATGTTTATCTTTTCGGATTAAAACTTCTTACTAAATATTTTAACAATAAATGATTCATTCTATGGCAAACTATAAGTGATTAACCCTAATCCCTTAGTGATTAATCTCCTTTGCCTCATCAAACGCCACTTCCCTGGTCATTCAATTCGAATTGGAGGGTGAAGTTCAGAAAACTAGTTTATACCACAAAGGCCCTAATTACCCCAAATCCCAGATGAACAGATGTTCCTTATCCCCAACAGGTTATGGATTAGCCGTCTAGGAGGTGTGTTTCAAGCTGTGCTTCAAGCGATCTCTCCCGAGTATCACAAGAACCCATATAGAAAAAAGGTCATACTTCCGTTCCACCCAGTTTCATTAGATTAAGAACAAAATCATACCTTAGAATTGAAACAAACACATATTAAAATAGAAGAGTAATAATATTAATCTATAGAAATAAACAGAACTCCTAACCTTAACCAGGAGGTTTAGCTGCTCGTAACTTATAGAGAAAATAGGGTTCTGAAAAGTGCAGGAGAAAGATGATTCTAACCTAATTGATCTTCTCCTTTAAATACTAACCTAATAATAAATGCTAAACCTAAAAGATATTATTCTAAAATAAAATATTACAAAGATAAAATAAGATAAAACTAATAAGTGCTAAATCTACTTGGAGGCCCAATGATGTGTGAAACGAGCTGCTTGCTGGTGTTCAGCGCCAGAATTGGGCGTTGAACGCTAGAGAGGGGGAAGCGCTTTTGATCTCATGCCCCCTACTTGCGTTGAACGGCAGATGGGCATTCAGCGCCCAAGGGGAAACTGCCAGTATTTTCCTTTCTTGCTCCAGGCTTTTTCAAATTGCTCCGAATTTTACCTAAAACCATAAAAACACAAGAAAAACTCAAAGTAGCATCCAAAGGTTATTTTTGCACTAAAATCAAGTAAAAGTAATTAAATTCTAACTAAAAACAATATAAAAATGACTAGAAAAAGGGTATAAGATGATCACACATCACAACACTAAACTTAAACTGTTGCTTGTCCTTAAGCAACCAAAACAACATAAGACCAAGAAAGAGAAAACACACAAGATTCGAGTTGTCAATTAAGCTCAGGTCTAATTACTGAATAGAGCTAATGAAACTCTATTTCTGAACAGTTTTGGCATCTTACTATCCTTTAAAGCTTAGAAATATTGGTATCCTTCAGAACTAGAACTCGGATGATATTATTGATTCTCTTCTTTAGGCTTTAGTTGATTCTTGAACACAGCTTTTATTTTCTTTGATGCTTTGCACCTTTGAGCCTAGTCGTGACTCTAAGTGTTTTGTTTTCAAGCTTAACTTGATACATAAACACCACAAGCACTTAATTGGGAAACTCTTTGAGTTCTAATTTTTTTTTCTTTTTACTTTTCCTAGAAAGTGGTGCTCAGAGCCTTAGGCATACTCTGTAACAGCATTGGTCACGACTTTAAGTATTCAGTCTCAAAGATTACTTGACACTATCACACCACAAGCATATGGTTAGGAAAAATCCACTCTTTTGAGCTTTAGATCAGTTTTGACCCTCCTAACCATTGATGCTCAAAGCCTTGGACCTTTTTTTAATTTTCTTTTTCTTTTTGTTCCTTTTTTGTTGTTTCTTTTGCTTCAAAAATCAATATTTTTCTTTAATTGAGAGAATCAATAATATTTCTCTAAATTTTTGTTCCTCGAGAACCAATATTCTCAACTTTAACATCAAATATGCACAGTTAAATCATACCTTCAGAAAATAGAGATAAGGCCACCATATCAAAGTAATCATAATAACTCATAATATAACTCAAGATCTTATGCATTTTACTACTTCTTTTTCAATAAATTTTTCTTTTTAAGCTTGATGTGTAATACATAAGACATGTAAAAAGAAACAAAAAATAAACAATTATTAGAAGGCCAAAAAAATTCTAAGAGTGATCATGCAACTAGAATAGAAAACATATAACATACATAATGGAAATACTGGAAAACAGAGATAAATTAAAGATAGGAAGAATGAAACTAGACCATCTCAGTGATGGCAGTTACTGCTCCCTCCAGGGAATCTTCCAGAGCGTTTAAGCTCCTCAATGTCACTCCCTTGCCTTCTTTGCTCCTCCATCAGTCTCCTTTGATCTTCCATCATTTGATGGAGGAGAGCAGACTGGTCCTGATGCTCCAACCTCAGCTGATCAACTGATGATGTCAGCTCTCCTAAAGATGTGGTCAACTGATCCCAATAGTCATAGGGAGGAAAGTACATCCCTTGAGGCATCTCCGATATATCCTGTAGAGATGGTGGAACTGGCTCTTGCTGTGGTCCTTGCACGGACTCCCTAGCATGCTCCATACCCTTCTTTGTGATTGGCCTCTCCTTCTCGATCAAGGTATCTCCCTCTATGTGAGCTCTAGCCGCTGAACATAATCGGTGAATGAGATGAGGGAATGCTAGCCTCGCAGAGGTGGAGGGTTTGTCGGTTACTCTGTAAAACTCCTGTGGGATCTCCTCATGTACCTCCACCTCATTAATGAGCATAATGCAATGAATCATCACTACTCGCTCGACTGTAACCTCAGAGCGGTTACTCGTAGGGATGATCGAACATTGGATGAACTCCAACCATCCTTTAGCCACTGGCCTGAGGTCAAGCCTACCCAGCTGGTAAGACCAACCTTGAGCATCCTTCCTCCACTGAGCTCAAGGTACGCATATGTCAGCAAGAAATTGATCCAACCTTTAGTTAGTGTTGACCTTTCGAGTGTATGAATGAGGTTCATCTCGTGGCTCTGGCAATCGTAGCACCACCCTCACACTCTTGGGGCTGAAATCCATGATGTGCCCTCTGACCATGGTGCGCCAATTCTTCAGCTCCGGGTTCACGCTTATATCATGCTTCTTTGTGACCCAGGCATTGGCATAGAGAACTCATGCACCATCAACACTCCAACCTCGGTCACGGGGTTGGCCAGAACTTTCCAACCCTGTCTCAGAATCTAATATAGGATCTTTGAGTACTTATCGACCTTCAATTTGAAGGGGACCTCAGGAATCACCTTCTTCTTCCTCATCACGTCATAAAAATGGTGTTGATGAGCCTTAAAGAAGAATCTTGTGAAATCCCATGGCTCAAAAGTAGGGGCTTTTTCCTTTCTTTTCCTTGAGGACTCTCTGGTTTTTGGTGCCATGGAGGTTAGAAAAGGAGTAAAAAGCGGAGCGCCCAACACCAAACTTAAAAACTTTGTTCGTCCCTGAGCAAATAAAAATAGAAGAATAAAAAAAAGCTAAGAAAATAGAAGAAAGAGATAGAAGGGATATGGTATAGGCTTTGGCTTTTGGGGAGGAAGAAGGGGAGAATAAAGAAAGGGAATGTGTATAGTGAAGAGTATGTAAAAGGGGAGAAGTAGTGAAGGTGTGGTGAAGTGAGGAGTATTTATAGGAGGAGGGTAGGGTGGGTTCGGTCATAGGGGGGAATAGGTGGGAAAGTTTGAATTTGAATGGGGTGTTGGAAAGAGAGATGGATGAGATTGATGAGAGGTGATTAAGTGGAGTGAAAGGTGGGTTGAGGGAATCTAGGGAAGTGATGGGTGATGAGATGGATGAATATGGATGGAAAAGAGGGTGAAAAAGGAGAGAGAATGGATAAAAGTGAGTAAATAGTGAGGTGGTTGGTGGTTGGGTTATATCCATTGGCCAAAGACTCCACAATTCAAATTTCAGCATGCTGCCTCCCCCCTGGGCGTTGAACGTCGGGCTGGCGTTGAATGCCACCAGGGGGATCCCTTTTTTTCTGGTGTTCAACACCAAGAATGGGGTTTGAACGCCCTAGGGGGGGTTAAAACATGGCTTGAAACTGCTCCCAATTGGACGTTTAACGTCCAACTTTGCATCCCCCTCTGGCGCTGAACACTAGCCTGGCGTTCAACACTAGCAGGGGGTCTCCTCTAGGGTGTTTGTTTCTCCTGCTATGCTTTTTTGTTTTTGTTCTAAGTGCTATACATGATTACAAATGTTAGAAAATGAGGAAAACTATGAAAATAATTAGAAAATAACTTAATATGGAATTAAACTCAAATAAACAAAAATAGAATAAAATAGAGTGAAAATAAACTATAAGATACGTATGGTTGGGTTGCCTCCCAACAAGTGCTTCTTTACTGTCATTAGCTTGACGGACAGCTCCTTTACAGAGTTTATAGGGGCTGATGACCGGAATTCACACCCCATATAAAAATGATGAATCCGTTCTTTTGGCAAGCGCACCAAAAATTATCGTCAAGTAATAACCCATAGTGGAGTGAGATCGTATCCACAGAGATTGGTAGATTTGAGAAACTTTAATTGATTGATGAATTAGTCAAGCTAAGCAAAATAAATTGTGATTGCAGAATTGTAAATGGGCAGAAACATAAATGGCTCAAAAGTAAATATAAGCAGTAAAGTGCAGAAAAGAAAATGGCAATAATGTAAAGTGCAGAAATGTAAATGACTTAATTGTAAATGGGAATGGGGATTTGCAGAATGTAAAGGAAGCTATAAAGAAAGTGGAAGATAAGAATAAGAGAATTCATTGAG
Organism: Arachis hypogaea; assembly: GCF_003086295.3. NCBI lineage: Eukaryota > Viridiplantae > Streptophyta > Magnoliopsida > Fabales > Fabaceae > Arachis > Arachis hypogaea. Next base: position 113,182,259 of record NC_092052.1, on the reverse strand, counting down.
ATCAGGAGATGTTGTCTCTTTGGATTAAATCCAGCTCATATCCTCCTCAATCATGAAACTCCTTGACCTCTTGGCAATCATGATTGATTGAGCCCCAATCCCTTGGTGACTCAATCTCTCAGATCTTGATCAATAGCCAATTCCTTGGTCTAATTGCTCATGAAGAGAGATATGCTTGGTCCCTGATTATACCACACATTATCATAGGTCCAAGTAGAGGGAGGATTATATGTCACCATATCCAAACACCAAAACCCAGATCCTACTCAAGTGTGAGAAGGGATTTCTAGCATAGTTTCGTGTTTCCTTTTCCAAGGTTCCCATGAAACCCATTTTGCATTCAACCCCTTTTCCAAGGTGATTGAACACTAGCATTAAAACGAAATTCCTTCTAGCAAATCAAAGAGAAGATGAAAAGAAGAAGAAATTCACTATCATTAATCTATCAAGTACAACAGATCTCCCTCTCTCATTGAGAGGGAATTTAGCTACTCATAGCTCAGAGAAAAGTACAAGAGATGGAAGAGATGATAAAGTAAAAAGTAAATCTAACTATAACTAATAGCTCAACTGCTTAACCCCTTTTTCAGTACTTTCAGGGGTTATTTATACTACTCCTAGCACTAGAAAGAAAAGAAAATACAAAAGTGAAAAAAAAAAATACAATTTGGAGGGAAAAGAAACTCAATAGGCATGATCTTCCAGCTGGCGTGTGACTGGCGCTTCAGTGGCATGCCACGCCCTGCTCTAAATCTGGCTTGGCGTGCCACGCTCAACTCCTCAAGTGGCATTCCCTCCTTCATAGGCATCTCTAGCGTGCCACGCCTTTGAGCCCAAGTGTCACGCCCAGGGTTCTTTAAGCACTTGTGTAGCCTGGCGTGCCACGCCTTTGACCTCAAGTGGCACGCCCAGGCCTTCTCCCTCTTCTTCTTGCTTATAAGAAGTTGAACTAGCGTGGCACGCCCCAGGGTCTGCCGTGCCACACCCATTTGTGTGCTTGGCTCCTTCGCTGGCGTGCCACGCCCAGAACTCAAGTGGCACGCACAGGTCTTCTTCTTGTTGATGGGTGATGTTGGCATGCCACGCCTGAGGCTGAAGTGGCACGCTGAAGTGAGAAATGGTAGCTGGCGTGCCACGCCTTCAATACCAAGTGGCACGCCCATATGGTTGGCCTCCTAACTCCTCCTCTGGAAAATATAACTGGCATGCCACGCCTAGGGTCTGGCGTGCCACACCCAGTATTTTGCCTTGGTCCAGTGGCTGGCGTGCCATGCCTGGTCCTTCAAGTGGCACGCCAAAGTGAGAGTTGAGAGCTGGCGTGCCATGCTTTCGACACCAAGTGGCACGCCCAGCCTTTTTGGCTTTCAACCTCTTCTCTGGAAACTTGTACTGGCATGCCATGCCTTGATGCTCAAGTGGCACGCCCACTTCAGTGTGGCTCTTTCCAGCTTGGCGTGCCACGCCTTCGATACCAAGTGGCACGCCCAGCCTTTTGGGTCTTCAATGTTGCTATCTGGAATCTTGTACTGGCATGCCATGTGTTGATGCTCAAGTGGCACGCCCCTTTAGTGTGATACTTTTCAGCTTGGCGTGCCACGCCTGGCTCTTCAAGTGGCACGCCCAAGTGACTTTTGAAGCTGGCATGCCACGCCTTCGATACCAAGTGGCATGCCCAAGTGATGATCCCTTCTGCATGGATGAACTGGCGTGCCATGCCCCATGGTTCAAGTGGGATGCGCATAGTATGAGATGGGCTAGGCGTGCCACGCCCAGCATGGCATGCCACACGCCTTTAGTGGTCTTCATTATTACTCTCTGGAAAATTACACTGGCATGCCACACCCATGCAATTCCTTCAATCATGCTCCTCTGGAAATCATAGCTGGCGTGCCACGCCCAGTTCATGGCATGCCATGCCCATATAGATAGCTTGAGGATCCTTTCTGGAATTTAGTACTGGCGTGCCACGCCCAACTCCTGGCGTGCCACGTCCATATCTTTTTGTGGCGTTTACTCCAAGTGGCACGTCAGTTTCACACGCCCAGTTTGAAAGCAATGTACCATAATATTCATCAAATAATGCATGAATTACAATGATCAAATGAGATTATGCTCTTTTATGGTCCTTTTTATGAAAAAAAAAAGGGTAGATGATGCAAGTCATCACAACACCAAACTTAAGCTTTGCTTGTCCCAAGCAAATCACTGTGAGTAGTTCTTAGATAAATTGAGACTTTGACCTTGAATGAATGCAACATTACTAAGGATGAGGCTAAGTGTTTAACACATGATCGTTTCTATTTAAATGTCACAAAGAACTCCTAGGTTCTTGAAGGTTATTCCAAGTATAAGCTTCAGGGGCCCTTTTAATTGATTGTCACCTTGAAGTAGCAAGAGTTATTTCTTTTTTTTTTTTAGTTGTTCTTTCCTTTTTCACTTGTTCTTTTTCATTGACCACAACTCTAAGTATTTTGTCTCAAGACAACCCTTAAATTAGGCTTTCAATTAGCACTTCCAAACCAGTTGGCTTTAGGGTACTAGGTGTTGAAACACCCTTAAGAATTTACTTGCCCAGGCCTCTTCTTGACACATCTTCACCACAAGCATCTACTAGGTTTTTCAACTCTTGTGAGCTATTTAGTGTTTCTTTCCATCCTAGTAGTTGATGCTCAGAGCCTTGGGTCTTTATTTCTTACTACTTCTTGGTTCTATAGATAGTCAAGAAGCACCCTTTTGCTTCTACTTGTTATACCTTCTAAGCCTAGTTATTCTTCATGACTCATTTTCTTTCCAGTTTATTCAAGGTTCTACACTTAGTTCATTATCCCTTAGTTTTTGAACATTCCCTCTTGGTCTTATTCTCTTTTGCTCTTGTTTTTACAACACTCACAATGAATCTTATGGAAACAAACTAATCTTGTATTGATGTTGATGAACTTGACTAACATTGCATTTTCTTTCTTGTAATTTAAAAGGACTCATAAAAGACTTCAGGCATAAAATAAAACTAAACATTAAACATAAACTATCCTAGCATTGCTATTTATTATCAAACAGAAATTTAAACATAAAGAAACTAGCAGAAATCTGGAAATTTGAGAGTGTCAACCATGGAACTCAACAACCTTGAGCAGCTTCAGTTTATTGGCCCTTTTCCTTTGTCTTTCTTCTTGGAAGGGGAGGAGTCATCATCATCCTTTTTGGAGGATCCTTCTTGTGCCTTCTTGTCCTTGGATTTCCAGAATCCCAGCCTTCTCATGTAGGATTTCACATTTTCTTTATGCTGGTATGTGATTTCTTCCTGCCTTGTACTGAGTTCCTCCAACTTCTGCATATAGGTAGGATAATCGGGATTCATGTTGGCTACTGCATTGCACAAGTAGCTCAATTTTGTTTGTGCATAGCAGTCATATTCCCCTCTTGCTACAGTTCTTGCTTCATAAAGGTGCCTGAACTCAGCAAGGCCCTCCATCTGATGTAGTTGTTGTTCCAGAATCATTCCTAAGCTGCCTTGCATCTCTCCCCAATTGATTTGGTCTTGCTGCTCCTTTAGGTGTTCCATACTTCCTTGGAGTTGTTGTATGTTCTGATTCACTTGGTTCCATTGTTGTTGTTGATTATCCTTGAATTGGTTGACATCCTCTCTCAGATGGTGTATGTCTCCCTTCATTTGGTGTATGTGATGACAAGTCATCTTGTGCTAGCTTTTCAAGCATTTTTCACTTGTTTCATTTGGTTTTATGCACTTTCTTGCATTGTAAGTAAGTAATTTGAAGTGGAATTGTATGGTTTTATTGAATCAATCAACCACCCTTTAATTGACACAAAATCATGAGGTTTAAGCTACAATTAATTGGTTTTTGAATGAATTTTAAGCCTTGTGAATTTGGTGATACTTTGATTGGTTGTTTTGATTATTTGTAGGTGAAGAAAAAGGAAAACAAGAAAGCATGGCTGATAAACCACTATTTTATGATTTATCTTGTGCTTAATTGAGTGGATTTTATCAACTCTTTACCCACTTATTCATACTATTTGCATGGTTTTACATTTGCCTTCCTAATTATGTGCTTTGATTGAAAACATGCTTCTTTGGATTTAAATTACCAAATAATAATCCTCCCTTATTAACATTAGATGCCTTGATATGTGTGTTAAGTGATTTTAGAGATTACAGGGCAGGAATGGCTCAGAGGATGGAAAGGAAGCATGCAAAAGTGGAAGGAATACAAGAAGTTGGAGAAATTGCTAAGCTGTCCAGCCTGACCTCTTCGCACCCAAACGGCTATAACTTTAGCTACAGAGGTCCAAACGATACGGTTCTAGTTGCGTTGGAAAGCTAATATCCGGGGCTTCGATTTGATATATAATATGCCATAGTTGCCCTGACGCTAAGCGACGCGACCGCGTGCTCCATGCGGCCGCATCGCAGTGACGGAAATCAGCGTGTTTGAATTCTTCTCCAGCGATTTCCGGGCTGTTTTCGACCCAGTTCGCGGCCCAGAAAACACATATTAGAGGCTATAAAGTGAGGGATTGCATCCATTCATAGGGAGGCTTTCACATTCACAATTTTAGGAGTAGATGTAGTTTTTAGAGAGAGAGGTTCTCTCCTCTCTCTTAGGATTATGATTTAGGACTTCTCTTAGTTTTAGGAGTGACTCTCAATCCCAGGTTCAATGTTCTTTTATTTCTTTTCTCAATTTTGTTTATGACTCTCTATGTTTAGATTGATTTTCTATTTAATATATTTTGAGGTATTTCAGATTTATGATTGCTTTCTTTTATTTATATAAATAATTTGGATTTTTCCCTTTTGGCTTTGGTTGAGTCATTGGTAACTCTTGAGTTATCAAACTCATTGTTGATTGAAAATTGGAATTCTTCAAGAATTACTTCGAGATCCAATAACTCTAACTTTTTCCAAGGAAAGACTGGGACTTGAGGATTCGAATTAATTCGTCCACTTAACTTACCTTCATAGTTAGAGGTTAACAAAGTAGGAGAAAAAAATCCATTCTCATCACAATTAATAAGAATAACCAGGATAGGACTTCCAGTTCTTATACCTTGCCAAGAGATTTTATTATTATTATTTGATTTTACTTGTCATATAACATATTCCCACCTTACTTCCAAAACCCCAATTTACAAACTCATAACCAATAATAAGAACATACCTCCCTGCAATTCCTTGAGAAGACGACCCGAGGTTTAAATACTCGGTTATCAATTTAAAAGGGGTTTGTTACTTGTGACAACCAAAACGTTTGTGTGAAAGGACTTTTGAAGGTTTAGAAACTGTACATGCAACGAGGATTTATCCGCAAATTTCTAGACCACGCAAAAGTTCCTCTCATCAAAATGGCGCTGTTGCCGGGGAATTGCAAATGTGTGCCTTATTATTGGTTATTGTAAATATTTTATTTTTGCTTGTTTATTTGTTTTTATTTTTATTTTTGTTTTTTATTTTTTATTTTTCTTAAGTTAAGAGGTTATTGGTTTTTATTTTAAAATTTTTATTTTATCTTATCTTATTTCAAAAAAAAAAATCAAATTTCAAAATTCAAATTTAAAAATTTTTAAAATTCAAATTTCAAAATTTTTAAATTTCAAAATTCAAAATTTCAAATTTCAAAAATTTAAAATTCAAAATTTCAAAATTTAATTTTCAAATTCAAAATTTAAATAACCTTTTAATTTAAATTTGTTTTTATTTTTATTTTTAATTTTTATTTGCTACTTGGCTATGAGTCTGGTTACAATAATGTTGCAGGAATAGGAAATTACAATGAGAACAGGCATCAAGGTTGGAACAATCAAAGATGGGAGGAGCCACAAGGATTTGATCAACCCTCATGGCAACAACCACCTCCAATGGACTATCAACAACCACCACCATATGCCTATAAACCCTATCCTCAACATGACTTTGGACCACCATACTCACAAGCCCCTTTCCGCCATTCACCTCCATATAACCTTAACCCTCAACCACCATACCAACCACCTTATGAGCCATATGAACCATATATAGAACCACCCCAATTCCAACCCAATTACTCACAAGAACCACCACTTCAATATTCACTATCTCCATATCCATCAATCCAAGAGCACTATGATCCTATTTATGAGAGCCGAGTGCATCAAGAGACAAAGGATCGTTTCAAGGAAACAGTGGATCAATTTCAGGCAACCATTCGTCAATTGGAACAAGCGATAAATCAATTAGCTTCCCGATGTTCGGACACTCAAGGAACCCTCATGGCTTCATGTGGGCAATCTAATGAAGAACGTAGCATGAAGGAGATACTAGAAACTCCATTGAACAGTACGAAGCATGACTTTGTACTGGAACAAGCGGAGGAAGCCGGAATTATTGAAGAAGAAGAAGTGGTTGAAGACTTAGGAGATGCAGAACCTCCATGGGAAAGTCCAGTCATAGAACCCCCTTCCAAGACGTTTGAAATTGATGCTGAGGAGGGTGTACAACCTCCAAGGCATATCACAGTTGAAAACTTGGAAGAGGTTGATCAAGAGATGGAGATTCAAGAAGAAGAAGCACAACCTCCCATGCCCTTGGAAAACAATGAAGAGAAGATTGAATTGGAAGAAAGCTACCAAGAGGAAGAGGTTGAAATTGAAGAAGCTTGCAAAGAGGTGGTAATTATCAGAGAAGAGCACAAGGGAGTGGAGCTTGCAATTTCATTAAAAATACCTCCCCCTAAGTTGCCATCATCCTTCACAACATTCAAGTGGGTAAAATTCATATCCCTTAGCTTTCTAATTCCACTTAAATATGGGTTACTGGAGACGGATGGTCAACTTAGAGCTCTTTGTGGCATTGAGAGTAAGAAGAAGATGGTCAGTGGTAAGAATTATCCTGCAAGGTTCATTATGGTTGGAAGCTTTAAATGCAAAGGTTGGTGTAAAGCTCAATTGAATGGGTCTAGGAAGTTGTTTGGACGCTTCAGTGAGAATTCTAAAGCTGAACCACCCGGATGGAATCATGATAATCAACTTGAAGACGGGTGCAAAAGCAAGATTTGGGACCCCGGAATTCATTCCAACAATCAACACTCTTGGGGCCTTGTCACTTGCTTTAACTTACTTGAAGGCTTTCTGCGCCTAGTTTGGGACCCCGGAGGCCAATGGAATCACAAACATTGGTGGAGATTCCTGGATGAATACAAGCATAAGCCACCATAACAGGAAGCTCACCAAGTGTCCAACTTAAGGACTCTAACTAAAAGTGCTAGGTGGGAGACAACCCACCATGGTATGATCGTTTCTTTTTCAATTTTATTTCATGTTGTTCTTTATTTTATTTCAACCTATTTTTATTGAACCTGGAATTATTCATAACATCCATATCAACACTGCATTTGCATCTGCATATTGCATAAAAAAAAACACGCACGCAACGCGACAGCGTCGCTGACGCGTCCGCATCACTAGTGCGTTGGGGAGAAAAGAATTGAACAGAGAGTCATGCGAAAGCGTGGCTGGAAGCGCGCCTTTAGCATAATTTGACCCCACGCGACCGCGTCACTCACGTGACCGCGTCATGTGGGAACTTTGGCCTCCTACGCGACCGCGTCACCCACGCGGCCGCGTGCAATGAAAATCGACGTAACAAGTGTGTTTGGCCAAAAGTTGAGCTGGAATTGGGCTGGACTCGTGCTGGAAGCCCAAGCCCTCCGACGCGAACGCGTGCCCCACGCGGCCGCGTCGTTTCCCAAAAATGGCCATCCACGCGATCGCGTCACTCAAAATTTGGCAAAATAAGATTTTGAACAGAGAGTTGTGCGAGCGCGAGGCTGCCCTCGCGCCAGTAGCACAAAACGTGTCACGCGACCGCGTGACCGATGCTTCCGCGTCGATTACGCCGCACAGCTCAACTTAAATTGCTAAAATATCTTATCTTTCTCTTCCCCAAATCCTATTTTCTCTTTTCCCTCCTTATTTCTTCCTTACTTCTTCTTCCCTTCTCTCCCTTCTCATTCTTCTTATTTTTCTTTTTATTTTATTTTAATTTATTTGCATACTTTCATTCATTGCATTATTTTCATTGGTGTTAGAAATTTATGTGGGTCATTATTTCTATATTTTACTTGTGGATTATTAGAGGAATTATTTGACAATTATATATATTTATTTTTAAAGGGTTGCTTGCATGTTCAATTTATTATTTTCATTAGATTATTTACCATGCATGCTATGTGTTTGTGAAAACGCCCGTATGGCATTGTGCACTGCTTTTCAGTATCTTTTATCCTACTACTCTGAATGCCTGCTTTTCACAAAACCCTTTTTCATATCATATTCATTCAATATAATTGTCATTACAAACATGTTGCTAGTTTGAAAGACTTGGTAATCTAACTTAAACATTGAATGCTTGATCTATGCTACCCATGCCTTTGCGTGCATGCCAATAAACACCTTGCATTCAATTGTTATCATATGCACTAGCTATTTTCCATTGATGACTTTTCACATGTACTCATGAGCGTGTGTTAACGTCATTCTTCTTTATTGTGCATTGATTACCACCTTTCCCGCTCTCTTCCTTGCTCTAACCTTTAGCTTTAAAAGACACTTTCTTTTTCCCTTTTCAGGATGGTCACCAAGAAGGGTAAAGAGAAAGCTACTCCCAAACTACCGGCAAGGAAAGGAACAAAAAGAGCCCCAGCTGAGGAACCACAACCCCCGTCCACTTGCAAATCTCAGCATGCACCGATGACGGTACAATCTTTAAGTGTGGGGAGGTCAATACCGATCTCCATGGGTTAGTATTTCCTTCTCAAACACCAATGTTTTATTTTCCTTGTTAGTTGTTGCATTTGCATGTTTGATTGCATATTTGTTTGTTTGATTTTATGCATTTAGTTACTACTTGGTTGAAGTAATATTTTCTTTTTCAAGAAATTTTTATAGTATTTCACTAATTTAAATTGAAAAATTTTTGTTAAATTTGTTTGGAAGTTGTATTTGGAACATGAATTATAGCTAAAGAACACACAACCTGTGAGATTTGAGCTTATTTATATGGTTACATTATTTAACCATAAATATTTTATTCCTGTGTGTTTCCTTCTCTATGATTGTAATCTATATTTTGTTCCAACCTATATGTCCATTATTTAATATATTTACATGCTTGCATATGATTGAAGCCATTATTTGTTTAGCTCACTTATCCAAATTAAGCCGACCCTTTCAATTACCTTTGTTAGCCACTTTGAGCCTTTAAACCCCATTTATTCTATATTTTACCACATTACTAGCCTTAAGCGGAAAAACAATTATATATCCCAAATTGAATCTTTGGTTAGCTTAAGATAGAATTGTGTGTGTTATTTAAGTATGGAAAACTGTGGGAACTTGGGTTAATAAGGGAATGTATCATGTTTCTAATTTTGAATATTGGAAAATTTGGGTACCTACTCATGTAAAGCAGAAAATTAAAAATTTCATATGCATTGATATGTTATTCTAGTTTTTATGTCTCTCTTAAAAAAAAGAAAAAGAAAAAGAAAAAGAAAAAATATATATAATATAAATAAATAAATAAATAAGGGGACAAAATTACCCCAATGTTAAATTAATAAAAGATCAATGCATATGTGATAAAATTAAAGAAAAATTGATACATGAGTATGTAATGCAAAAGTGAAGACTATGGGTAGCTAGACATGATTCTAGAGTTATATAGAGTATATGTTATGTTAGGTGAAAGCTTAGGTTAATTAAAGATTCAATTTATAAAGCTCACTTAGCCATATACATATACCCTTACCCTTACCTTAGCCCCATTACAACCTTGAAAAGACCTCATGATGTTTGTATTGGTATATTAAATATTGTTGATTGGTTAGGTGAAAAACAAATTTTAGAAAGCATGACTAGAGAAGAGTAGAGTGATTGACCCTAGACACTTGAGAGTTAGAGTGATATACACTACCAGTAAAGGTTCAGTGCTCAATTCTATGTTCCCTGCTTTCATGAGCTATGTTCTTACAAGTTTACTTGTCTTTTACTGTATAATTTGAAATAGTGAAATCTGATTTATGTTTGTCTTGGAGAACTTATTTATTTTTAAACCAAGTAAGTAAAATCATTTAGCATGTAGTTGCATTCATAGGTTGCATTTCATGCATTCCACCATTCCTCTTCATCCCTCTATAGTTTCTCTTGGGCTTAGCATGAGGACATGCTAATGTTTAAGTGTGGGGAGGTTGATAAACCACTATTTTATGGTTTATCTTGTGCTTAATTGAGTGGATTTTATCAACTCTTTACCCACTTATTCATACTATTTGCATGGTTTTACATTTGTCTTCCTAATTATGTGCTTTGATTGAAAACATGCTTCTTTGGCTTTAAATTACCAAATAATAATCCTCACTTATTACTATTAGATGCCTTGATATGTGTGTTAAGTGATTTCAGAGATTACAGGGCAGGAATGGCTCAGAGGATGGAAAGGAAGCATACAAAAGTGGAAGGAATACAAGAAGTTGGAGAAATTGCTAAGCTGTCCAGCCTGACCTCTTCGCACTCAAATGGCTATAACTTTAGCTACAGAGGTCCAAACGACGCGGTTCCAATTACGTTGGAAAGCTAACGTTCGGGGCTTCGATTTGATATATAATATGCCATAGTTGCTCTGACGCTAGGCGATGCGACCGCGTGCTCTATGCGGCCACGTCGCAGTGACGGAAATCAGCGTGTTTGAATTCTTCTCCAGCGATTTTCGGGCTGTTTTCGACCTAGTTCGCGGCCCAGAAAACACAGATTAGAGGCTATAAAGTGGGGGATTGCATCCATTCACAGGGAGGCTTTCACATTCACAATTTTAGGAGTAAATGTAGTTTTTAGAGTGACTCTCAATCCCAAGTTCAATGTTCTTTTATTTCTTTTCTCAATTTTGTTTATGACTCTCTATGTTTAGATTGATTTTCTATTTAATAATTTTGAGGTATTTCAGACTTATGATTGCTTTCTTTTATTTATATAAATAATTTGGATTTTTTCCTTTTGGCTTTGGTTGAGTCATTGGTAACTCTTGAGTTATCAAACTCATTGTTGATTGAAAATTGGAATTCTTCAAGAATTACTTCGAGATCCAATAACTCTAACTTTTCCCAAGGAAAGACTGGGACTTGAGGATTCGAATTAATTCGTCCACTTAACTTACCTTCATAGTTAGAGGTTAACAAAGTGGGAGAAAAAAATCCATTCTCATCACAATTGATAAGGATAACCAGGATAGGACTTCCAGTTCTTATACCTTGCCAAGAGATTTTATTATTATTATTTTATTTTACTTGTCATATAACATATTCCCACCTTACTTCCAAAACTCCAATTTACAAACTCATAACCAATAATAAGAACATACCTCCCTGCAATTCCTTGAGAAGACGACCCGAGGTTTAAATACTCGGTTATCAATTTAAAAGGGTTTGTTACTTGTGACAACTAAAACGTTTGTACGAAGAAATTTCTGTCAGTTTAGAGACTATATCTATAACACGACTGTTTTTATGAAATTCTCTACTGGCAAAAATCCCTAACGTTAGTGGCCTAAGAAGCGTAGCCCAAGGAAGGAAGAAGCGTGGCACAACACAAGGAGCAAGAGCCCAAAGCTCTCACAAGGAGCGCTACTCCAAGGCCAAATGCAAAGCAAAGGGAAAGCTTAGCTCTTGCCAAGAACCGAGTTCTACTCAATAGCAAAGGAAACAAGGCAAAACTTCAAAGCTCAGCTCTTGCCAAGAGCTTTATCGGGCATCCTCCAAAATAAATTCATGGAGAAAAGCTTGCAAATGGAGGCCATGAGATTCGAACCCAATGTCAAGGGGGAAGGGTGTAGCGCTACTTTGCAAGAAAAATAAGCCAAAATTGGCTTGTTTGAACTCACCAAGGATCGAACCAAGTACCTCAAGAAAGCAAGGAGGAAGCGCTACTTTGTTACCAAGAAAAAGGAGCCAGCAAATGCTCTCCCAATGGTTCGAGCTTGGGACCTCACTAAGGACAAGGAGCAAGCTCAGCTCTTGCCAAGAGCTGAGCGCTACCTCCCTTGTCACATGAAGCATGTCACGCACAAATGGGCACAAGACCAAGGAATCAAAGCTCAGCTTGTTGCAAGAACCGAGCGCTGGCAATGTTTGACACGCCCAGGGAGCTTGATGCGCGACTTGACACGGACCAGGAGGGGGCTGTGCGCACCACAAAAATTTGAGGCCAAAGCACCAAAGCTCAACTCTCCCCATGAACCGAGCTTGACCCTGGGAGAACACATGGGCTGAAAATTAAATTAAATTGCCAAATTAATTCATTCCTTCACCAAATTTAGAAGCCCACCCAAATTCTAAAATCCAAAAATAGGAAGTGTATAAATAGAAGCTAGTTTGATTTAGAGAAAAACTTGGGCCTTCATTTTAGAATTTTTCACTTTTACTTTCTTTTGAATTTTCGCTTTGGATCTCTGAGTTCTGTTTTGGGGAATTTGGAAGAAGAATTGATCTCTCTTCTTCCTTGTTCTTGCTTCTGCACTTTTTACTCTTTGTTTTGGATCTTGGGTGGAGAATTGAAAAAATTCTGTTTCAATCTCACCTTGGGATCTCTCTCTGTTTATTTGTCTGCATAATTCAAGGAATTGTGATTTTGGATTTGAATTCTCTTTACTGCTTTCTTCTCTACTTCTTCTGCAATCTGTCTTTTAATTCTCTGCAATTATTCTCTTGTTGGATCAAGGAAGGACTTGAGATCTAGACTTGTTTTCTAGTCTCCTCCACCCCTGAGATCCTCAACTTCCCTTTAGCTATTGCAATTAAGCTACATTTTGCTTTCTGTTTGGTTTCTCAAGTAATTTTTCTTCTCTTGTTTAGATCTGCTGCATCTAAATTGATCTTCTACTTCTTTGTAATTGTCATTTACTTTTGCTTGTTTAATTTCTGCAATCCCAGTTCCCAAATCCTTTTATGATTCAAGCCATTTACATTTCTTGCACCTTAAGTTTCATTTATTTACGTTTCTTGCAATCTAAGTTTTTGTAATTTACATTACTTGCACTTTAAGATTTAGCTCTTTTAATTCTTCTGCACTTTAAATTCTTGTCAATTATCCCTCTCCCTTTAAATTTCATGCAATTTAGCTTTAGTTGGATACAAATCACTCAAATCAACACTTGTTCGCTTGACTAAATCAACCACCTAACTAAAATTGCTCAATCCTTCAATCCCTGTGGGATCGACCTGACTCACGTGAGTTATTATTACTTGATGCGATCCGGTACACTTGCCGGTGAGTTTTGTGTTGGATCATTTTCCACACATCAAGTTTTTGGCGCCGTTGCCGGGGATTGATTAGATTGACAATGATTAAGGAAGGTGGAGGTCTAGATCAAGCACTTTTTCTTTTCTGTTTCTTTAATTTTTGACTAACACACTAACTGTTTGAATTTTTGCTTAAGCTAACTAAAACCTCACTTTAGCAATAGAGTGAAGCTTTCCTGGTTTTTCTGGTTTTGTGTGATTTTTATGTTTTGTTTGTATGTCAGGGACAAGGGGAGCTATACCCACCTTTTGTGAACAAGACGAAAGAATCCTCAGGAGATTAAGAAGAGAAACAAGAGGGAAAAATGTTGTTGGAGAGGAAGAATCAGAGGAAGAGTTCCAGGAAATGGAGGAACACTCAACAAATCCAATAAACCCACTAGCAGGAGCGGCCAACAACAACAACAATCCACCACAGAGAAGGCTTTTGGCTTCCTATACATTTGCAAATCCTAGACATTGTGGGAGTAGCATTCTTACCCCAAATGTTAATGCAAACAACTTTGAACTGAAGCTACAGCTCATCACCTTGGTTCAAAATAACTGCTCCTATGGAGGAGGACCACTTGAAGATCCAAACCAACATTTATCCATTTTTTTGAGGATTTGTGATACGGTCAAAACCAATGGTGTGCATCCAGATATCTACAAGCTGTTGTTATTTCCATTTTCCCTCAGAGACAAAGCCACTCAATGGTTGGAGTCATTTCCAAGAGATAGCATCAACAATTGGGAGGATCTAGTGAGCAAGTTCCTTGCCAAATTTTACCCGCCTCAGAGGATTATTAGATTGAAGACTGAAGTATAAACATTCACACAGATGGATGCTGAACCTCTCTATGAGGCATGGGAGAGATACAAGGCTCTAATTAGGAAGTGCCCTCTTGAAATGTTCAATGAATGGGACATATTGCAGAATTTTTATGAAGGCTTGACATTAAAAGCTCAGGAGGCACTAGATCACTCAGCAGGGGGCTCTTTACAATTGATGAAAACTGTAGAGGAGGCCCAAAATCTCATTGATATAGTGGCTAACAACCAATATTTCTTTGCTCACCAAAGGCAACGCCAACCATCACAAAGGAAAGGAGTGATGGAGTTGGAAGGAGTTGACTCAATCCTAGCTCAAAACAAAATGATGCAGCAGCAAATTCAGCAACAATTTGAGCAAATGGCCAAAAGGATTGATAGCCTCCAAGTTGCAGCAGTAAACACAAGCCAACCATCACTCACATGGGGGACAAATGAAGAGAATCAATAGGATCAGCAGCAGAAACAAGTCCAGTACATGCACAACCAAGGTTCTGGATCAAGTGAAGTCTATGGTGACACCTACAATCCATCATGGAAGAACCACCCTAATCTCAGATGGGGAGACAATCACACTCAGAATCAGCAGCCATGGCAAAGAAATTTAAACCAAAACAGTTGGAAAAACACAAACCACAACAACCAGCAGAATAATAACCAAAATCCATATAGAAAACCCCAAAACACTTACCCCAACTCCAATCATTATCCATCCAATAACCAAACCACCAATCTAAACAACCATCATCCACCCTCACCAGCTCACAACCAACCACAAATTCCACAAGACTCTCAGAGAATCTCTCAGTTGGAGATGATGATGGAGAAAATGATGAAGCAGCAAGAACTTATAACTAAGAACAATGAAGCTTCCATAAGAAACATAGAAAGGCAGATTGGACAACTTTCTAAGCAAGTTGTAAATAAAAGACCATCAAGCTCACTTCCAAGTGATACAGTTCCAAATCCGAAGAAAGAATGTAAAGCTATACAGCTAAGGAGTGGAAAGATCTTGGTGAAAGATGAAGGAGCAACCAAGATGCCAAAGGAAAATGACAAGAAGCAAGCTGAAAAAGAGGAAGCCAGCAACAAAGAAGTGATAGCAAGCAAGCAAACTTCATGGAAGCTCAAAGAAAAGGAAGATCAGCCACAAATCTCAAGAAAAGGGAAGGAAGCAATGGAAGAACCAACCAAGGAACAAAGGCAGGGAGTGAACTTCACACCTCCATTGCCATATCCCCAAAGGTTCAACAAGGAGACTAAGGACCAACACTTCCCTAAATTCCTTGAAGTCTTCAAGAAATTGGAGATCAACATCCCCTAGCTGAGGCTTAGAGCAAATGCCCCTATATGTAAAGTTTTTGAAGGAGCTTGATAAACCCATATTTCATGAGTTCTTTTGTGCTTAATTTGAGTGATTTATACAATCCTTCACCTACTTATTCACATTAATCGCATGGTTTTACTTTCCCTTCCTTATTATGTCATATTGTGAAAAACATGTTTCCTAAGCTTTAAAAATTAATTATTTTAATTACCTTTATTTCCATTCGATGCCGTGATTAGTGTGTTGAGTAGTTTCAGATTTTCTAAGGCAGAATGACTTAAAGGATGGAAAAGAAAACATACAAAATAGGACAGAGAAGGCAAAACGGAGCTTTAAGGAAATTGGTATCCACGCGATCGCATGGATGACACGATCGCGTGCCAAGCACGAATCAGCAGCGATGCGGCCGCATGACTGACACGACCGCGCGCCTTAAGCAGAACGCACATGACGCGGTCGCATGACTGACGCGACCGCGTGGCAAGGAAAAGCTCCAAATGACGCGACCGCGTGACAGAGGCCACGTATCAGAATTTACAGAATACGCCCCCAGTGAATTCTGAAGCCTTTTTTGGCCCAGATCCAAGTACAGACAGCATAGACCAGAGGTTATAAAGTGTGGGAATGCATCCATTCAAAGCGAGCTCGCATATTTTATTTTTCAATGATTTAGATTTAGTTGAGAGGGAGATCTTCTCCTCTCTCTCTTTTAGGATTTAGGATTTCTTCTTGTTTTAAGAGTGACTCTCAATCCAGGTTTTACGTTTCTTTGTTTTAGCTTCTTTTTACCTTTATTTATTCTAGCACTTGAATTGATCAGTGAATTTATGAATTTCTTCCATGTTACAGACTGTTATTTGAATTAATGATAATTGAGGTATTTTCAGTTTATTATTGTTCTCTTTGATTTAAGTTACCATTGCCTCCCATCTAAGGACATTTTTATTATTCCAGCAATTTTACTTTTTCCCCTTTTGGCCCTGGTTAAGAATTCAGTAACTCAACAGTTATTAAACTCAACACAACTGATAATCGTTATCTTGCTAATTGAGCTGAACTTAAGTAATCCCAACCTTTTCTTAGGAAATAAATAGGATTCAAAGGTCAATTTAATTAGTCCCCTGACTTTCCTTTGCCCTAGTAAAGGTTGACCAAGTGGAGTTTAGATTCAACCTTCATTATAGTTGAGAGAGATAACTACGTTGGACCTCCAACTTCTCTTACCTTGCCAAAAGTCTGCTTTACAGTATTTATTTATTTTAATTGCCATTTACTTTACTTGTTATTTAAATTACTTGCTTCTCATCTTCTAAACCCCGATTACAACCTTTATAGCCAATAATAAGAACATACTTCCTCGCAGTTCCTTGAGAAGACGACCCGAGGTTTGAATACTCGGTTAACAATTTCTAAAGGGGTTTGTTACTTGTGACACCCAAAACGTTTGTATGAAGGGATTTTTTTCGGTTTAGAGACTATATCTACAACGCAACTATTTCTATGAATCTCTTTACTGGTAAAAATCCTAACGTCAAAATGGCGCTGTTGCCAGGGAACTGCTAACGTGTGCCTTATTATTGGTTATTGTAAATATTTTTCTTTTGCTTGTTTATTTGTTTTTGTTTTTCCTCTTTATCTTTATTTGCTGCTATGAACTCTCACCCCTCTCGCTTTGAGTTTGGTTCTAATACTGTTAAAGGAAATAGAAGTTACAGCAGGAATGTGCACCAAGGTCAGACCAATCAAGGATGGATGAAACCAAGAGGATCTAATCAACCCTTTTGGCAGCAACACCCTCCGAGATATCCTGGACAAAGACCATTCTACAATGCATACCCAGCTGAAAGACATGGTGGACAACCTTGTAACTACCAACAAGCCCCACCCCGTGCATATAAACCATCCTTTCAACATAACCTCGAACCACCACATTCACAAGCTTTTCTTCACCATTCGCCACCATATGATCCTTCCTTACCCCAATACCAATCCAATCACCCCCAATCACCACCACTTTCCTTTGTATCATGTCCAAGTCCAGCAACCCGAGAAGCAGAGGATCGCCTAAGGGAAACAGTAATTAAATTTCAAACAACCATTCAACAACTGGAGCAAGCGATAATTCAATGGGCTTCTAGGCGCTCAAATACACAAGGATCAATCACAGCTCCATGTGGACAGCCCAATGAAGAGTGTAGCATGAAGGAGCTACCAGAAACTCCAGCGGACAAGACAGAGAATGAATTTGTACTAGAACAATTAGAAGAAGCTGTCTTTGTTCAAGAAGAAGAGTTACCTAGGAGATGCTGAACCTCCATGGGAATCCAGAATTGAGGAAAACTCTGTCCAAGATGCTACAGTTGATGCTAAGGAGGCTACTGTACAATCTCCAAGGCAAGTCGTTTATGAGGAATCAGACGGAATAATCCAAGAAGCAAATTCCCTTGATGATGATAGTCACAAGTCTAGCTCTCTTAGTGATGAACTTGCATCCGCAAGTGAATTCTCTGAGATCGAAGAATCTTCCCCAAGTGAATATGAAGATGATGCGGAGGTAGATTTCTCTCAACCTCCAATCTATGACTCAAGTGATGAGGAAGACATAGAAGACTTTGACCAGGACACAGATACAATTGAAGATCTTTGCAAAGAAGTGGAGGAATTCACAGAAGAGCACAAAGAAATGGAACTTGCAGAACCACCAAAAACACCTATCCCAAGGCCATTACCACCTAATACAAGCTTCAAGTGGGTACAATCCTTAACTTATAACTTTACTTATTCACTTGAATATGGTTTGCTTGAAACAGATGGCCAACTTAAAGCTCTCTGCGGCTTTAAGAGTAAGAGGGAAATGGCTCGTACTCAGAGCTGGTGCACAAGGTTCAATAAGGTTCCACGCTTCACCTCGAAGTACACGGATTGGTATCATGCTCAATTGCATGGATCACGGAAAACATTTGGTCACCAAGGTGAGATTCTACTTTTTAACCCGCCCAGATGGAGACATGTAGATCAAGATGGAGGCGGATTTAAAAGCAAGGCTTGGAATCCTGGAGTTTATTCTGACATTTGTCACCCCGGGAGCCTAACAATATATTTGAAGCTGTTCAGAAGCTTTGTGTGCCTAGTTTGAGACCCCGGAGGCTATTGGCATTCCAAACACTGGTGGAGATTTTTAGACGAATTTAAACATAAACCACCATAACAGGATACTCCTCCAATGTCCAACTTAAGGACTTTAACTAAAAGTGCTAGGTGGGAGACAACCCACCATGGTATGGTCGCTTCTTTTTCAATTTATTTCTTGTTAATTGCTTTCATTTTTCCTTTTTCAATTTTAATTTATTAAACCTGGAATCATGCATCGCATTCATGTTAACCGTTGCATTCTGCATTTTTCATGCATAAAAAAAAAAGGGGTGCACGATGCGACCGCATGCCCCATGCGATCGCGTCTTATTGCAAAAAACACCACCCGCGCGGCCGCGTGATATATATATCGGCGTAAGGATCCAATGAATAGAAAGTTAGGCTGGAATCGTGCGGCCCTTGTGCGTTTCGCACAAATTGGCCCACGCGATCGCATGCCCCATGCGATCGCGTCCCTTGCACAATGCCAATCCCACGCGACCGCGTGAGCGACGCGATCGCGTCGCATGGATTGCACATCACCCCAAAAGGAGACAGAGAGTTGCGCTAAAACAGTGCTGGAGTTGTGCGTTTAGCACGAATTCCAGTGACGCGATCGCGTCACCTCCATTTTCGCCCCAACCACGCGACCGCGTGCCCCACGCGGCCGCGTGGATTTGAAAGTATAACCCCCCAGCCACGCGAACCCTATCAGTCGCGCAGCCCCCACCCCCAACCCTCTTCTCCCTCTCTGCTTCTTCTTCCTCCAACCACCACCCAGCACCACCCAGCCGCCACCGCGCCACCACCCAGCCGCCACCGCCGTCCAGACACCGCTGCCGCAACCCCCTCCCCTCTCTTCTTCTCCCTTCTTCCTCTTTCCTCCCCTCTCCACCACTGCCCTCCGCGACCACCGCCCACCACTGCCAGCCATCCAGTCGCGCCCCCTCTCTCCGCCACTGCCCCCCTCAGCCGCCACCGCGACACCGTTCCCCGCCACCGCGCCGGACGCCGCCGCAGCCACCTTCTTCCCCGTTCCACCCCTCCCGCCTTCCAGGTTCCGCAACACGCATTCCCTTTTATCCGTTCATCATTTTTCTGTACTTTTTTCCGTTTCTGTTCATCATTAGGATAGATAGCTATGCATGCTGTAGTGGATTTTTAGGTTGTTAGGTAGCTTAGGCTCTGGTTAGTGGATCTAGGTCTGTTTACTTGCACTGTTCCTGTTTCTGTTTTATCATAACTGCAATTCTGCTGTTCCTGTGACCTCGTTCATATGCTGTGATTTCTTGCAATTGCTGCTTGTTAATCTAAATTTTCCTGTTTCTATTCATTACTGGTAACTGCAGCAAGTTTTTAATTCATATGAACTGCTATGATTGCTGTTTATTTTCCGGGACTATCCAATTTTAGCCGGAATGCTGCCCAAATTTTTTGTAAATTGTTTTCATTCTTGTTTTGGTTTGGCATTTCTGAACTCTGTTTTACTCTGCTTTACCCAAACCATTTCATGAATTCTATGGCAGACTTTCTTATCCTCTTTGATTTCCTGGTTCATAAACTGCATTTGTGATTCACTGATTTCAATTTTTGCTTTCTTTATTTCTATTCGAATCAGCATCACCCTGTTTTCCTTGTTCGATTATGAGTACTTCTATTCTTACCTGTGAATCCTTGTTATATGGAATTTTTCTATGCCACTTACTTTAACCCGCACTTTACTAACTCACTAATTTTAATATTCTAACCATACTAACCCTTTTGATCTCTTTTCTGTTTATTTTCACTTTCCTCTAACTTTCTAACCATGGCATATTGTTTATTTTTCTATTTAACATAAATTTAATCACATTTCATTTACTCATTTTCCTTATTCTATTTCTCCCTTGCTGCTTTGAGTTTCCTTTGTTTAAATTGCCTATTTGCTTTCCTATTTTATCCATATCCTGATTTTCTGTTTTTCAGGATGTCTGCCTCACAAAGGAAAGGAAAAGGCAAGGCTACTGGCAAGCGCAAGAGAGGAGATTCCTCCCAGTCCATCATTGCTCTAATGCACGATTCTTCATGGCGGGAGAAGAACTTCACACAGCAGGAAAAAGCTGACCAGCTGCTCCCTGCGAATGATCCTATAAAATTTGCAAACCGGTACTGTGAGCTGAAGTACTCGGCTTTTGCAAACTCCAGAAATCTATACCTGGAGCGAACTCTGAAGATTCCAGAAGCACTCCAGCAGTACACCACTGAGCAAATCAAGCAAAAGGGCTGGTTCTTTCTGGAAAGAACACTGACAGAGGTCAATTCATCTTGGGTACGGAAATTCTACTGCAACTACTATCTCACTACCCTAGATGCAGTGAACCTGAGAGGAAAACATATTCTAGTCACTGAGGAGGCCTTAGAGGACATTCTCTGGCTCCCAGCCAAGTCCGATCAGCCTGATGGTTATTCAAAGGCTGAGGAGGACATGCGTCAGATGCAGTTTGATTGGGATGCCGTGAAGGCACGGATAGCTCTCGACCCGACAGTTCCTTGGGAGATGGGTCAGGATACTACCATGCCTAGAGGGATCAAGAGAGCATACTTAAACGATGAGGCTCGGTTATGGCATCAGATCTTGAGTAATTATGTGATGCCGAGTACTCACGAGACGGAGATCCCGGCTGCTATGATCACCCTCCTTTGGTGTGTGCTGGAGGGTAAGGACCTTTATCTGCTACGTTTCATTCGGCACTATATGGCCAGGGTCCACGTCTGAGGCACCCTCCCTTTTCCATATCTAGTTACACAGCTTGGCCGTCGAGCTGACGTGCCATGGGAGGCTGCCGATGAGAGACCATCAGCGGCGGATTGCAGGAAGATCATTCCGCACAGCCGGAACTTCTTAGCCTTGGGCCACAGACCACCACCATTCACTGCTACTGATGAGTCAGCCCCACCGTCTGCTGGACCCTCTTCCTCCACTGCTGCACCACCTACCCCTGCTACCACCACTGCACCTCCACCTGCCACAGAGCCCGTCTATCATCTGGTGCACCGCTTGTTTCGACGACTTGACCAGATGGAGCGTCGCAACAAGCGGCGCTATGAGCACCTAAAGCTGATGATACGATCCGGTGACATCCCCTCTGAGCCCGACACACCGTCCGAGGCATCTGAGGAGGAGGCGGATGCGCCCGAGGCAGAGACCCATCCCCAGGAGGCAGCACCAGCCGCACCACAGGCAGCAGTCCCACATCAGATTGAGGCTGCGGATCTTGAGATCCCGATCCAGTCAGCACCTCCTCCACAGTAGCCAGACTCCCAGCCTACCACCACTGAGACTCCAGCTACCATCCCTTCCAGTGATGACACTCCTTCACACCCGACTTGATTGAGCATCGGGGACGATGCTTCCTTTTAAGTGTGGGAAGGTCGCCATCTCTGGCGTTTATTTTGGTGAACCACTACATCTTTTTTCTTTTATTTTGGATATTTTTCTGTATTTTTCTTTTTACTGTTATTTTCTGAGTACTTATACATTGCTTTTATGTATTTTTACTCTATTTTCTGCATTTTGCATCTTTAGTTCATATTTTAGCCATTTAGTTTATTTTAGTTATTTAGTTTAGTTTGCAATTCTGATTTATTAGTGGATTAATTAGTATAGTTTACCCTTTTTAGCATAAGATAATATAGTTTAAAATTGAAAAATATAAAAAGGAAGTAAGCTAGGAAATTGAACATATCAGATTTAAATCCACAAACCTTATATATAGCATTACATGATGTAGTTAAGCTGACAACATTTCATCAAGGAGGAACATTAAAACTTTAAAAGCTACCCTAAATATTTTTTTATGAGAATAATGGGAATTTTTAACTAAACCTGCATACAATATATAAATGATATATGATGCTTGAGTTAGAGAACACACAGCCTGTGAGTCTTGAGCTTAATTGTATGGTTGCATTCAAACCATAATTTCATTTCTGTGTGTTTCATTTCTTTTTATTCTGATGTTCTTTACTTTGCTTTAATCTATATGTCCAATTATAGAATATAGAATGTAGATACATACCAAGAGAATGATTGAGGCCATCATTTGATTTTAGCTCACTTACCCCAAATTAGCCTACCTTTACATCACCTTTGTTAGCCCCCTTGAGCCTTTTAAAAACCCCTTTATTCTATTTAGCCAAATTACTAGCCTTAAACAGAAAAACAAAAGAAAATCCCAAGTGAATCCTTGGTTAGCTTAAGATAGAAAATCATGAATAGAGTTAAATGTGGGAAACCTTTTGGGAACATGGATGATAGAAACAAAAAGGTAGAGAAGTTAAAAGAAATAAAATAAATTTGGGAAGCATGCTCATGAGAAAATCAAAGTGATTTAATTGCCATATGCCTTGAAAAAAAAAAGAGTTATTTTTCAGCATTTAAATTAAAGGGGGATACAAAAAGATTTCCCCAATGCAAAATATAAGCAATGCACATGGAATAAAAAAAAAATAAAAAGTGAAACATGAGTATGTAACAATAAGTGTGATAATATGGGAAAATAGGTAAAAAGATTTTATTTTACTAAATATGTATGTTAGGTGAGATCTTAGTCTAATTAAGGATTCACTTATTAGCTCACTTGACCCTATACATAAATCCTTACCTTTACCTTGACCCCATTACAACCTCAATTAAAGACCTCATGACTTTTTGGTATGACTATATTCTATAATTGTTGATTGGTTAGATGAAGAACAAAGCTATAGAAATTAAGAATAAAAATAAAAATAGAGTGAATAAACCTAATAAACACTGAGTGACTAGAGAGTAAACACAAAATCCAGTGAGGGTTCAATAACTTATCAACATATATCTGTACTTAATTTACTAATTGTTTTGCAAGTTTGTACAATGTTTTCTTTCCCATCTCATTTGCTAAAATGCTTTATTATTTAAGGGTTGGCTATATATATATATATATATATATATATATATATATATATATATATATATATACACATGACTCCTTGAGAATGTGAATTAACTTGACTACATGTAAGCTTTATATATAAGTAAATAATTTAGAGTTGCATGATGCATCATTCATTTAGGTAGTTGCATTTAAATTAGGTTGCATTGCATGACATTCCAGTACTTTAACCTTAATTATTTACCTTGGATTTAGCATGAGGACATGCTAGTGTTTAAGTGTGGGGAGGTTGATAAACCCATATTTCATGAGTTCTTTTGTACTTAATTTGAGTGATTTATACAATCCTTCACCTACTTATTCACATTAATCGCATGGTTTTACTTTTCCTTCCTTATTATGTCATATTGTGAAAAACATGTTTCCTAAGCTTTAAAAATTAATTATTTTAATTACCTTTATTTCCATTCGATGCCGTGATTAGTGTGTTGAGTAGTTTCAGATTTTCTAAGGCAGAATGATTTAAAGGATGGAAAAGGAAACATACAAAATAGGACGGAGAGGGCAAAATGGAGCTTTAAGGAAACTGGTATCCACGCGATCGCATGGATGACGCGATCGCGTGCCAAGCACGAATCAGCAGCGACGCGGCCGCATGACTGATGCGACCGCGCACCTTAAGCAGAACGCACATGACGCGGTCGCATGACTGACGCGACTGCGTGGCAAGGAAAAGCTCCAAATGACGCGACCGCGTGACCCACGCGGACGCGTGACAGAGGCCACGTATTAGAATTTACAGAATACACCCCCAGCAAATTCTGAAGCCCTTTTTGGCCCAGATCCAAGTACAGACAGCATAGACCAGAGGTTATAAAGTGTGGGAATGCATCCATTCAAAGCGAGCTCGCATATTTTATTTTTCAATAATTTAGATTTAGTTGAGAGGGAGATCTTCTCTTCTCTCTCTCTTAGGATTTAGGATTTCTTCTTGTTTTAAGAGTGACTCTCAATCCAGGTTTTACGTTTCTTTGTTTTAGCTTCCTTTTACCTTTATTTATTCTAGCACTTGAATTGATCAGTGAATTTATGAATTTCTTCCATGTTACAGACTGTTATTTGAATTAATGATAATTGAGGTATTTTCAGTTTATGATTGTTCTCTTTGATTTAAGTTACCATTGCCTCCCATCTAAGGACATTTTTATTATTCCAGCAATTTTATTTTTTCCCCTTTTGGCCCTGGTTAAGAATTCAGTAACTCAACAGTTATTAAACTCAACACAACTGATAATCATTATCTTGCTAATTGAGCTGAACTTAAGTAATCCCAACCTTTTCTTAGGAAATAAATAGGATTCAAAGGTTAATTTAATTAGTCCCCTGACTTTCCTTTGCCCTAGTAAAGGTTGACCAAGTGGAGTTTAGATTCAACCTTCATTATAGTTGAGAGAGATAACTACGTTGGACCTCCAACTTCTCTTACCTTGCCAAAAGTCTGCTTTACAGTATTTATTTATTTTAATTGCCATTTACTTTACTTGTCATTTAAATTACTTACTTCTCATCTTCTAAACCCCGATTACAACCTTTATAGCCAATAATAAGAACATACTTCCTCGCAGTTCCTTGAGAAGACGATCCGAGGTTTGAATACTCGGTTAACAATTTCTAAAGGGATTTGTTACTTGTGACACTCAAAACATTTGTACGAAGGGATTTTTGTCGGTTTAGAGACTATATCTACAACGCAAATATTTCTATGAATCTCTTTACTGGTAAAAATCCTAACGTCAGAGCTTATCAACAAAAAGAGGAGTTAGCATAGGAATGAAACTATATTGCTCACTGAAGAATGCAGTGCATTAATCCAGAAGGGGCTTCCCCCAAAACTTGAGGACCCTGGAAGCTTTTTCCTACCGTGCACCATTGGCAACCTAAATATCAATAAAACAATGTGTGATTTAGGGGTGAGTATCAATCTAATGCCCTCTTTGGTGAAAAAGCTGTGCATAGAAGAAGTGAAGGCAATACAAATGTCTCTAGAATTGGTGGACAAGTCAGTGATATGTCCCAGGGGTGTGATTGAAAACCTTCTAGTTAAGGTGGACAAATTCATATTTCCTGCAGATTTTGTGGTCTTAGACTCAGATGAAGAGGGAGGTGATTCCATTATACTGGAAAGGCCATTCTTGGCCACAACAAGGGCCATTATAGATGTGGAGCAAGGAGAGTTGACCCTCAGAATGCACGATGAAAGCATCACCTTAAATGTCTTTCCAGAAACACAACACATTGATGAAACGAGAATCTGCATGGAGACTGATAAAGGAGACTTGCAATGGAAGAAGAAAACAAACAAGACAATCATTGATTACCTTCCGGAGCAAGAAACAAATAACACAGCATGGCAAAAAGAGAATGAAATTGTGCAGAGTGATGAAGGAAAACAAGATGAAATTAAAGTATTAGCTACTGAGAAGGAAAGCCCAAAGATGCAGTCCAGTACCAAAAAGGGGGAAGGATCTACATACAGAAAGAAGAAAAGTAAGAAAAGGGTTAAAAAGGGATGGAAGAACAAAAAGATTCCAACTGAGGGGTTCCAAAAAGGGGATAAAGTGTAGTTAATCTATCAACAACTGGGGGCAAGCCAACAAGCTGATGACTACTACACTATCAACAAAATACTCTCACTAGAGATGCTGAAGTTGAGCATCAAGGCACCAAAAGAAAGATCACAGTGAAGGGAGACAAACTGAGACACTACAGTCAGCAACCACCCTAATGAGGGGCCAATTTCAAGCTAGTGACAATAAAAGAGCGCTCCATGGGAGACAACCCATGATCTAAGAATTTTGCCTTGCTTTTGAATTCAATAATCTATGATCATTCTAGCATGAATTTGAATTCTTATGAACTTACCTGATAGCTGCATGCACTATTTTGGAGCATAT
This sequence comes from Arachis hypogaea, assembly GCF_003086295.3. Taxonomy (NCBI): domain Eukaryota; kingdom Viridiplantae; phylum Streptophyta; class Magnoliopsida; order Fabales; family Fabaceae; genus Arachis; species Arachis hypogaea. The sequence continues at coordinate 113,155,780 of NC_092052.1, read as the reverse complement.
GTTAGATTTCTAAGTTTGGTGTGCCTCAAGGCACTCCAAATTGGCTTTTCAAGCTTTCTTAGACTATATGCTTAATCATTGTGATAAAGTATACGACCAAACATTAAGTTTGGTGTCTACATATACATTAATTTTCAGAAGAATTAATTTCTGTTCATAAAATCAAAGTCATGCATGAATGGATCATACATAGTTTTCATTTTAAGAATTCATGATAGGAAATAAAATGTGCTTTATGAATTATATACCAATTGTGATGGACTGTGTGCATTTTATATTGATTCCTTAGCAATGGACAAATTTGGTGTTCACCAAATCTTGGTTCATTATCTAAGGAACACAATTGGTTCTTTATAAATAAAGAACATGACAAATCATTTAAATGACCATTACTACACCACCGTGCTATATTTTCTATCCTAAGACTCACCATTTTGTTGATTTGGTTGAATAGGAAAAAGAAGATTGAGGAAAGGACAAGAAAAGGGAGAGTCACGGCTAGGACAAGTCAAGTGGGAAGTGATCACATGTGCTTAGAGAAGCGTGCCCCTTGGAAAACAAAATCTGCATGCATGCACTCTTGGACACCGAAATACATGCAACCAATGAGGAGAGAATCCTTGTCATTCTTCAACAAGGCATGCAGACCGTCTATATCATGAGCCTCCCACCATACTTAGCTCAATCTTCACCCTTCATGCTCTCAATCGAGATTCCTCTTCAAGTGTGTTTTTGACCAAAGCTTTAATGTCTTGCTTATAAATAGGTTGAGGTACTTCATAAGAAACACACTCATACAAGCCTCCCTCACACTTCTAAACCATTGCTTCACTTTTCACTTGGCCAAAAACACATTCAACAACCCCCTTCCCCAAATAACACATCATTTTCCCTTCCTCTCACTACAAAACCGTGTCACAAATTCACCCTTGCTTCTTCCCTCTATTTGAATCTATGGCCTCATCAAGTTCAAGGAGAAGACCGGGAAAGGAACCAATGGTGACCGACCCCCCATCCTATGATGCAAGGAAATTTAGATCTCAGTTTCATGAAGGAAGATATCATAGGCTCATGAAAACAAATCATATCATTTATGAGATGGGTTTTGAGCTGAGGGATGGGGAGTACCCCATCTTGAGCCAAATCACTAGGGAAAGAAGGTGGGAACTTCTATGCTATCTGATAAACCACTATTTCATGGTTTATCTTGTGCTCAATTGAGTGGTTTTTATCAACTCTTTACCCACTTATTCATACTATTCGCATGTTTTACGTTTTCCTTCCTGATTTTGTGCTTTGATTGAAAACATGCTTCTTTGGCCTTAAGTTCCCTATGTTTAATCCTCTCTTATTACTATTAGATGCCTTGATATGTGTGTTAAGTGATTTCAGAGATTACAGGATAGGAATGGCTCAGAGGATAGAAAGGAAGCATGCAAAAGTGGAAGGAATACAAGAAGTTGGAGAAATTGCTAAGCTGTCCAGCCTGACCTCTTCGCACTCAAACGGCTATAAATTTAGCTAAAGAGGTCCAAATGACGCGGTTCTAGTTGCGTTGAAAAGCTAACATTCGGAGCTTCGATTTGATATATAATATGCCATAGTTGCCCTGACGCTAGGCAACGCGAACGCGTGCTCCACGCGGACGCGTCACAGTTCCGAAAATCAGCGTGGCAGATTTCTTCTCCAGCGATTTTTGGGCTATTTTCGACCCAGTTTTTGGCCCAAAAAACACAGATTAGAGGCTATAAAGTGGGAAAATCCATTCATTTATAAGGATCAGCTCATACATTCACTTTTCATAATTTAGATGTAGTTATTAGAGAGAGAGGTTCTCTCCTCTCTTTTAGGATTTAGGATTAGGATTCCTCTTAAAGGATTTAGGATTTCTTCTTCATCACAGGTTCAATGTTTCTTTTATTTATTTTTCCAATTTGGTTTATGAATTTTCATGTTTGACTTGATTTCTTTTATTTAATGCAATTTGAGGTACTTCAGATTTATCACTTCTTCTATTGTTTGTTTTTAATTAATGTTCTAAGTTAGATCCCAACTTAATTTTGGAGTTGATTGATATTTGGAGACCCTTGAGTTGAATTACTCAAGAGTTAAATTGTAATTGGGTTTATTGTTGGCTGGCTCTCTAGTCACTAACGCTAATCCTTCCCAAGGGAGAGGATTAGAACTTGTGAATAAAAGTAGACTCCCAACTTACTTGACTTTCCTTTACTTCACTTGGTAAAGGATGACTAAGTAGAAACAACCATCAATTATCAATTGATCATGAGAAAAATCTAACAAGGATAGAACTTCCGATTAATCTCTCCTAATCAAGGCTTTTAATTTAATTACATAAAATCTCTTATTTATTTTTATTGCTTTAATTTATAATTATATTTGTGCCCATTGCCCAAACTCCAAAACCCCCCAATTTACAAGACTCATAACCAATAATAAGAACATACCTCCCTGCAGTTCCTTGAGAAGATGACCCGAGGTTTGAATACTTCGGTTATCAATTTTAAAGGGTTTTGTTACTTGTGACAACCAAAACGTCTGTAGGAAAGGACTTTTGTTGGTTTAGAAGCTATACCTGCAACGAGGATTTATTTGCGAATTTCTAGACCACGCAAAAGTTATCTCTTCAAAATGGTGCCGTTGCCGGGGAATTGCAAACGTGTGCCTTATTATTGGTTATTGTAAATATTTGCTTTTTGCTTGTTTATTTATTTTTATTAAAAAAAAATTCAGATTTTTATTTTAAAATTTTTATCTTATCTTATCTTATTTCAAAAATCAAATTTCAAAATTTAAAATTCAAAATTTAATTTTCAAATTCAAAAATTTAAATTTCAAATAATCTTTTAATTTAAAATTATTTTTATTTTTGTTTTTAATTTTATTTGCTACTATGAACTCTCACCCCTTTGGCTATGAGTCTGGTTACAATTATATTGCAGGAAGAGGAAATTACAATAAGAACAGGCATCAAGGTTGGAACAATCAAAGATGGGAAGAGCCACAAGGATTTGATCAACCCTCATGGCAACAACCACCTCCAATGGACTATCAACAACCACCACAATATGCTTATAAACCCTCTCCTCAACAGGACTTTGGACCACCATACTCACAAGCCCCTTTTCACCATTCACCTCCATATGACCCTAACCCGTATCCACCATATAAACCACCTTATGAGCCAAATGAACCCTCCTATCCATCCCAAACCTCCATGGAGAAAGAACTTACCGATCTAAACTCTACTATACAAGCTCTCGTCGCCAAATCGGACCACCAAATACCTTCAATAATTAACCCTCAAGCTATAGTGCACTTTCTTTTCAGCCACAGAATGATCTCTCTATCCCATCACCACCATCCATGGAAGAGCACTCACATCCATCAATCCAAGAGCAACATGATCCCAATGATGCTATTAACATGGAACAAGAGAGAAGGGATCATCTTCGCGAATCCATACTTCATAAGGAGCTAGAGGAGGCCCTAAAGGTGAAGGTAGTAAAGACCCTTGAAGATGAAAGAACAGTTGAAAGGAGTTGTCATGGAAAGAAAATCATCAAGGATGAGTACGATTTTATATTAAAACTACTGGACAAAGCAGTAATTATTGAAGAGGAAAAAGTGGTTGAAGACTTGCGAGATGCTGAACCTCCATGGGAAAGTCAAGACATAGAGCCTCCTTCCAAGACGGTTGCATTTGATGTTGAGGAGGGTGTACAACCTCCAAGGCATACCCTGGTTGAAAACTTGGAAGAGGTTGATCAAGAGATGGAGATTCTAGAAAAAGAGGCACAACCTCCCATGCCCTTGGTGAGAAATGAAGAAGAGATTGAATTAACTGCAATTTGGGGTGCATCATCTTCTTCCTGTGGGATCCTTGAGAGGTGGTCAGTCACTTTGTTCTCTGCTCTACTCATATCTTTAATTTCAATATCAAACTCTTGGAGAAGCAGGATCCACCTTATTAGTCTAGGCTTGGACTCTTGTTTGGTAAGCAAGTATTTGAGTGCTGCATGATCAGTGAATACAATTACTTTGGAGCCAATAAGATATGATCTAAACTTATCAAAAGTAAAGACAATGGCAAGTAATTCCTTTTCTGTAGTGGTATAGTTTCTTTGATTCTCATTGAGGAATTTGCTAGCATAGTAAATAACATGCACCAATTTGTCCATCCTCTGTCCTAAAACAGCACCAATAGCAAAGTTAGATGCATCACACATTAGTTCAAAGGGAAGATCCCAGCAAGGTGGTGCTATGATAGGTGCAGAGGAGAGTTTGTTCTTAAGCTCTTCAAAGGCTAGCATGCAATCTTTATCAAAAGCAAAAGGTACATTAGAGACAAGTAGGTTACTTAAAGGTTTGGCAACCTTTGAGAAATCTCTAATGAACCTCCTATAGAAGCCAGCATGTCCTAGAAAACTTCTAACTGCCTTGACATTGCAAGGTAGAGGTAACTTTTTAATAGCCTTGTCCACCTCTATGCCTCTTTTTGAGATTTTGTGGCCAAGAACCACCCCCTCTGTAACCATAAAGTGACATTTTTTCCAGTTCAAAACAAGGTTGGTCTCTTGGCATCTCTTTAGCACCAAGGCTAAGTGGTGCAAGCAGTTAGAATATCAATCACCAAATATAGAAAAGTCATCCATAAACACCTCAATGAATTTCTTAATCATGTCTGAAAATATGGAGAGCATGCACCTTTGGAATGTTACAGGTGCATTGCACAATCCAAAGGGCATTCTCCTATAAGCAAAAACACCATATGGACAAGTAAATGAGATTTTTTCCTGGTCCTTGGGGTCTACAACAATTTGGTTGTAACCAGAATAACCGTCCAAGAAGCAATAATACTCATGTCCTGCCAATCTTTCAAGCATCTAATCCATGAAAGGTAGGGAGAAGTGATCCTTCTTGGTGGCCTCATTAAGCTTCCTATAATCGATGCACATGCGCCAACCGATCACTGTTCTTGTAGGTATCAGTTCATTCTTCTTATTTGGTACAACAGTGATCCCTCCTTTCTTTGGGACTACTTGCACTGGGCTTACCCAAGGGCTGTCTGAGATAGGATAAATCACCCTAGCTTGCCACAGTTTCAGCACCTCTTTTTGAACCACTTCATTCATGGTTGGGTTCAGCCTTCTTTGTTGCTATCTTGAGGGCTTGGCTCCTTCTTCAAGTAGGATTTTGTGCATGCACATTGAAGGACTAATTCTCTTCAAGTCTGCAAGTGTCCATCCTATAGCATCTTTATGTTATCTCAGCACTTGGAGAAGCTCCTCTTCTTGTTCCTTACTCAAGCTTGAATTGATGATCACTGGGTAAGTGTTGTTGTCACCTAAGTATGCATACTTCAAGCTTCGAGGCAGGGTCTTCAGCTCTAGTTTTGGTGCTTCCACTTCCTTGTTGTCTTTGTGGTTCAGCATGATCGATTTCTCTGTGATTTCTTGTGGCATTTTTTCACCTAATACTTGTTGTTCCAGCTCCATAATCTCTTCACATTGTTCTTCCTCCAATACTCCTTGGACTATCTTCTCTATGGTATCTACCATCATGAACTCTCCTATGGATTCTTTGGGGTAACTCATTGCCTTGAACACATTGAAGACCATCTTCTCTTCATGCAACCTCAAGACTGGTTCCCCTTTTTGGATATCAATAATGGCTCCAGCAATAGCTAGGAATGGCCTTCCTAGGATGATTGATGTGTTGGCTTCTTCTTCCATATCTAGAACAATGAAGTCAGCTGGAAAAATAAACTCTCCCACTTTCACCAACAAGTCCTCCACCACCCCATGAGGGAATTTGAATGTTCTGTCAGCCAATTTGAGTGCCATCCTTGTTGGTTTGGCTTCCTCAATCTTCATCCTCCTCATCATAGCCAGGGACATGAGATTGATACTTGCTCCCAGGTCACACAATGCTTTTTCAATGGTGATATCACCTATGATGCATGGAATTTGAAAACTCCCAAGGTCTTTCATTTTCTGGGGGAGTTTCTTTTGTATGATAGTACTGCATTCCTCAGTTTGCACTATGGTTTCCTTCTCTTCCCAATTCCTCTTTCTTGCCATCAGTTCTTTTAAAAATTTGGCATAGAGAGGCATTTGCTCTAATGCCTCAGCAAAGGGTATGTTGATTTGGAGCTTCTTGAAGATTTCTAGGAACCTTGAGAACTGGTTCTCTCTTCTATCTTTCCTTAGCCTTTGTGGATAGGGTGCTTGTGGCACATATGGCTTTAGGACTGGCATTGATGAGGATGGTGCAGGGGTCTCTTCTTCTTTCTTGTTTTCAGGCTCCTTCGCAGCTTCTTTTTCTTGATTGCTTTGATTTTGGGATGCCTCTTCTACAACTTTTCCTCTTCTAAGTGTGATGGCTTTGCATTCCCCTCTTGGGTTGACCATGGTATCACTGGAAAATATATGTGTGGGCATTAGAATTTGCTTAGATAAGTTCGCTAGTGTGCTTCCAATTTTGAAATTGCTGCGCCTTGATTCTTTATGTTTGATCTGCACTCTTCTTGGTTGGCATCCATCTTTCTTTCAGCCTGTATTTGTCTTTCCAAAACATTGGAAATAGCTCCTGTCAGCTGTGATGACATCTGTGCTATTGCAGCCTCCATTCTTTCAAAATTGCTTTTGATCTCACATGGCTGCATGGTCAAGGTTGATGTTTCTTGGTGGTGGTTGTTGTGTGGTTGTTGGGTGGATTGGTATGATGTATTTTGTGCATTTTTGTAGGGTCTGTTGTTGCTTGCTTGATGGTTGGAGTTATGGTTGTTGTATTGGTTGGATTGGTATGGTTTGTTATGGTCTTGGTTATGGCTTTGTTGGTTTCTCCACCCAAAGTTTGGGTGGTTCTTCCAACCTGGGTTATATGTCTTGGAGTTTGGGTCATATGGTGGTCTAGAAGAGTTGTTCAAGTAATTCGCCTGCTCCCATTCACTTTCAACTTCTGGGGTATCTTCTTCCTGTGATGGTGCTTAAGCTTGGACAGCTGAAACTTGGCCAATCTCCATCCTCTTTGTTAGGGCTGCTAGTTGTGCTGCAATCATCTTGTTTTGTTCTAACAAGGCATCCATAGGATTTAGCTCTAACACTCCTTTCTTTTGAGATCTTTCTGAAGTATAGAAATATTCATTTTCAGCTACAGTCTCTATGACATCTATGGCTTCTTCAATGGTTTTCTTCTTGTTGAGTGAACCCCCTGAAGAATGGTCCACAGCCTTCTTTGCTTCATATGATAGCCCTTCATAGAAAATGTGAAGTTGAACCCATTCGTTGAACATATCTGGAGGGCACTTTCTTGTCAAGTCTTTGAACCTCTCCCAAGCTTCATAAAGTATTTCACCATCTTGATGTCTGAAAGTTTGCACCTCAGCTCTCAGTCTGTTGACTCTCTGTGGAAGGTAGAATCTTGCTAGAAATTGGTTTACAACCTCATCCCAAGTTGTTAGGCTCTCCTTGGGGAATGCTTCCAACCACTTTGCTACCTTGTCTCTGAGTGAAAAAGGGAACAAGAGTAGCTTGTAGGTGTCAGGATGTACACCATTGGACTTTACAGTGTCACAAATCTTCAAGAGTGTAGTGAGATGTTGGTTTGGGTCCTTCTGAGCCCCCTCCATATGAACAATTATTCTGAACAAGTGTGATGAGTTGAGGTTTCAACTCAAAGTTGTTAGCACGAATTGTTGGTTTGAGAATGCTGTTGCCACATTTTCCTGGATTTAGGTTGATGTAAGAGCCTAAGACTCTCCTCTCTTGCCCAATATGATTGCCAGCATCCACTCCAACATGGTCTTGTACCTCTCCTTCCATAGTTGCTCCTAGATCTTCCTCTACTACTTTCTCTCCAACTATGCCTTTACCTTTTGCTTCCCTCCTTAATCTAAGGAGGGTCCTCTCAGGTTCACTATCGAAGGTGGATGAAGTTTCTCCCCTTCTACCTGTCATACATTCAACAAACAGCAAGCAGAGGGCAAGTGAAGGAATCACTCTTGTTAAGATTAATGGTTAGCTTGGTTGATGCAATTAATCAAACAGTTAGAAGAATGGAAATATGAACAATGAATAACTAAAATCCAAAATAAAATCAAAATAAAATAGAACAGATGAAGAATTAAAGAACTAAAAAAATGACAAGGTAATTAAAATGCTTAATCTAGCTCTCCAATCAATTTAATCATTGTCAAATTCAAACCAATCCCCGCAACGGCGCCATAAAACTTGATGACCAGAATTCACACCCCATATAAAAATGATGAATCCGTTCTTTTGGCAAGCGCACCAAAAATTATCGTCAAGTAATAACCCACAGTGGAGTGGGATCGTATCCACAGAGATTGGTAGATTTGAGCAACTTTAATTGATTGATGAATTAGTCAAGCTAAGCAAAATAAATTGTGATTGCAGAATTGTAAATGGGCAGAAACATAAATGGCTCAAAAGTAAATATAAGCAGTAAAGTGCAGAAAAGAAAATGGCAATAATGTAAAGTGCAGAAATGTAAATGACTTAATTGTAAATGGGAATGAGGATTTACAGAATGTAAATGAAGCTATAAAGAAAGTGGAAGATAAGAATAAGGGAATTCATTGAGATCAGGAGATGTTGTCTCTTTGGATTAAATCCAGCTCATATCCTCCTTAATCATGCAACTCATTGACCTCTTGGCAATCATGATTGATTGAGCCCCAATCCCTTGGTGACTCAATCTCTCAAATCTTGATCAATAGCCAAATCCTTGGTCTAATTGCTCATGAAGAGAGATATGCTTGGTCCCTGATTATACCACACATCATCATAGGTCCAAGTAGAGGGAGGATTATATGTCACCATATCCAAACACCAAAACCCAGATCCTACTCAAGTGTGAGAAGGGATTTCTAGCATGGTTTCATGTTTCCTTTTCCAAGGTTCCCATGAAACCCATTTTGCATTCAACTCCTTTTCCAGGGTGATTGAACACTATCATTAAAACGAAATTCCTTCTAGCAAATCAAAGAGAAGATGAAAAGAAGAAGAAATTCACTATCATTAATCCATCAAGTACAACAGAGCTTCCTCTCTCAATGAGAGAGAATTTAGCTACTCATAGCTCAGAGAAAAGTACAAGAGATGGAAGAGATGATAAAGTGAAAAGTAAATCTAGCTATAACTAATAGCTCAACTGCTTAACCCCTGTCTCAGTACTTTCAGGGGTTATTTATACTACTCCTATCACTAGAAAATAAAGAAAATACAAAAGTGAAAAGAAAAATACAATTTGGAGGGAAAAGAAACTCAATAGGCATGATCTTCCAGCTGGCGTGTGACTGGCGCTTCAGTGGCATGCAACGCCCTGCTCTAAATTTGGCTTGGCGTGCCACGCTCAACTCCTCAAGTGGCACTCCCTACTTCATAGGCATCCCTGGCGTGCCTGGTACACGGAATCGTGATCTCACACTTTTCTCAGACCTCCGTGCAGCTGACCAGCAAGTACACTGGGTCGTCCAAGTAATAAACCTTACGTGAGTAAGGGTCAATCCCATGGAGATTGTTGGCTTGAAGCAAGTTATGGTCATCCTTGTAAATCTCAGTTAGGCGGATTCAAATGGTTATGAGGTTTGAATAATTAAAAGATAAATAAAACATAAAATAAGATAAAGGTACTCATGTAATTCATTGGTAGGAATTTCAGATAAGCGTCTGGAGATGCTTTGTTGCTTCTGAACCTCTGCTTTTCTATTGCCTTCTTCCAACCACGTGTTACCTCTTTCCATGGCAAGCTGTAAGATCCTCTCAGTGAAAATGGTCCTCTACGGTTTCTGCACGGCTAATCAACTGTCGGATTTCTCGTCTCGGATGAAAAATACCAGGTACAGCTACCGCATGGCTAATCATCTGTCGGTTCCCACTAGCGTCGGAATAGGATCCATTGATCCTTTTGCACACTGTCACTTGCGCCCAACATTCGCAGGTTTGAAGCTCTTTACAGTCATCCCTTCCCGGATCCTACTCGGAATACCACAGACAAGGTTTAGACTTTCCGGATCCCAGGAATGCTGCCAATTGTTGTAGCCTATACCACGAAGATACTAATCTCACGGACTCGGTCTGTGTATTAGATATCTAAGAGAATATACTCCGGCTGTCGTCCAATGACTATGTTGAACATCATGTAGACCGCTTTGTGGTTGTCAGGCACGCGATCTTGTCTAAGCGAGTAACGAAGATTGGATGATTGTCCCGGGTCACCCCTTCTTTCTGACTTAACTGAATTAAGTACGTGAGTATATCTTGGAGAAGAAGTAGGCGTGAATTGAATAGAAAACAGTAGTAATTGCATTAATTCATGAAGAACAGCAGAGCTCCACACCTTAATCTATGGGGTATAAAAACTCCACCGTTGAAAATACATAAGTGAAAAATGTCTAGGCATGGCCGAATGGCCAGCCTCCAAACATGAAGATACAAGTTCCAAAATTGGTCAAAAGACGTAAAATAAATCTCTAAAAGTAGTTTATATACTAGACTAGTAACCTAGGGTTACAGAAAATGAGTAACTAAGTGCAAATAGTGCAGAAATCCACTTTTGGGGCCCACTTGGTGTGTGCTTGGGCTGAGCATTGAAGCTTTTTCGTGCATAGGCTGTTCCTGGAGTTAAACACCAGCTTTGGAGCCAGTTTGGGCGTTTAACTCCAATTCTGGTGCCAGTTTGGGCGTTTTACGCAAAGATGTTTTAGGTTGACTTTGAACGCCAGTTTGGGCCATCAAATCTCGAGCAAAGTATAGACTATTATATATTTCTGAAAAGTCCAGGATGTCTACTTTCCAACGCAATTAAGAGCGCGCCAATTGGACTTCTGTAGCTCCAGAAAATCCACTTTGAGTGCAGGAGGGTCAGAATCCAACAGCATCTGCAGTCCTTTTTCAGCCTTTGAATCAGATTTTTGCTCAGGTCCCTCAATTTCAGCCAGAAAATACCTGAAATCATAGAAAAATACACAAACTCATATTAAAGTCTAGAAATGTGATTTATGAATAAAAAATAAAAATATAATGAAAATAATTAAAATATACTAAAAACTATATAAAAACAATGCCAAAAAGGGTATAAATTATCCACTCATCACAACACCAAACTTAAATTGTTGCTTATCCCCAAGCAACTAAAAAAAAAATAGGATAAAAAGAAGAGAAAATATAATAAATTCCAAATATCAATGAAGCTCATTTCCAATTAGATGAGCGGGGCTAGTAGCCTTTTTGCTTCTGAACAATTTTGGCATCTCACTTTATCCTTTGAAGTTCAGAATGATTGGCATCCATAGGAACTTAGAATTCAGATAGTGTTATTGATTCTCCTATTTCAGTATGTTGATTCTTGAACACAACTACTTTATGAGTCTTGGCCGTGACCCTAAGCATTTTGTTTTCCAGTATTACCACCGGATACATAAATACCACAGACACATAACTGGGTGAACCTTTTCAGATTGTGACTCAGCTTTGCTAGAGTCCCCAGTTAGAGGTGCCCAGAGCTCTTAAGCACACTCTTTTTGCTTTGGACCACGACTTTAACCACTCAGTCTCAAGCTTTTCACTTGGACCTTCATGCCACAAGCACATGGTTAGGGACAGCTTGGTTTAGCCGCTTAGGCCAGGATTTTATTCCTATAGGCCCTCCTATCCATTAATGCTCAAAGCCTTGGATCCTTTTTACCCTTGCCTTTTGGTTTAAAGGGCTATTGGCTTTTTCTGCTTGTTTTTTCTTTTTCTTTATTTTTTTCGCCATTTTTTCTTTTTTTTTTTCTGCAAGCTTTTCACTGCTTTTTCTTGCTTCAAGAATCAATTATATGATTTTTCATATTATCAAATAACATTTCTCCTTTTTCATTATTCTTTCAAGAGCCAACAATTTTAACATTCATAAACAACAATATCAAAAAATATGCACTGTTCAAGCATTCATTCAGAAAACAATAAGTATTACCACTACATCAAAATAATTAGATTATTTTCAAGATGTAATTGGAAATTGATGTACTTCTTTTTTGTTTTCAAAAAACATTTTTTCATTTAAGAAAGGTGAAGGATTCATAGGACATTCATAACTTTAAGACATAGACACTAAACACTAATGATCATGTAATAAAGACACAAACATAGACAAAACATAAAGCATAATTTTCGAAAAACAGAAAAATAAGAACAATGAAATTAAAGAACGGGTCCACCTTAGTGATGGCGGCTAGTTCTTCCTCTTGAAGATCTTATGGAGTACTTGAGCTCCTCTATGTCTCTTCCTTGCCTTTGTTGCTCCTCTCTCATGGCTCTTTAGTCCTCTCTTATTTCATGGAGGATGATGGGATGCTCTTGGTGCTCCATCCTTAGTTGCCCTATGTTAGAACTCAATTCTCATAAGGAGGTATTGATTTGTTCCCAATAATTGTGTGGAGGAAAGTGCATCCCTTGAGGTATCTCAGGGATTTCTTGATGAGGAACTTTCTCATGCTCTTGTTGAGGTCCATGAGTGGGCTCTCTTGTTTGCTCCATCATTTTCTTAGTGATGGGCTTGTCTCCTTCAATGAGGATGTCTCCCTCTATGGCCATTCCAACTGAATTGTATAGGGTACAAATGAGATGAGGGAAGGCTAACCTTGCCAAAGTGGAGGGCTTGTCCGCCACCTTGAAGAGTTCTAGGGACATGATCTCATGAACTTCTACTTCCTCTCTGTTCATGATGCTATAGATCATGAAAGCCCGGTCTATTGTAACTTTAGACCAGTTGCTAGTAGGAATGATAGAGCGTTGGATGAACTCCAACCATCCCCTAGCCACGGGTTTAAGGTCAAGCCTTCTTAGTTGAACCGGCTTGCCTCTTGAGTCTCTCTTCCATTGAGCTCCTTCCACACAAATGTCCCTAAGGACTTGGTCCAACCTTTGATCAAAGTTGACCCTTCTAGTGAAAGGGTGAGGATCTCCTTGCATCATTGGCAAGTTAAATGCCAACCTCACATTTTCCAGACTGAAATCCAAGTAATTCCCCCGAACCATTGTAAGCCAATTCTTTGGGTTCGGGTTCATACTTTGATCATGGTTCTTAGTGATCCATGCATTAGCATAGAACTCTTGAACCATTAAGATTTCGACTTGTTGGATTGGGTTGGTGAGAGTTTTCCAACCTCTTCTTTGAATCTCATGTCGGATCTCCAGATATTCACTCTTTTTGAGCTTGAAGGGGACCTCGGGGTTCACCTTTTTTTTGCTACAACTTCATAGAAGTGGTCTTGATAGACCTTTGAGATGAATCTCTCCATCTCCCATGACTCGGAGGTGGAAGCAATTGCCTTCTCTTTCCTCTTTCTAGAGGTTTCTCCAGCCTTAGGTGCCATTAATGGCTATGGAAAAACAAAAAGCAAGGCTTTTTTCCACACCAAACTTAAAAGGTTTACTCGTCCTCGAGCAAAACAAGAAAGAAAAGAGTAGAAGAAGAAGAAATGGAGGAGATGGAGGGAGGTGAGTGATTCGGCCAAGGGGGAAAGAAGTGTTTGTGATATGTGAAAGTTGAGGGAGTGAGGAGCAGTATTTATAGGGTAGGAGGAAGAGGGTTTGAATTTGAATGGTGAGGTAGGTGGGGTTTATGATGGATGGATGTGAGTGGTGAAGAGGATATGGGGAATAGGGTAGGATTTGATAGTGAAGGGTATTTGGAGAAGAGTTATTGATGGGATTGGTCAAGGGTATTTGGGGAAGAGTGTTATGGAAAGGTGTGAAGAGGAGAGAAGAAGAGGTGGGGTAGGTGGGGATCCTGTGGGGTCCACAGATCCTGAAGTGTCAAGGAATTCTGCTCCCTGCACCAATCTGGCGTTCAAAAGCCCATTCTGTGGCAATCCTGGTGTTTAACGCCAACTCTGCTACCTTTCCTGGCGTTATACGCCACTCTGCTGCCTATTTCTGGCGTTAAACGCCAGCCAGATGCCCATTTCTGGCGTTTAACGCCAGCCAAATGCCAGACAACCCTTTCTGGTGTTAAACTCCAGAGTGCTGCCCATTCTGGCATTTAACGCCCAGAATGCTGCCAGGCTGGGCGTTAAATGCCCATTCTGCTATCCTTACTAGCGTTTAATTGCCAGTAAGCCTGTCTTCTAGGGTGTGCTATTTTTGATGTTGTTTTTCATTCTGTTTTTGATTTTTCATTTGTTTTTGTGACTTCACATGATCATCAACCTAAAGAAAACATAAAATAACAATGAAAAATAAATAAATATAATTAAATAACATTGGGTTGCCTCCTAACAAGCACTTCTTTAATGTCAATAGCTTGACAATGAAGCTCTTAGAGAGCTTCACAGAGACTCAGAGCTTAATGGTGGCCTCCCAACACCAAACTTAGAAGTTGAGTGTGGGGGCTCTGTTTGACTCTGTGTTGAGAGAAGCTTTTCATGCTTCCTCTCCATGGTTACAGAAGAAGATCCTTGAGCCTTAAACACAAGGTAGTCCTCATTTAATTGAAGGACTAACTCTCCTCTGTCCACATCAATCACAGCTCTTGCTGTGGCTAGGAAGGGTCTTCTAAGGATGATGGAGTCCTTTTCATCCTTCTCAGTGTCTAGGATTATGAAGTCATCAGGGATGTAAAAGCCTTCAACCTTCACTAAGACATCCTCTACACTCCATAAGCCTGTTTCCTTGATTTGTCTGCCAATTCTAGTGAGAATTTAGCAGCTTGTACCTCAAAGATCCCTAGTTTCTCCATTACAGAGAGTGGCATGAGGTTTATTCCTGACCCCAGGTCACACAGAGCCTTGTCAAAGGTCATGGTGCCTATAGTACATGGTATTAAGAACTTTCCGGGATTCGGTTTCTTCTGAGGTAACTTTAGTTGCCCCAAAGCATTCAGTTCATTGATGAGCAATGGAGGTTCATCCTCCCAAGTCTCATTACCAAATAACTTGGCATTTAGCTTCATGATTACTCCTAGATACTGAGCAACTTGCTCTTCAATAATATCTTCATCCTCTTCAGAGGAGGAATACTCATCAGAGCTCATGAATGGCAACAGTAAGTTCAGTGGAATCTCTATGGTCTCTATGTGAGCCTCAGATTCCTTTGGTTCCTCATTGGAAAACTCTTTAGTGGCCAGTGGACGTCCATGGAGGTCTTCCTCACTGGAAATCACTGCCTCTTGACTCTCTCCAGGTTCGGCCGTGTGGGGTATATTGATGGCCTTGCACTCTCTCTTTGGATTCTCTTCTGTATTGCTTGGGAGAGTATTGGGAGGAGTTTCAGTCACTCTTTTACTCAGTTGACCCACTTGTGTCTCCAAATTTCTTATGGAGGGCCTTGTTTCAGTCATGAAACTGAGAGTGGTCTTAGATAGATCAAAGACTATGGTTGTTAAGTAAGAGTGGCTCTGCTTAGAATTCTCTGTCTGTTGCTCAGAAGATGATGGAAAAGGCTTGCTATTGCCAAACCTATTTCTCCCACCATTATTATTAAAGCCTTGATTAGGCTTCTGTTAATCCTTCCATGAGAAATTAGGATGATTCCTCCATGAAGAATTATAGGTGTTTCCATAGGATTCTCCCATGTAATTCACCTCTTCCATTGCAGGATTCTCAGGGTCATAAGCTTCTCCTTCAGGGGAGGCTTCTTTAGTACTGCTGGATGCAGCTTGCATTCCAGTCAGACTCTGAGAAATCATATTGACTTTCTGAGTCAATATTTTATTCTGAGCCAATATTGCATTCAGAGTATCAATCTCAAGAACTAATTTCTTCTGAGTTGTCCCATTATTCACAGGATTTCTTTCAGAAGTATACATGAACTGGTTATTTGCAACATTTTCAATGAGTTCTTGGGCTTATGCAGGCGTCTTCTTCAGATGAAAAGATCCTCCAGTAGAGTTATCCAATGACATCTTGGACAATTCAGATAGACCATCGTAGAATATACATAAGATGCTCCATTCTGAAAGCATGTCAGAAGGACACCTTCTGATCAGTTGCTTGTATCTTTTCCAAGCTTCATAGAGGGATTTACCTTCCTTCTGTCTGAAGGTTTGGACTTCCACTCTAAGCTTGCTCAATTTTTGAGGTGGAAAGAATTTGGCCAAGAAAGCATTGACCAACTTTTCCCAAGAGTTCAGGCTTTCTTTAGGTTGTGAGTCCAACCATATCCTAGCTCTGTCTCTTACAGCAAAGGGGAAAAGCATAAGTTTGTAGACCTCAGGATCAACCACATTGGTCTTAACAGTGTCACAGATTTGCAAGAATTCAGCTAAGAACTGATGAGGATCTTCCAATGGAAGTCCATGAAACTTGCAATTATGCTCCATTAGAGAAACTAATTGAGGCTTAAGCTCAAAGTTGTTTGCTCTAATTGTAGGAATTGAGATGCTTTTTCCATAGAAGTCAGAAGTTGGTGCAGTAAAGTCACCAAGCATCTTCCTTGCATCTCCACCATTGTTATTGGGTTCGGCCATCTCTTCTTCTTTTTCGAAAAATTCTGTCAGGTCCTCTCCAGAGTGTTGTGCTTTAGCTTCTCTTAGCTTCCTCTTTAGAGTCCTTTCAGGTTTCGGATCAGATTCAACAAGAATATTCTTATCCTTGCTCCTGCTCATATGAAAAAGAAGAGAACAGAAAAGAATAGGAATCCTCTATGTCACAGTATAGAGATTCTTTTATGTGAGTAGCAGAATAGAAGAATAGAATGAAGAAGGGAGTAGAAGAAGAATTCGAACACAAAGAGAGGGAGAGGGTTCGAATTTTTAAGAAGAGAAGTGTTAGTAAATAAATAAAATAAATAGAAAGAGATGAGAGAGAGTGTGTGTATTCGAATATTAGTTTAAAATAGAAAAAATATTTTTGTTTTTATTTTAATTAGAAGTTAGAATTCGAAATTTAAGAAGAGAAATAAAAGTAATTTGAAAACTAAATAAATTAATTAATTAAAAAGATTTTTGAAAAAAAGTTGTTAGTTGGTTTTCGAAAATTAGAGAGAGAGAAAAATAGTTAGGTAGTTTTGAAAAAAGATATGATTGAAATATAAAAAAACTTTTAAAATCAAACAAAAAGTCAAGTAGTTAATTGAAAAAGATTTGAAAATCAATTTTGAAAAGATAAGAAGTTAGAAAAAGATTTTGAAATTAAGTTTTGAAAAAGATATGATTGAAACCTTATTTTGAAAAAAAAATTGAAAAGAAAATTAAAAAGATTTGATTTTTGAAATTAAAGTTGATTACTTGACTAACAAAAAACTAAAAGATATGATTCTAGAATTTAAAGATTGATCCTTTCTTAATAGGCAAGTAACAACTTGAAAATTTTTTGAATCTGAACATTAAATTATTAGCATTAATTATGAAATAAAATAAGAAAAATATTTTGAAAATTTATTTAAGAAAGAATTCGAAAATATTGAAAGAAATTTGAAAAATATTTTAAAAGATAGAATTTTTAATTTGAAATTTTGACTTGACTAATAAGAAACAACTAAATTTTAAAATTTTATGACTAAATCAATCCAAAATTTCGAAAATTTTGAGCAAAATAAGAAAAATATATATTTTTTTTTATTTTTGAATTTTTAATGAGGAGAGAGAAAAACATAAGAATGACACAAAACATAAAAATTTAAGATCAAAACAAAAAATGTATGCAAGAATATTTTGAATGTCAAGATGAACACCAAGAACACTTTGAAGATCATGATGAATACCAAGAACATATTTTTGAAAATTTTTAAGAAAAGAAAGACATGCAAGACACCAAACTTAAAAATTTTTAATGTGTAGACACTAATAATTCGAAAATGCATATGAAAAACAAGAAAAGACAAAAAACAAGAAAATGTAAAGATCAATCAAAGAAAATCATCAAGAACAACTTGAAGATCATGAAGAACACATGCATGAAATTTCGAAAATTTAAAGAAAATTAAAGGCATGCAATTGACACCAAACTTAAAATTTGACGCTAGACTCAAACAAGAAACACAAAATATTTTTGGTTTTTATGATTTTATTAAAATGTTTTGGATTTTTCGAAAATTATGTTGGAAAAAGAAAATAAAAAGATACAAAATTTTTAATAAGAATTCCAAGAATCATGCAATGTTAGTCTAAAGCTCCAGTCCAAAAGAATTAGACATGGCCAATGGCCAGCCAAGCTTTAGCAGAGCATTGCATAAAACAGCCAAATTGATGGGAACCAAGAAGGCTCTGCAAAGATAAGTGGAAATCTCAGTCCAAAAGATTAGACATGGCTTAACAGCCAGCCAGGCTTCAACATATCTTATGAAACTCTAGAATTCATTCTTAAAAATTCTGAAGAACAATTTTTTTTTTGAATTTTTCGAAAATTATATAATTTTTTTTTGTAAAAATTTTTTCGAAAATAAAAATAAAAATAAAATGCTTAAACATAAAATAAAATTACCTAATCTAAGCAACAAGATGAACCGTCAGTTGTCCAAACTCGAACAATCCCCGGCAACGGCGCTAAAAACTTGGTACACGGAATCGTGATCTCACACTTTTCTCACAACTCTGTGCAGCTGACCTGGAAGTGTACTAGGTTGTCCAAGTAATAAACCTTACGTGAGTAAGGGTCGATCCCACGGAGATTGTTAGTTTGAAGCAAGCTATGGTCATCGTTGTAAATCTCAGTCAGGCGGATTCAAATGGTTATGAGGTTTGAATAATTAAAAGAAAAATAAAACATAAAATAAGATAAAGGTACTTATGTAATTCATTGGTGGGAATTTCAGATAAGCGTCTGGAGACGCTTTGTTGCTTCTGAACCTCTGCTTTCCTATTGCCTTCTTCCAACCATGCGTTACCTCCTTCCATGGCAAGTTGTAAGATCCTCTCAGTGAAAATGGTCCTCTACGGTTTCTGCACGGCGAATCAACTGTCGAATTTCTCGTCTCGGATGAAAAATACTAGGTACAGCTACCGCATGGCTAATCATCTATCGGTTCCCACTAGCGTCGGAATAGGATCCATTGATCCTTTTGCACACTGTCATTTGCGCCCAACATTCGCAGGTTTGATGCTCTTTACAGTCATCCCTTCCCGGATCCTACTCGGAATACCACAAACAAGGTTTAGACTTTCCGGATCCCAGCAATGCTGCCAATTGTTCTAGCCTATACCACGAAGATACTAATATCATGGACTCGGTCCGTGTATTACATATCCAAGAGAATATACTCCGGTTGTCGTCCAATGACTACGTTGAACATCATGTAGACCACTTTGTGGTTGTCAGGCACGCGATCTTGGCTAAGCGAGTAACGAAGATTGGGTGATTGTCACGGGTCACTCCTTCATTCTGACTTAACTGAATTAAGTACGAGAGTATATCTTGGAGAAGAAGTAGGCGTGAATTGAATAGAAAACAGTAGTAATTGCATTAATTCATGAAGAACAGCAGAGCTCCACACCTTAATCTATGGGGTGTAGAAACTCCACCGTTGAAAATACATAAGTGAAAAAGGTCTAGGCATGGTCGAATGGCCAGCCTCCAAACATGAACATACAAGTTCCAAAATTGGTCAAAAGACGTAAAATAAATCTCTAAAAGTAGTTTATATACTAGACTAGTAACCTATGGTTACAGAAAATGAGTAACTAAGTGCAGATAGTGTAGAAATCTACTTCTGGGGCCCACTTAGTGTGTGTTTGGGCTGAGAATTGAAGCTTTTTCGTGCATAGGCTGTTCCTGGAGTTAAATGCCAGCTTTGGTGCCAGTTTGGGCGTTTAACTCCAATTCTGGTGCCAGTTTGGGCGTTTTACGCTAAGATGTTTTAGGCTGACATTGAACGCCAGTTTGGGCCATCAAATCTCGGGCAAAGTATGGACTATTATATATTTCTGGAAAGCTCAGGATGTCTACTTTCCAACGCAATTGAGAGTGCGCCAATTGGGTATCTGTAGATCCAGAAAAGCTACTTCTAGTGCAGGAGGGTCAGAATCCAACAGCATCTGCAGTCCTTTTTCAGCCTCTGAATCAGATTTTTGCTCAGGTCCCTCAATTTCAGCCAAAAAATACTTGAAATCATAGAAAAATACACAAACTCATATTTAAGTCTAGAAATGTGATTTTTGAATAAAAACTAATAAAAATATAATAAAAATTAATTAAAAGATACTAAAAACTATGTAAAAATAATGCCAAAAAGGGTATAAATTATCTGCTCATCAGTGCCGCGCCTTCGAGCCCAAGTGGCACGCCCAGGGTTCTTTAAGCACTTTTGTAGCCTAGCGTGCCATGCCTTCGACCTCAAGTGGTACACCCAGTCCTTCTCCCTCTTCTTCTTGCTTTTGGAAAGTTGAACTAGCGTGGCACGCCCCAGGGTCTTGCGTGCCACGCGCATTTGTGTGCTTGGCTCCTTCGTTGGCGTGCGACGCCCAGAACTCAAGTGGCACGCCCAGGTCTTCTTCTTGTTGATGGGTGATGTTGGCGTGCCATGCTTGAGGCTCAAGTGGCACGCTGAAGTGAGAAATGGTAGCTGGCGTGCCACGCCTTCGATACCAAGTGGCACGCCCATATGGTTGGCCTCCTAACTCCTCCTCTGGAAAATATAACTTGCGTGCCACGCCCAGTATTTTGCCTTGGTCCAGTGGCTGGCGTGCCACGCCTGGCTCTTCAAGTGGCACGCCAAAGTGACAATTTGAAGCTGGCGTGCCACGCCTTCGATACCAAGTGGCACACCCAGCCTTTTGGGTCTTCAATGTTGCTCTCTGGAATCTTGTACTGGCGTGCCACGCGTTGATGCTCAAGTGGCACGCCCTTTCAGTGTGATACTTTTCAGCATGGCATGCCACGCCTGGCTCTTCAAGTGGCACGCCCAAGAGATGATCCCTTCTGCATGGATGAACTGGCGTGCCACGCCCCATGGTTCAAGTGACACGCCCATAGTATGTGATGGGTTAGGCATGCCATGCCCCTTTAGTAGTCTTCATTATTACTCTCTGGAAAATTACACTGGCGTGCCATGCCTAGCTTCTGGCGTGCCACGCCCATGCAATTCCTTCAATCATGCTCCTCTAGCAATCATAGCTGGCGTGCCACGCCCAGTTCATGGCGTTCCACGCCCATATAGATAGCTTGAGGATCCTTTCTGGAATTTAGTACTGGCGTGCCATGCCCAGTTCCTGGCGTTCCACGCCCATATCTTTTTGTGGCGTTTGCTCCAAGTGGTACGCCAGTTTCAGACGCCCAGCTTGTTTTGTTGTTTTCTTCCCCTTTTTGATGTCTTTTTCACCTGAAATTCAGCACAAACCCATTTCAAAGCAATGTACCATAATATTCATCAAATAATGCATGAATTGCAATGATCAAATGAGATTATGCTCTTTTATGGTTCTTTTTATGCAAGAAAAAGGGTAGATGATGCAAGTCATCAGGGGCTCAGATCTTCACCCTTCATAGTGAACTTTCTTCCTGTACTCTCATGAATTAATTCAACATGCTCCAGAGATAGGATTTTGTTTACAGTGTGTGGTATGACTGGATTTCTTGTAAAGACAACTCCCATTCCAGGTGAAAAGTCTTCAGTAGGAATTTTCTTGTTCCTCCAGCCCTTGGGTACTTTCTTCTTGATACCTCCTCCTTCAATTGTGGGTGGTGAATACCCAACACTAAACTTAGGTTTGATGTCAAGGGGATCTGTGTGGCTTTCCACTGAGAGAGAAGGTTGAAACACTAAGTGTTGTATGGTAGTACCTCCTTTATCCGAGAGAGATTGAAGTTTGGGCACGGTAAACATTATATGGTCCTCCCATAACCTCAGAACCAACTCTCCTCTCTCGACATCAATCAAGGCCTTCCTGATAGCTAGCAAGGGCCTTCCTAGGATGATGGAGTCATTCTTGTCCTCTCTAGTGTCAAGTATCACGAATTTTGCAAGGATGTAAAGGTCTTCAACCTTTACAAGGAAGTTCTCCACCATTCCAAATGCTTGCATCAGGGACTTGTCTACCATCTTCAGTGAGATCCTTGTGGGCTGCACCTCTTAAATCCCTAACTTCTTTATCACAGAGAGGGGCATCAGATTTATGCTTGATCCGAGGTCGCATAATGCCTTTTCAAATGTAATGGTCCATATAGTGCAGGGAATCAGGAAGCTTCCAAGATCTGACATTTTCTGAGGTATCTTTTGCACTAGTGCACTGCAGTCCTTGGTCAGCACCACAAACTCATCTCCCCTCAGGGCTTTCTTCTCAGAAACTGCATTTTTCAAACAAGCCATATAGGGAGGTTTCTTCTCTAACACCTCAGCAAAAGGAATCTTGACTTGTAACTTCTTGAAGACTGCCAAGAATTGAGCAATTTGCTCATTCTCGGTCTCCTTTTGAATGTTTAGAGGGAGTTGTGATTCAGGCTTGATGCACCACTATTTTATGATATATTTTAGACTGAATTGAGTGGGTTTGTGTCAACTTCTCTCACACTTATCCATGTAAATTGCATTTTTTCATTTCCTTCCTAATTTTGTGATATAGTTGAAAATATGTTTTCTAAGCCTTAAAATTATTAATTTTTAATTTTTTTTTTTTACCATTCGATGCTGTGATGTGTTTGTAAAGTGTTTTCAGGTTTACAGCGCATGAATGGCTTAAAGGATGAAGAGGAGGCATGTCAAAGTGGAAGGAACACAAAAATCTAAGGAGCTGAGCAGTGAGGATCGACGCACACGCATGGCTGACGCATTCGCGTGAATTGGCATATCATACATCGACGCGTACGCGTGACAAGCGCAGAAAACCAGGGACGCGTACGCGTGACAGAGCGTCACGTGCTGCACTTATCAGAACTCGCTGGGGGCAGTTTCTAGGCTATTTTGGACCCAGTTTTCAGCCCAAAAACACATTCTAGAGGTAGGAGGCAAGCTGAGACAGAACATACATTCACTTTCACTTAGTTTTAGTTTAGTTTTGAATTTTAGAGAGAAAATACTACTTCTTCTAGGGTTCTTAGCGTTCTTAGTTTTTGGCTTTTGATTGGATATTGAGAGAGCTGCTACTACCTTCAATTGAAGTCTTCATCGTTATAGTTTGCCTTCCTATCACTCTACTCTTTGTTTTCCATTTAATTGCTTGTGGTCATATTTGGATTTTGTTAATTTTGAATTTATTGATGCAATGAACTATTTTTATATTTAATTCCATTACTTGTTTGATTTCTTTCAATTAATTATCAGCTCCAAATTTACTTTTATTAATTTAATTTTAATTACCATGTCTTCTATCTACTCCCTTTACATGTTTGTAAAAATAGCATTCATGTTAATGGAGTAGAGCTCCCAACTTGGCTTTGGAGTTGATTAATTGGAAACCCTTGAGTTGGAATACTCAAGTATTAATTTGTAATTGAAAATTGTTGGCTAACTCAATTTTCACTAACTCTAATCCTTCCCTGTGAAGTGATTAGGACTTGTGAATCAGAGTTAGTGTTACCTTCTTAACTTTCCTTTACTAGTTAGAGGATCACTAAGTGGAAGCAACAACCTTTTACTATTATACCTAGGAAGGTCAACAAGGATAGAAACTCCAATTAATCTTCTCTTAGCCTAGGCCTTTTATTTCAAATATCTAAAACCTCTTGTCATTATTTGTTGCTTTAATTGATCGCCATTTATTTTTCCGTTTCCAATTCTAAAATTTCTCAGAAAATTTCTGACAAAAAAATTACACCTTGTATCAACTCTTTGGGAAACAACTTGGGAATTCTACTCCCAATTATTTAATCTTAATTGTGACACAAATTAAATTGCACTAAAAAAAAGGGCATATAATCACAGTAAAAAACCGTGACCATAACTAGTAAAAAGGGTGACCATAGATCTATGGTCACGGTTTTGGACCTATGGTCACAGTTTTTTACCGTAGCCTATTTTGCCATGGCCATAGGTCTATGGTCACGGTTTTTTTTACCTATGGTCACGGTTTCTATGATCACGGTTACAATTTTCAAATTCTGACACTTTAGGCCACGGTTTTTAACCGTGACCATAACCATATCTATGGTCACCCTTCCTTAAAAGCGTGACCATAGCCTTATCTATGGTCACGGTTTTGGCCATGACCATAGCTTCTATGGTCACCCCTCCTCAAAACCGTGACCATAGCCTTATTTATGGTCACGGTTTTGGCCGTGACTATAGCTTATCTATAGTCACCCCACAAAACCGTGACCATAGCCTATTTTGTTTTATGAGATTTAATTTTTTTAAAGCATAATCACATCCCAAAACGATGATAATCACCAAATAAATCTAAAAATAAGAAATTCAAGAAATTTAAATCATAAGAGTTTCATTATAAGCTAGATATATTTTTAATCTAAACAACACAAATCAAAATAGAGTGTAATTTGTCCATTACATGTAATACCAGATAAAATCTCTTTTCAAAAAGTACACAACACATCAAAATATTACATGTAGATAACTAAAGTCATTATAAGACCTATTCCATCCCATCCAAAATACAAGTATGAGAATAGAGGCAGCACCCTTTCCATTCTTCTGGATTTTCTACATATAAAATTCAAGCTCTTTACCTTCCAAAATATAGCTGCAGCATTCAAGAAGGAATGAAATAAGTAACAAATCAAGAATCAAATTAGACAAAATTCAGGACAACCCAGACAAGCAATAGTTATATGCATTACCCGTTATCCCTGCCACATTGATCAGGTCGAGAAGCAATGCAAGCCAGCAATCTCCCACCACAACTGCTCTTCAACATGAGGATCAAGCTTACGATCTTTCTGGCGTTTCTTGATTTTTCTCTGCACATGGTTGCTTTTCTTGGCTTCCTCTACAGGGTTCTCACCTTTCTACAAATAAGACATCGATGGATAATAGGAAAACACATCAGCCTCTACACACGCTAATGCAGCTGACTTTATAAATCAATTATAGGTTAACTAAATATCACTATAGGAAAACACTTTTAGCCTCTGCAATGCATTCTTTATTTTGCATTTTATGTGCATTTGGCCTAATAGAAAGAATAACTTGCAAATAAACATAGTGCAACATGTAATTACTTCAGATTATTTTCAAAAGGCTTATTCATTTTGAATATACTTAAAATGAAACAACTACCTGGGTACATTTTTCAGAAATAGTATACATGCCTTAAACTCAATAAATGTTTGGCTGAGTTGAATCTGCTCCCCTTAATAAATTATCTCTTTTCAATTTCAATTTTGATTAAGTCATGGTTTTTGTATGATAATTAAGTATACAATCCAAGAAGGGTTTAACTATGAATATGTATACATTAAAAGTTGTATCCAAAGTAAAAATTGGTTGCATTATTTTGAGAAAAAAGCAGTTACCAATCGCTAAAGCATGTAGACTTAGAATTTTCTCATTTAAAGCTCTAAATGACTCCGCCATTTAATAGAATTAGTTACTGTCTCATATATAATCACAACCAACAAGTTTATAGCAATTATTATATCAGATAAAGTAAATCTAAATAATATATTTTACTAAGTTATGTCAAATATGCCATACATTACCTGACAGCAGCAGGCTACTACATCTCCTCAGCACATTCTGTAGTGCATCAAGGATTAGTCTGAGTTATTAATAGAAGAAAGAAAAACAGTAACTTTTGTAGCAACTCAATTATTACTTATTAGCCTGGCTTGTAGGACGGTACTACTATCACTATAATTATGAAGAGCAAGATCCACTCCACTTTAGTTATATAGCCTTATTGTTTTTCTCCCAAACATAAAGGCTCATCATTGCATAACCCATACCTTAGAGGATCTTGTGATTTGAACAAGTCATCCACACTTAAAATGGATGATGGCAAATTATGAAATTATTAGTTTCAACTTTCAGTCTATATTTTCTGTTAGAAATTTGCTCAAAGTAAGATTTCACCCTAGTACTAGTAATAGTTAGGGGTGGCAAAGCGGGCCGGCCCGCCCCAACCCTCCCCACCCCGCCTAGGCCTGCCCCATAAACGGGGCGAACCGCCCCGCCCCACCAACTAAAATGGGTTCAAAATGCTAGCCCGCCCCGCTTTATGGCGGATTGGCGGGTTGGCGGGCTAGCCCGCTTGACTCTTTTTTTTTTTTTGAAAAATAAAATTCATTAAAATTAACCAAAAATAATAATTAAAAAATCAAATACAAATAAAAAATAGTCAAATTATAATACAATTTTTTTACTATTTTTTTTTAATTTTTAACTTCAATAAAACTGTTCAAAATAATATTTGTCAATAGAATCATTTTTATTTTAAAAAATAAGTCACATAATTTGAGCATATATACGAAATTGTAAAATAAAATAAATAAAGTTAATAACTAAAAGAAGAATAAAAACAAAAAATGAAAAAAAAAGTGTTTAAAAATTCTATAATTATTAATTTTATAATAGTAATCACTCTTTTATTTAATAAAAAAAAGAAAAATAAAATCTTCGGCCCGGCAGACCGGCCCGCCCCGCTCCGCCAAAACCCTCCAATTTGGCGGATTTTTTTAATTTGGCGGGCTCCAAATCCTAGCCCGACCCGCCTTTTTTAGCGGGTTTAGCGGATTGACCCGACGGGCTCGACCCGTTTTGCCACCCCTAGTAATAGTGTAATAATGCCAAGGAAAGAAAATGAGAATAATTATAAGCAACAGTATAAAGTAAGATTTACAACTTGCTAAAGAATTGGTAGCTACAAATATTCATCTCAACAATGAATCATGCCAAAGAAAATCAAACATTCTAAATCATATGGTAGCTACAACATACAATTCAAAATGCAAAATAGGCATAGAGGCATATAATCAAACAATTGGTACATGAGATAAAGAAGAATAATGTTAAAATCAGTAGCCTTTTCACATGAATTCAGTAATATCAGCAAGAACAACATAAATTCAGCATCAATATCCATCAAATAATCAAGAATAAACATTTACACTCACATCAATGCATACCAATCACATGCAAACAAACATTGATTTCAAGCATTAAACCAAAAATTTCATTGAAAACTTTTTGAGACATTTTTTTTTCTCGAACACTTAGTGTGCAAAGGCATTAAACAAATCAAATATCACAACCAGGTATTCATTCAACCTCCATTCACAAAATCAGCATCAATTGTGCACAAATCAGCAACATACCTCAGTAATTCAACAGCAGTTCAGTCAAGCCAGTCCAAACAAATTAAAATTCAACTCAAGAAGCATAACATGTTTATCTATGTATGAACTAACATCAGAAAATCCTAATTCTACTCTAATCCAACTAACAGCAACAAGTTTATAGCACAAACAACCTTAATGCAGTTAATTAATGCAATCAACATCACCAAAATAATTTCAACATCAAAAGTCACCAAAACCAGCGTAACCACGTATAATCCCGCAATGTCAACAGTATTTTATCAGCAAAAATTAGTCTAAAGTGCAGTAAATCACAAGCAGACAATCCAACATATCCAATTCTAACCAGAAATTCCTCATTCTAACCTAAACTCAACTAACAGCAGCAATTTTCCAACAAAACAGTCAGCAACTTAGAGTATTTCCAATTTCTCAACACAATCACACGATTAACCCAATATCTCCAGCAACATATTCATAAAAACGTGCAGTAAAGCAGCGAATCATAAATACAGTCAATAATTCAAATCAAATAATTCCAAACAGCTCCAAGAGTGATATCCATAAACAAAAAGAAATTGCAAATAATTTTAGCAGTCAATTCTCAGCAAAATCAGCCATTAACAAGCATGTCATAGAGTCTGACAATTAACCAAATGAACTCAAGCAAAATACTAGTTATAACTGAAACATAGATGAAATTCCAAAGGAGAAGTTGAATTGAAACCTGTTTGAAGAACAGGGAAGGAAACCCCACACTCGTTCCGTTTCCTAGGCAACAACCACGGTGGTTCTCCGGCAGCTCCAGTGATGGTAGGAAACCTCAGCAACAGCCAAACAGCTACGGTAACGATACAAAATTGAGCCAGAGCAGTGACAACAATACCTCCGGCAGCAAGAGAACAACTGGGTTCATCTCCAATGGCGGTGGCAGCGACGCTCACTCTCTTCGGGCCTTCTTCATCTCTCTCTCTGGGCTTCTTCCACTACGACGGCGGCACCTTCAATCGACGAATGCGACTCCGACCATACCAGCGGTGACGGCGACGGCTTTCTCCGCTATCGCGTGACAGTGCCGGCGACGCAATGGCGGTGCGGGACGGCTCCTCCTCTTTGCGTCTTCTCACTCTCAGCTTCTCCTCAGCTCGATCGCCCTCATTCTCCCTCTCTTCCTTGCGAGCATCGACGGTGACGGCGGCTGCCTGTCCCGCCAGCGCCATCTCCTTCCTCTCCCCTCTCTTCCCTTCTCCGTTTTCCCTTTCTCTCTCTGCGTTTCCGTGGGTGTATGCGTGTGTTACGTTGAAGAGGGAGGCGGGGGGTTTGAGGGTTTGTATTTTGGAATAGGGATTCAGGACATTAGCCTTAGGGTTTGTAATTTTCAATTTGAAAATTAAGATTAAAAATTAAGAATTTTATAAATTTTTTTTGGATAAAATAGATATTTTGAAAAAATTAATGAATAGAATAATAATTTTAAATTAAATATATTTTACTAAAAATATTTTAAAAATATTATTTATTAATATATTGTTGAATAAAAATAATTATTTTTAATTTATATTATAAAATAAATATATTAATTAGCCAAAAATATTAATTAATTTAAATTTGAAGTACTTATAAAATTAATTTAGTCATTTTTAATAAATTATTTTTTGAAAATAAAAACTTGAATTAAATCATAAATTATTCATAATAAAAATTACATAAATTAAATTACATATAGTTCTTCTATTACTAAATCGGGTTGTTACAACGTGCAACGATCGATGCAGAGAAACTTGTGATTCGCAAGTGTATAGAGGGGTTGGAAGCGACCGGTTGGACAGTGGAGAGACAACTGGACCATAGGGAGAAAGGAAGCTCTAGGGACTGGGGGCAGACGCATGCTTTCTGAATGTTCTCTAAGCGATACGGCATCGTTTCATTTGAACCGGCCAAGAATTGGGGAGGGGTTTTAAAAAAAAGATTGAAAAACCGTACTTTATGGTTACCTTCCAAAACCGTGACCATAAACCTCTTTAGACCACCCTCTAAAATCGTGACCATAGACCCTTTTAGGTCACCCTTTTTTGAAGAACCGTGACCATAGACCCCTTTAGGTCACCCAAAAAAAAACAGTGACCATAGACCCCTTTAAGTCACCCTTTCATAAAACCGTGACCATAGACTCTTTTAGGTCACCCCTCAAAACCGTGACCATAGATGTCTTTTGGTCACGGTGAAAAACTGTGACCATAGACCATTTTAAGCCACCCCCAAAATCGTGACCATAGACCCCTTTAGGTCACCCTCCATAACCGTGACCATAGACCATTTTAGGTCACCCTTTTTTAAAAAACCGTGACCATAGACCATTTAAGGTCACCCCCCAAAACCGTGACCATAGACCTTTTTAGGTCACCCTAAAAACCGTGACCATAGACTCTTTTAGGTCACCCCTCAAAACCGTGACCATAGATGTCTTTTGGTGACGGTGAAAACCCGTGACCATAGACCATTTTAGGCCACCCCCAAAACCGCAAACATAGACCACCAAAACCGTGACCATAGATCCTTTTAGGTCACCCTTTTTTAAAAAACCGTGACTATAGACCTCTTTAGGTCATCCCAGAAAACCGTGACCATAGACCCCTTTAGGTCACCCCAAAAAATCGTGACCATAGACCCTTTTAGGTCACCCTTTTTCCAAAAACTGTGACCATAGCTTTTTTTTAGTCACGGTAAAAAACCATGACCATAGACCTTCTATGGTCTATGGTCACGATTTTTTACCGTGACCAAAAAAACCGTGGCCATAGACCCAAAATGTTGTAGTGTTGGTAGTGGAAATTTCGTCGGTTAAGACTATACTGACAACGCCGCTTTTATTAAAATTTCTTAATCGGCATTTTTCAACCCATCAAGGCTCCTTCATTTTTACTAGGGCGTGTGTACAAGTGCACTCCTAGTCTCTTTTTTAGCCTTGTTCTCTTTCAAATCTTCAGCAACCTGCTCCTCCTTGTCCACAGTGAAGACCTTGTACTCTTCCCTTGAATTTACCTCTGTGTTGCTAGAAAGAGTGTTGGGAGGTCTCTCAAGTATCCTGCTGCTCAACTGACCCAATTGTATCTCCAAGTTCCTAATTGAAGACCGGGTTTCTTGCATAAAACTATGAGTGGTATTGGAGAGGTTGAAAACCAGTGTGCCTAAGTCAGAGAGGCTATGCTTGGACATTTCCATCTACTGCTAAGAGGGTTGGAACTGTCTGTTATTGAACCTACTTTGATTGGTTCCACCCTGACTATTGTTAAAGCCTTGTTGAGGCCTTTGCTGTCCTCTCCACCCAAAGTTAAGGTGATTTCTCCATCCCTGATTGAAAGCATTTGCAAAGGGATCATTATTGGTATTTCGAGAGGAATTTTTCATGTAGTTCACTTCTTCCATGGTGGGCTGACCAATGTCACCAACATCTCCTTCATAGGGTGCATCTTGAGGGATAACAGCTGAAACCCGCATCTCACTTAAGTGTTGAGAGATCATGCTAATTTTTTGGGACATAAGTTTATTCTGTGCCAGAATGCCATCCAGTGTGTCCACTTCCATGACTCCTCTCTTCTGAGTAGTCCCAGTGTTCATAGGGTTTCTCTCAGAAGTGTACATGTATTGGTTGTTGACAACCATCTCAATAAGCTCAATCGCCTCTTCAGGCGTCTTCTTCATGTGTAGTGAACCACCAGCAGAGTGATCCAGTGACATCTTGGCCATCTCAGAGAGGCCATCATAAAAGATCTCCAGCCTGGTCCATTCGAAAATCATGTCAGGAGTGCATCTCCTGATCAGCTGCTTGTATCTCTCCCAGGCTTCATAGAGGGACTCTCCCTCTTTCTGTCTGAAGGTCTAGACTTCCACTCTCAGCTTACTCAACATCTAAGGTGGAAAGAACTTGGTCAAAAATGCAGTGACCACCTTGTCTCATGTGTCCAGGCTCTCCTTGGATTGAGAATCCAGCCACAACCTTGCTCTATCCCTTACAGTAAAAGGGAAGACCATGAGCTTGTAGACCTCAGGGTTCATTCCATTCGTCTTGATCGTATCATAGATCTGCAAGAAATCAGATACCAACTTGTTGGGATCCTCCTGCGGGAATCCATGAAACTGATAGTTCTATTGTACCAGAGTGACCAGTTGAGGCTTGAGCTCGAAATTATTGGCACCAATGGTAGGTATAGATATATTGCGCCCATAAAAGTCAGTAGTGAGTGCAGTGTATGAGCCAAGCATCTTCCTTGCTTGCTCCTCAGCGTTCGGATTCCCTCCAGCCATAGTGGTCTCTTCAGCTTCCTTCTCAAAAGTTTTCGTGAGATTTTCTTCGGCTTTGCATACTTTAGCTTGTTATAAATGTCACCTTAAGGTCCTCCCAGGTTTAGGATCAAGATCAAGAAGGGGTTCTTTGTCCCTGTTCCTGCTCATAAACAACAAGAAACAAAGAAAAAGTGGGAGTCTCTATGTCTGAGTATAGAAAGCTCCCAGTGAGATATCCTAAAAAGAAATAAAGTAAGATAAAGTAAGCAATTAACTAAAAAAAATTCAAAAATAAGAATGCAAGAATTAACCTAAAACTTTCAAAATTTAAAAAGAAAAGGATTTATTTTTTAAAAAAATTTTCGAAATTTAAAAAGAAAGGAAAAATACTAACGGGACACCAAACTTAAAATTTGAAATTAAATAAAAATAAGATAACTAGAACAAATATTCGAAAATCAAGGAAAAGATAACTAAGATAAAAATCAAAAATCAAGAAAAATAAACAAGATAGGAATCGAAAATAAAAAAGAAAATCAATTTATACAAAAACTAGTAAAAATACATAATCTAAGCAACAAGACAACCGGTAGTTATCAATCACGAACAATTCCCCGACAATGGCGCCAAAAATTTGGTGCGCAAAATTAGAACTCGCGCAACTTAACCGCCAAGTGCACTGGGTCATCCAAGTAATACCTCAGGTGAGTGAAGGTCGATCCCACGAGGATTGTCGGACTGAGCAAGCAATAGTTATCCTGTTGGACTTTGTCAGGCAAACAGTAAAAGATGGTTGTGTTGAAAGCGCATAAGACGAAATAATAAAGAAAGCAATAAAAGGTTTGATGTAAAACAATGATAAGAAAACAGTTAAGGTCTCAGAGATGTTTATCTTTCCAGATTAAAACTTCTTACTAACTATTTTAACAATGAATGATTCATTCTATGGAAAACTATAAGTGATTAACCCTAATCCCTTAGTGATTAATCTCCTCTAATCCTCATCAAATGCCACTCATGTGGTCATTTAATTCGAATTGGAGGGTGAAGTTCAGAAAACTAGTTTATACCACAAAGGCCCTAATCACCCTAAATTCGGGCTGAACAGATGTTCCTTGTCCCCAACAGGTTGTGGATTAGCCGTCTAGGAGGCGTGTATCAAGCTGTGGTTCAAGCGATCTCTCTCGAGCATCACAAAAACCCATGTAGAAAAAAGGTCATACTTCTGTTCTACCCAGTTTCATTAGTTTAAGAACGAAATCATACCTTAGAATTGAAACAAACATATATTAAAATAGAAGAGCAATAATATTAATCCATAGAAATCAACAAAACTCCTAACCTTAACCAGGAGGTTTAGCTGCTCGTAACTTACAGAGAAAACAAGATTATGAAAAGTGCAGGAGGAAGATGATTCTAACCTAATTGATCTTCTCCTTTAAATAGTAACCTAATAATAAATGCTAAACCTAAAAGATATTATTTTAAAATAAAATATTACAAATATAAAATAAGATAAAACTAATAAGTGCTAAATCTACTTGGAGGCCCAATGATGTGTGAAACGAGCTGCTTGCTGGCATTCAACGCCAGGATTGGGCGTTGAATGCTAGAGAGGGGGAAGCGCTTCTGATCTCATGCCCCCTGCTGGCGTTGAACGCCAGGTGCGCGTTCAGCACCCAGGGGGGAGCTGCCAGCATTTTTTTTCTTGCTCTAGGTTTATTCAAACTGCTCCAAATTTCACCTAAAACCATAAAAACACAAGAAAAACTCAAAGTAGCATCCAAAGGTGATTTTTACAGTAAAATCAAGTACAAGTAATAAAATTCTAACTAAAAACAATATAAAAATGACTAGAAAAAGGGTATAAGATGCTCACGCATCAGTACTACCCTAGCAGAGTGAATCCATGACACCCTAAGAGGTAGTTGTAAGTAGGTGTGATATCCATTACTTAGAATAATACGTTAAAAGTACATGGACCAATTTGGAATGGGTTTTCAATCTCTCCAATGACACATCTTCTCATACCATCAAAAGCCTTTACTACCATTGCATTTGGCCTTATGTATGAGTTATCAAATAGTAGTTTGTCAAGTGTGAATTTTGGTATCACATTGAAAGAGGAGCCATTATCTATTAATACTCTTGACATAACGTGATTTCGACACTTCACAAATATATGAGGGGCATTGACGTGTCCTCTTCCTTCAAAGGAAATTTTATCGTCCAAAAATTGGATAAAATTATCACCAATAATATTGTTAACTATACCATCAAATTTTTCAATAGGTATGTCATGAGACATGTGTGCTTGGTTCAACACTTTCATGAAAGCCATTATATGGAGTGCCAAATTCATCAGAAGAGATAATGGTGAAATCTTTGTTAGAGTGCGATTTAGCTAATCAACCATTTGATACTTGCTTTGTTTAATAAATTTAAAGAATTTACAACTCACAAGCATCTTTTTCTGAGATCTCTATTTCATCATTTTTAGTAGGAATTTTCCCCAATTAATCTTTTTCCTTGTGAATATTTTTCACCTCATTCTCTTGACCTTTCAGTAATTTCTCTAGCATATATATATAACCACTATAAGTTATTTCACCTACCCCACCAATGTTGATAATTGTATGAGTTCCATTATCACTCTGTGTGGCATTAAGAGAATCATCTTAATTACTTTGACATTGTATTTCTATAAAATTTCTCTAGAGTCCTTGTATGGGAAAGGATTTGGCACTTGTATTGTGATAGCCTTTGGAATATTTTCGGGCAGGTGGGGATCACCCTTGGTATCGTAGATCACTAGGGGTGTGTTTGTTTGATGTGAAAATGGGAGGAAAGAAAAGGGAAGGAAAGAAATTGGAAGGAAAATAGTTATTTTTCCTTGTTTGGTTGAGGAGATAAATAGGAGAAGAAGGAAAATAGATGGAAAAATATTGGTGGGATCCACCAATTTTTTTTCCTCCAACAATGGAAAGAAAATGGAGAGAAAACTAATTCTCTCTCTCTACTTCCAATATTATCCCTTTACTTTTTTCAATATATTTTATAATATAAGGGTAAAATTATCTTTTTATAACATTTTTTCCTTCTTATTTTCCTTTCATCCAAATACATCTAAGGAAAATAAAAATCCGCTCAATTTCTTTCCTTTCCTTTCTTTCTTTTCTATTTTTTTCCTCTTTATTTCTTTCCTTCCAACCAAACATAGCCTAGAGGTTTTGGTGGAAAAGCAATTTTCCTCACGAGGGTACTTTGAATTATTCCATCATTAGTTGACCCATTAATCGTGTTTACATCATTTTCAATATAACTGACTTGTATCAACTTTCTGTCAATTAAAGTTGGTAGATTTGTCTAAATTTATTGTTTTCTTCAATGAATGTTGAAGTTTTTCATAAATGAATCAAGTTGTTCCCTCCACCTCTATTGAAGTAGATGTAGTGGAAATTGGCATTAACTCAAATTCACAAAATTTTTGGAGAGTGAACTTCATCGGGGTTTTGACTTCAGTTGCTGTAATAACCAACTCTTCTCTTGAATCTTCAATGGCATTGTTTGACCTCCATGATTAGGTAGAGGATTTTGATTCATATTAGGGTTATTTTCTTTAAAATTTAACTATTTAGCATTAATTATCTCTTGCAATTTATATTTTAAGGCTCCACAATTTTTTGTGGAGTGTCCCATAGCTCCTACATGGTTGTCATATTTTGGGGGTATAAAATCTATTGAGATAAGTTAGTTCAACTAGTTTTATTGGGACCGAAACTACCAAGGAATTTTGAATGAGATGTGGGAGTAATTTAGTATAAGTAATAGGGTGGATGATACAATACTCCCCTAATGTTTAGACATTATCAATATTGTAATGTTCATTAGCACAGTATTCTAAAAGGTATTCTATTTTTTTAACAAGGAAGCTCAACACACTCAGTGGAGCGAGAAAAAACTAACAAACAAGGAACCTGTAAAAAAAAGAATAGAAATCTGTCCCTAATGTTATCTCCGGCATTGTCATCAACAACAAAAGGGATCCAAACTACACCATTCTCTATAACAGAGTACAGATTTATGGAACACCTCCTCTGCACCTCCTTCCATGTTCTTGAAAATTCGCCTGTTCCTCTCTAGCCAAATGTTCCAAATAACCAAAAAGAAACATATGAGCTACTTGTTGTGGTCTCCTTTCCTTCTAGCAACACCTGTCCAGCTCTCAAAGTGTTCCTTTAGTGAGCCCGGAATAGATCACAATCTCCCAAAGTCAGATAGCAATAGACACCACACATGCCAAGTAAACTCACAGCCCAGAAACAAGTGATGTATATATTCAACGTCTTTTTTACATAGAACACATATATTATCACCATGTTCAACAATTCCCAGTCTATGCAATCTTTCTTTGGTGTTCACTCTCCCTATCAAAGTAAACCAAATAAATAACTCCACTCGTGGTGAAACCAAACCTTTCCAAATGTTTCTGGTAAAACTGTAGCTGGTAATTTTCTCCGGGAGGGACTCCAACTGCATTACCTGCACAAATGAGTTAGTTGAAAAAATACCTTCCTTGTCAAATTTCCACACAACTCTATCTTGCTTATCATATGCTAGCTTAATAGGCCGTAAAGTTTCATATAATTGATCCACTAGTTTTAACTTTCATTGGTATAACTCTTGCCTCCACTGGAAGTTCCAGATCCACTCTAACCCATCCCAAAATCCACAATCCCCTATAACAGATCCTTTTTGGTTTGAAATAGAGAAAAGCCTCGGAAAACTCATCTTTAGCGAACCACTTTGTAGCCAGACATCCTCCCAG
This sequence comes from Arachis hypogaea, assembly GCF_003086295.3. Lineage (NCBI taxonomy): Eukaryota > Viridiplantae > Streptophyta > Magnoliopsida > Fabales > Fabaceae > Arachis > Arachis hypogaea. The sequence goes on along the minus strand of NC_092052.1, from coordinate 113,119,520 downwards.
AATCGAGTCCTCCTTCCGTCACCCACCTCCATAGATAATCCCGCAATCATCTTATCTCTCACATCAGTATCCCTAATCTGCAGCTGACAGATATCCTTCCATGGACCCCCTCTACCCGGTAATGTCTGAGCCGTTAACATCACATTGGGGTTCAAGTCATAGCAAAAACACACGACCTTCTTCCATAATGGGCACTCCTCTTTTGAGAATCGCCACCACCACTTGAAAAGAAGTGCAGTGTTTCTAATTACTGCATCACCCACCCCCAACCCACCCACCTTTTCAGGGGCTTGAACTAACTCCCACTTAACTAACGCCAAACCATTCCTACCTTCCTCCTTGCTCCACAGGAATCTCCTCTGCAACGAGATCAACTTGTCTGACACTGCCTTCGGCATCTTATACAGACTCAAGTAGTACACCGGCAAGCTGTTTAGCACAGATTTAATAAGGACAAGCTTACCCGCCTTATTGAGTAGTTTTGCCTTCCACAAGCTGAGCTTCTCCTCAACCTTGTCAATAATCGGTTTTCAAGTCCTGACTAGTCTTGGATTTGCTCCTAGAGAAATGCCAAGATATCTTACTGGAAGACTGGCCTCCTTACATCCCAAGTAGCTGCACATGTTGGAGGTACACTGTTGTTCACAATTGATTGGAATTAGACTTGATTTATCAAAGTTAATAGTCAACCCTGACATCATCTCAAAGCACCTTAGCAGCCTGGCATAGTTTCTGATGGTCTCCTCCTCTGGTGGACAGAATAATATAATGTCATCTGCGAATTGTAAATGTGATAACTCTATATTGTCCTTTCAAATCAGCAGCGGCAAAATACGTTTGTTTTTGACTGCCTCCCCTACCATCCTATGCAGCACATCAACAACCAGAACAAATAGGAATGGAGATAGTGGATCACCTTGTCTCAAACCTCTCTCTATCTTAAAAGGTTTAGATGGTGAGCCATTTACCAAGATCGACATAGAAGCTGTGCTAATACACTCCTTCACCCATGTCCTCCATTTCCAACCAAAGCCCATCTTTTGTAGCACAATATCCACAAAACTCTATTTTACCCGATCATAAGCCTTTTGGAAATCTGATTTGATAATTACCGCTTTCTTCTTTCTACTCTTTAGCCAGTGCACTGTTTCGCATGCAATAAGAGCTCCATCATGAATTTTCTGCCCTTTCACAAATGTGCTTTGGGTCTCCCCTACTAGACCTGGCATGACTGATCTCATCCTCTTAACCAGCACTTTGGAAATTACTTTGTATACACAACCAACCATGCTGATCGGCCGAAGGTCCTTGATCTCCTTAGCTCCGGTAAACTTAGGTGCTAGGGCCACCCAAGTAATATTGGCCTCAGAAGGTAACCGTGACGATCGAAAGAAGTCCAAAACAGTTGTCATGAATTCCACACCAATCTCATCCCAGCACTTCTTAATGAAATTCATGTTATACCCATCACTCCCTGGAGCCTTGGAAGATTCACAATCCCAGACGGCTTCTCTAATCTCCTCCATTGTTGGTATTCTCTCCAGAGCTATCGAGTCTTCTTCATCAATCCGATTTACCAGACTGTCCCTAAAATCCACTACCGGTGATCTCTCCTGGTGATATAGATCTTTATAGAAATCTCTGATAGCAATTTTGATCCGAGCTTGATTTCTTATTAGCCTACCATGAATTACCAGAGCATCAAGTCTATTGTTCTTCCTTCTTGCCGATGCCAAATTATGGGAGTACCTAGCATTCTTATCCATATCTTTTGCATGCCTAGATCGCGACATCTGCTTCCAGTGTACTTCTTTTCTGACATACCACTGCTTGCAACAGCTCACTAGTGCCTTCCTTCTAGCCTCCACTGTATCATCATAAACTCCATTTCCTGCCAACTCGTCTTACTTCCTGATTTCATCCTTAAAACGCTGAATTTTCTTATCCATGTTTCCAAAATTGTCCTTATGCCATCTTTCCAGAGGTACTGTTAAAGTCTTTAACTTATCTGTGAATCGTGCCTCACCAAGATTCCTCCATTCTTCCCTGACCATCCTTAGGAAACCATCATGTGTAAACCAGGAATCTAAGCTACAAAAGGGTCGTGATCCACCTCTAGATATGGTATCTTCCACTATAATTGGGCAGTGATCTGACATGCCTCTTGGTCCCCCTTTTAGTAGAATCTTTGGAAACTCCTCCGTCCATTCTACACTCACTAGGACTCTATTAATGCGACTGCAGGAGCAACCTCTAAACCAGGTAAACTTACGATCATGCAACGGTAGGTCCACTAGCTGCATATCTTGTACCCAACACTTGAAATCTTCTGCAGACACTATTAACCTATCCTGTCCTTTCCTCTCTTCAACCTGTATAACCTCATTGAAGTCATCCATGTAGCATATCGGTACTTGACATACACCAGCTATGAAGCTCAATTCCTCCCACACAACAAGTTTTTCTGCTCTATTATGAGCACCATATACCAAACAGAAAGCACAAGGAAAATCATTTTTCAATAGGACTCCTTCAATACATAACCATCTCTCTCCTTTATAGCAATTATTCATTCTAAACAGCATAATATCCCACATTAACACCAGCCCCCCTGACGTGCCTTCCGAGCCTACATACTCCCACCCTACAGCATCGTTCCACCAAATACGTACTACATTAAACTTAGTCACAACTAACATTTTAGACTCAACCAACCCTAACATATTCAGCTTCTGTTTTGTTTTGAGCTCTTTAACCATACTCAGCTTACCAATCCCCCCTAACCCCCTAACAATCAAAGAGCTAAAAATCATTTTAAATCTTTAGTACACACCTTTTTTAGCTTTCTCGGTCTGCATCTTCACGCCTTTTCTTTCTGCTTAGCCAACCTCCTCTTTTGAGCAAGTGCTTCATTCTGTTCTTGTAGAATCGCCATTATGTCGTCATCTTCATCGCACTGCACTGCTCCGGACTCTACTGCTAGATCCCATGCCCTTTTGTTTTCAATCATCTACTCTTCTCTTTCCAGAGTTTTCATATCACTGAGTCCCTTGTTCCCGTTGCTGGCATCCATCCCAGGCCCATTATCGCCACCGCCTTTCTCAAGTCTGGCAGTAGCCAGGGGCATAACGTCTGCTAAAGCTTCGTTACCGACCTCTAGGATCTCTTCCCCGTCGGCTGCATTATCCTTCCCTGGCGCTGGCATCGTTTTCTGGGTCTGTCTCTCATCCCCATCTACCCTGGAGAAGCCAACTCCTACCATCACCATCGCAAAGTTCTTTGAAGGCTTGGGGAGACAGTCCGTTGATTCCAGCTCAGTCTCACAGTTCCCCGTCACGACGTCAGTCGCCTCACGCTCAGCTCGTCGGCAATCTTGCTCATCAGCTCGTCCGCCTCTCTTCCCTCGTGGCCCAGTCTCGTCCGTAACTTCCAGGTTCTCTCCTCCAAGGCAGGCGTGTGCTGCGGCGCTCGATCTAGGAGATGGAGAGCACCCGTCTGGAGGCAGCCCGACCCGACCCAGGCGCCTAGTTCATCCTTCCGTGCCCTCCACATCAGTCGCTGGGCCTCCTGTTGATGAAGAGCGGCCCAATCTCATTCCCTTACCATTTGTGCCACCTGATGGATTATTGGGCCAGCCATTTAGTCCGTTATGATTTTGTTTTTTTCTCCCAAATCCACCAAAATTCAGCCCATCAAACCCATAATCCCAACTAACCGTTTTTTCAGATTCTGCATCAATGAGTAAATCATGACATCCCTTGAAATCTGCTATTCCCTCCTTAGCTGAATCCTCTGTTACCTTCCCCGTATTAATTTCAATTAAATTACAATAACTCCACTCATTCAAAATGTTAATGGGAATTACCAAACTAGCCTTTTCAGCTTCTTCCTCTCTTGGCGTCGCTATCAGCCCCTCGACCACCGGATCTCTGCTTGCTACCAGTGTTATCGAATTTAACCTACTCGTACCCAAAATCTCGAATGCTTTGGGGAGACCAGGAGTGCTAACATCCTCGAGCTGACACTTCGATCCATAACTCTCCTGCCCAACCTCCTTAACTAGGACGTCAAACCCACTAGTACCAACAGTGATGTGAATCCACTCATTGATAATATCCATAATACAAGTGTCAGTTTGTATCCGCCCCACACTGAAGGACAGACATGATTTTGTGGCTTCGTCGCACCCAACAACTTCGCCCCATTGACTACCAATCATCTTAAACGTCTCCACAGACCACGTGTGTAGCGGGACACCAAAACACTCTAGCCATACCCTTCGGGTTTCACTACACTCCTCCTCATCCCATCTCCAGACGCTATGGAAGAACTTCAGGATATTGTTCATTTTAAATGTAAGGGCTTCTTCCGCACTTAAAATGCTATCAAACGTCAGGATAGCTTTGTAAGCTCCGAGTTCTCGTACCTCCATGACTTACGGTAAATTCTTGCCTATCATGGCCCTCAGAGACTTATAGTCAACAGCCTTAGTCGTACCGCCTGTTAGACTCCTCTGCAACCAGACCAGGTTCTCTTTTGCCACAGGAACTTCCATCTTCTTCGTCCACCCATTGCCGTGACGGTCCCCTTGTTTCCCCTCTTTCCTCAGCTCTTTCACCTCAGTCCCTAGATCCCTTTGGCTAACCTCTTGTTGCGTTAGAACCTTAGCCATATTTTGAACGGCAGGCGCCACCTGGTGTCTCTGAGTAGTCGTCGCTTCCTTTGTACGTCGATACCGAGCTTCTCCTACCGAGACCACTTTACCTCGTAGCCTTATTCTATTCATTTCCGCTATGGCCTTTATAGCTCCACCCTTTGTTGTATACCGGATGAATGCAAAAATGTAGGTGTTTCCATTTTTTTTGTTTTCTTGATAAGTAAATATCATTTATGCGTCCCATCTAGTTGAACAAAAAATTAAATAATTAATATGTATCTTTTGTCTCTAACGTGTCAAAATTCTTTAAAGTTTAAGAGTAAAAATCTTTAAGAGTAAAATTATAAAAAAAGATAAATTTATTTAGAATGAAAGTAATGTAATTAAGTGTAATTTACTTAGATGTGATTAAAAAATAATTGAATAACTATGTACCGTAAAAAATTGATATTATTGAAGGACAAAATTAAAATTTATTTCTATGTATTATTTTTGTCCCCAACGTTTTCGTCCTATTTACGTCCCTAACGTTTCAAAATCGTTTCAATTTTGTCTCGTCGTCAATTCTGTTAACAGATTCCTAACGGCAAGACAACATTGAGGCAATTTTAAAACGTCAGGGACTTAAAGCCGTTGCAGATGGAGATCAAGTAGCATCAGGGAATCAATACGGAACCACAGAAGACAAGCAGCGGCGTCGGCCGAAGGCAAGACCCATACGCCTGAATGAACCTCTTGAAACCAAGGTGGAGCAAGCATCGCCATCACTGGAAGGGTTGAATCCAGTACAGAGGAAAGATTACATGTGACCAAGGAGGAGCAGAGATGACTGTGGAACCAGAGTGTTGGGGAACAAACCACATCAAAACTTTTTCTACCAATCCTAATCTTGCTTCAAGGGTGCACGAACTGCAGTGACGAAGAAGATGGTATTAGGCGTTGAGTGGAGTGGGGTTTTCGGGTCTCTCTGTTTGTGTTGGATTGGGTGACTGGCCTTGACAAAAAAAAATTTAACATTTTAATTTTTATTAAATAACATTAATACTAAAAAAAATTTGGTCTTTTTAAAATTTATGTTAAATATGATATTTTAATTTTTTTAATATTAAATTCAAATTTTTAAATTTAAATATATTTAAACAACATTAATATTAAAAATATATTTTTGTCTTTTTAATTAAACTTTAAATTGATATTTTAAAAGTTTAAACTAAATCTTCAACAGGAATAATTTTATCTTTTTTACATTCATACATAATTTATTTTATTTTTTAAAAATCAAACAACCATAATCTTGTCAATGAGTTATAGCTCAAATAGTATAGTCTCCCTATACTCATACAAGAGGTTGCGAGTTCGAATCTCCCTATCTTTGGAAAAAAAAAGAAACAACTCTAATTCCTAAAAAAATATTTTATCTTTTTTCAATTAATTAAAACATATTATACTTTTTTTAAAAATTTACTATAAAGAAGTATTTTTGTCTTTTTTACTTTTTAAAGTTTTTAATTTTTTTTGTTAAGAAGTTTTTAATTTTTGTTTCTATTATAATTTTATAAAGATCCAATAGAAATTTAAAAATAAAAGAAGCCTAAAACAGGCCAAGTAAAAACCAAAAAATAACGTTAGCCCAAACATTATTTAAACTGTTACCCAAAAAAATATTATTTAAACTACAAAATTGTAACTTAATCCTAACTTTTTAAGAGGAGTTTTAATACTCCAAACAACTGTGGAGCACTAAATCGCATCCCAAGTAATAGGAATTGGGTCAAACTATTCTGATTGTAAAGATGATGCCACGATAGAATAAATTTGTGTAGAAAAAGTTAGCATATTGCTAGAATTGAGTACTGAAAGATGAATCCCTATTATCATGCCTCCTTCAATAGGATAATTTGGGAAAGTCTGAGAAATGTTAAACATTGGGTTGAACAATATTGTGAGTCATTGTAATATTACTAGAATATCAGTATTCTGAAAATCAAACTGGACTGGCTGGTTTGACCGAGTTAACTAGAAATCGGTCATCTAGTCGGTCTAGTTAACGTAAAAAATTTTCTATAAAAAAATTCTGTTAAGGAGCCAATAGAATATTTGTACAATGTGTACAATGGGTTATGAGTTAAAAAATGAACATCATTCATACTATCCAGAATAACCATCCGAGTACCAGGGATAATAAACATCTCATGTCATGAATGAAACCACTCATCCCAAAAATTTAAAGCTGATTTTGGGGTTCACCAAGGATCAAACTCTTGACCTTTCGAATCTAGAGCTCTGACACCATGTCATGAAACCACTCATCCCAAAAGTTTAAGCTAATAGGAAAAGGTAACACTAATGGTTATATCTCTAATACTGAATCGGACATCCCTAAACATCCATTGTACACATTGTACAGATATTCCATTGGCTCCCTATACTTCCTCATAAAAAAATCAACAAAAAACTCGGTCAAACCGGTAGTAAACCGAAAAAGTGGTAGAATGGGCCAATTTTTTTAATAGTTTTCATAATTATAATTAAAAAAAAAAGAAAATGGATCATATAAATAGTACTTGTAGCCTTAACCCACAAAAAACCCTAACCCACTATGGCACTACCCCTATCTCTCACCCAGCATCCCCTCTCTCTCTCAACTAGCAGCAACAACAGCCACCGCCTCTGCCATCGTCGAACTCTTCTCGTCAGCCAGAGGGTGGCTCGCCGCCGGTAGTGACAGACAGAGGGTCAGCTCGAAGTTCTTGGCCATCCATCATCTTCTCCTCCACGTCGTCGCCTTTGGACTTACAGATCGAAGCTCGTGGCCATCTTTTCTATATCGTCTTCGTCTTCATCATCGTGGACTTGCAGATCGAAGCATGGTCAGTTGGATTCCTCCATCGCTGGTCAGTTTGCTCAATCCTCATCTTTGTCTCGCCGTTTCTCTCTTGCCGGTAGTTGAGTTTCGTTCCTTCCTTGCCGCCTGTTTCATTCCTCCATCGGCGTCAGTTTGGTTTTTCTGTCGTCGGTAGCTCTGCTTCAGTTTTTTTCTTTGTTAATTTCAATGATTTTGAGTTTCTATTTTTTAATGATTCAACTCTATGTTTGTTTTAATTTATGGTTGCTTATTTTGTTAATTTTACTGAGTTACTGAAATCTAAAATCTAATTCTTGAGTTGTTATTTCTTTTTCTATTTGTTGCGTTCTGAGTTGGGGTGAGTTACTGTTTGTTGTGTTCTGATTTCTGAGTTAGAGTTGGTGGTGATATGATTGCTGAGTTTGGATTAATTATTTAATTTTTTTTGTTTTTGGTTTCTCTAATTTTTTCTATTTTTGAATTATAAGAAATTATTTTTGAAGATTTTCATGTTTTATACTTTTGTTGTTGATTGATGAAAGTTGCTGATTACTTGGGAGAACTTAGGGAAGAATAGTGTTGTTGCTACCTCTGTGTTAACTGTATTAAGTTTTTGGTTTCTATAATTGTTATGATATTGGAATAATTATTGATTGTTGATTTTAATGAATCTGGGATAATTTTGTCATGGTGTTTTACTGATCTCTTGAATTTTGATAAATTTTGATGGATGATAGTTGATAATATTTTGTTAAATTTTTTGAAATAATTATATTGATGATTGATGATGTTTCTTAAATATTTGAAATTATATATTTAATAATTTTATTTAATATTTAATTAAATCGGTTGAATTTCGATAAAACTCCAATCAAACTATTGAACTAATGAACTAATCACTTTACTGACTTATTGACCAATCCAATTCTCGCAGTCTTACGGAATATGTAGTAACTACAAAGGATGTGTACCCTAAAGGGAGATTGTAAATTGGCATTGAAGTTAGATAATCTTGGTTGATAATAATAGGAGTAATAAGCCATTGGGATACAAAATTGGGTGGATACGACAACACATTTGTTCGTTCTTCTTTCATTGCTGTAGGGATATCACTTGTACTTAGTGCTTACAGTGATTCTAAAATTTTTTCTATTTATTTCTTTATTTGATTATTTTCCTCCTTGATTTCTTCTTAAGAATGACCTAAGTCGTCCATTTCCTTTGATTGCCAACGAGTTAAATAAGGATGAAGTAACGGCAACTTTTTAATATTTCTAAATTTATTAAATAACATGAAAATACAAATAAAAATATATAAAAAAATAAAATAAAATATGCATGCAAGATTTAAAGTCCAAAATTATGGATTTGGATCCTCTAAAGTTTGAATTTCACTTTAGAGAGTAAAGTGTGATCTTCTACTCTTGAATAATTTCTCTTTCATATTTATTATTGGTCCTACCTATGAAATCAATGGTGAGAGATCACACTTTACTCTCTAAAGTGAAATTCAAACTTTAGAGAATCCAAATCCCAAAATTATATACCATCATATCTCCTTGATGAGCGCTAAACTTCAGTTTAGCAAATCCACAAGTTTAAAAGCTCAAGTCTGTTATAGGCTCATAGCTTTAAACTAGAATTTAATGTTCTTCAAAATTTGGTAAAAGATATCACAAATTCAAAATAAATATTGGAAGTTATAATCCTAGGTCATTTTTTCTAGGAATTATAATTGGGTGTTCAATTATTGATTATAAGAGATCGAAAATTTGATTATAATAAACAAGAATTTAAATAACAAGAATAAACAATAACTAAATATCAAAGGCAATTAAATATCAAAGGCAATAACTCCGTACTCAGAGAGAATGAGAGAAGGAGAGAGCGGGAACGAGTGTTTGAGGGCGAAATGGTGGCCATGCCGTCAGAAGAGATAAGGGGGAGAGTGTGGGTGGGGGTGCATTCGGTGCCAAGGAGGGTTTTTCACGAGGGGGTTTTTCAAATCCTACAAAGATCTCCTTTAGAGATAAAGTCATTGGGCCAGAGAAATCGAAGGCGTTTGCACTTGCAGGATCTCTATCTGGGGATAGTATAGCCACGGTGGTGGGCAAGCAGGGCGATTTCCAACCTCCATGTGTAAACTTCACTGAAGAAGCCAACCTTTGTTTGGCAGAGCCTTATCGAGAAGCTTTAGTGATTAAGGTTCTTGATAAAAATTATAGTTACACAGCTCTTTCACACAAGCTTCGGATGGTTTGGCGCATCAAAGGTGGCTTTGATCTGCTTGATGTGGGGTTTGGGTACTTCATGGTAAAATTCGATGCATGTGAAGATCGTGAGAAGGTCATGCTTGGTGGCCCGTGGTTGATTGAGGGGCACTATGTTGCTGTAAAACCGTGGGATATAGATTTTCGGCCATGTGAGCAATCCTTCGGGTCTACGCTTGTATGGGTTCGGATTTTGGGGCTCCCAATCTGGTGCTATCAGGAACAGGCCATGATGCGTATTGCTTCTGCAATAGGAGTTCCCATCAAAGTGGACTTAGCCACTAAGTTGGCTGAGAGGGGACGATATGCCCGAGTATGTGTTCAAATAAATTTAGGACTGCCAGTGATCAAGCATATCATTGTGGAAGGCGTAACTCATGTAGTGGAGTATGAAAGTTTAAATTTAATTTGTAACTCTTGTGCACGTTATGGTCACGATATGGCACAGTGCTTGGGTAGAGACTCTAGGGAAGGAAAGAGTGCTGATTCCGATGCCACCAAGCTATGGGACGGTATAAAGGCAGTGCCACATCCTGAGACCAAAATTCACAATTCAAATGAAGTAGAACCTAATGTGGTAGGTGGCGTTACTGGCAAGAATCCTGCATCGAATTTGCAAGAGGATTTGGAGGCTAATAATTTGGAAGGAAATAATGTTGAGGAGGCTTGCATGCATGATGAACCAGGCTGGGAGCAAGTTGTGAGGAAAGGTAAAACCAAGCTGGGTCAGAAGCAATTTAACAAGGTCCAAAGAGGCATTCAATCCAAAACCGATTCGAGTAGAGTAATCAGGCCCACCATTCACTTCTCTCACACGAATGGATCCAGCTCCTATCGCGCTAGGATCGGGTCACGAGTCAAGGTCGGACACAGCGCTTCCCGTGTTGGTGAGACGTCGATCTCCTCAACCCGACACACCCCAGTGCCTTGCGGGTCCTCTCTCCGGAAACGACCAAGGCCGGGGTCCCTACAGAGCTCGCCAATTGAGAAGAATGGAGGCACGGTGGTGGAAGCATCGTCATGTCTTCCTGCAACCGTGAAGGAGGGTGTTACCGTGGCGGTTCCATTGGAGAAGGAAGGCACATTGCCGGCTGTTACTGCGTCGGTAGGCGGGATTAAGGAGATATTCCAGGGAGATTCGGCAAACTTGAAGGTCACGGGAGTCACTTCCGCTGGGCAAGCCTCGGTTTGAGGTTGGTGAAGCACTTTGATTTCCTTGTTTTATATTTTTATATTTTATATTATGGATAGTTTAAATATAATAGCTTGGAATATTAGGGGTGCTTCTAATAAGTTAGCCCGGGTGAATTGTAAAGAGCTGGTTAGGAAATTTAAACCTGTAATTTTTATTGTGGTTGAAACTCACTGTCCTTTTCAACACTTGAAACTGTTCTGGGAAAGACTTGGTTATCACCCTATTGGTATAGTGGAGGCGTCAGGACACAAGGGGGGTATTTGGTTCCTTTCTGCAATACAGGGTGTTCACTGCAAATGGGTTGATGCTTTCGATCAGTGTGTTACAGTTGAGGTTCAGGTAAATAATGTGATTTGGAGGTGCAGTGGTATCTATGGTAGTCCTCAATTTAATACCAGAGTTCTGCTATGGGATTATCTTGTTACTCAGTCTTCGTCTTTCTGTGGGCCATGGATTGTTCTTGGTGATTTTAATGAAGTACTATTCTCTCATGAATCTAAGGGTTGCCTCTTCTCGAGTCGTCATGCAGATCGGCTTGCTGCCTCTCTAGGGGATAGTAATCTGTTTGACTTGAAGACTATTGGAAGACAATTTTCTTGGTACAGAAGGGTTAAAAATGGTGTTGAGGTGGCGAAAAAACTTGACCGGGTTTGTATCAATAGTGGCTGGCTATCTCTCTTTCCAGAGGCTTACGCAAAAATTTTAAATAGGCTTCAGTCTGATCATTGTCCTATCCTAGTACGCTGTACAGGTCGTCCCCAACCGAAAAAGAATAGACCTTTTCGGTTTATTGCAGCTTGGGTAACTCATCCGGGGTACATAAATATTGTGAACCAGTCATGGCAGGCTGGCTACAGAGAGATGCATGGCAAGCTTTCAGAAGTGCAGAAGAACTCTTTGGAGTTTAATTCTAAAGTGTTCAGCAACATTTTCGTTAGGAAATGCAAATTGGAGAGACAGATTAATTTCCTTCAGAAGCGACTTGAAGTAATGGAAGATTTGTCTATGCGGCAAAAAGAAAAACAGCTGATTGAGGAATTTAATAACACGCTTGTGCAGGAGGAACTTCTATGGTTTCAAAAATCCAGAGAGCAGTGGGTAAAATTTGGGGATAGAAATACCAAATTCTTTCATGTCCAGACTCTTGTGCGGAGAAAGCATAATAAGATTCATGGTCTCTTTCTTCAAGATGGGGTGTGGGAAACGGACCCGGATGTCCTTAGAAAGGAAGCTGAATCCTTCTATAAATGCCTATTCTGCCAGTCGGAGGATGTAGACTTAGGTTGTCTTGGTGATGTGCCGCTACCTTCCCTGAATGATGAAGCCTGTTGTAGCCTCACAGCGCCAGTTACTCTGGAAGAAGTTAAGTCGGCTGTTTTCAGTATGCATTCTTTTAAGGCGCCGGGCCCTGATGGGTTTCAGGCTTTCTTCTTTAAAGAATACTGGAAGATTGTTGGTTTTGATGTTTGGACTATGGTTCGTCATGCGTTCTCTGGTTTGGATATGGATCCAAGGATGATGGAAACTCTTGTGGTTCTTATTCCGAAGGTAGAAAACCCGGTTTTCATGAAGGATTTCCGACCAATTAGTCTCTGTAATGTGGTTTACAAAGTTATAACGAAGGTCCTGGTCAATAGACTTCGTCCCCATCTCAAAGAGATTATTGGGCCCCTTCAAGGAGGGTTTATCCCGAGGAGAGGAACCCCTGACAACATCATTGTAGCACAAGAGGTTCTCCATTTTATGAAGAAGACAAAGTCAAAGAAAGGCACCCTGGCCTTTAAGATTGATTTGGAGAAAGCGTACGATAGAGTGGATTGGGGATTTCTGAAACAAACCCTGGTGAGTTTTGGCTTTCCTCCTCTGACAGTCAATCTGATTATGCGTTGTGTCACTGCTTCCTCACTGTCTATCCTCTGGAATGGGGATAGATTAAATAGCTTTACTCCGAGCAGGGGTCTTAGGCAAGGAGATCCTATATCACCGTATTTGTTTGTATTGTGTATGAAGAGATTGTCCTGTTCTATTAATCAGCAAGTTGATAAGGGCTTGTGGAAGCCAGTTGCGGTTTCTAGAGGGGGTCCAAGAATTTCTCATTTGATGTTTGCCGATGATTTGCTTCTTTTCTGTAAAGCTGAAAAACAACAAGTTCAAACTGTAATGGTAGCTTTGGAAAATTTCTGCAGAGCCTCTGGGATGAAGGTTAATGTGGAAAAATCTAAAGCGCTATGCTCCAGGAATGTTTCAGCGACAAGAAAAGAGATTTTCACTGGAGTTTTCTCCATCAGATTCGTCCAGAACTTGGGCAAGTATTTAGGGGTGAACCTTAATCACTCTCGGGTGACACGCGCAACTTTCAACGATGTTTTGGACAAGATTCGGGGAAGGCTAGCCAGCTGGAAAAGGAGATTGCTTAATAAGGCAGGCAGACTCTGTTTGCTCAACTCGGTAGTGACTGCGATTCCTACTTATCGCATGCAAGTATCTCTCTTCCCTAAAGGGGTAACTAATAAGATAGAATCCATGATGCGAAACTTTCTATGGAAGGGTCAAGCTGATGGTAGAGGCCTAAATCTAGTTAACTGGAAAGTGTTGGTCACTCCTAAGAAGTTTGGAGGTCTGGGAATTAGAGATCCTTTTTGTGCCAATATTGCTCTTCTTGGAAAACTAGTTTGGCAACTTTTTCACCATCCCGACAAGCTATGGGTTCAACTATTGACGGAGAAATACCATTCTTCTAAGGCTGATTGTTTTAGTCGGTCTCGAGGAAGGGGATCTTATGTTTGGAAGAGTATATGTCGAGCTTGGGATATCCTGAAGGAAGGTTTTAGTTGGTGCATTGGGGATTTGGAACAGAACTTTTGGTTTTCTAAATGGAGAAGAGAGGGGCGACTATGTCAGGAGATGGATTATGTTCACATTTCTGATTCGGATCTCAGGATCTTGGACCTTTGGTCATCTGGACAGTGGAACCTTGAGAATATCTATTCTCATCTGAATCAGTCTCTGCAGAGCAACATTAACTCTTACAACCCAGATGTTCAAGCTGGTTCAGAGGTCGGTTGGTGTTGGACTGGTGCGGCCTCAAAGGTTTATGATGCTCATAGTGGTTATTTGTGGCTCAGTAAGAAGATGTTTAGTTGGGAGGATAGGGGTAATTGGCTTTGGCTTTGGCGTCAACATGTTCCAGAAAAGCACAAATTTTTGGCCTGGCTATGTCTTCGGGAGGCTCTTCCTACTGCTGCATTTCGTTTTAGGAGGGGCATTTCGCACACGGATAGCTGTCCACGATGTTTCTCAGGTCAGGAATCGGTTTTACATTGTATTCGGGATTGTCCAAAAGCCCAACTTGTTTGGCAAGTGGTGCACGAAATTGTGATCTCCAGGCTCGAACAATCCCTGGTAATGGCTCCAAAGCTTGGTGCTCTGATCTTAATTCATAATTGTCACAACTTCGATACAACTAACCAGCAAGTGCACTGGGTCGTCCAAGTAATACCTTACGTGAGTAAGGGTCGAATCCCACGGAGATTGTTGGTATGAAGCAAGCTATGGTCACCTTGTAAATCTCAGTCAGGCAGATATAAAGTGATAATGGTGTTTTCGAATATTATATAATAAAATAGGGATAGAGATACTTATGTAAATCATTGGTAGGAATTTCAGATAAGCGAATGGAGATGCTTTTCGTTTCTCTGAACTTCTGCTTTCCTGTTATCTTCATCCAATCAGTCTCACTCCTTTCCATGGCTGGCTTTATGCAAGGGCATCACCGTTGTCAGTGGCTACATCCCCTCCTCTCAGTGAATAATATGCTCACGCACCCTGTCACGGCACGGCTATTCATCTGTCGGTTCTCGATCATGCTGGAATAGGATTCACCCTCCTTTTGCGTCTGTCACTAACGCCCAACAATCGCGAGTTTGAAGCTCGTCACAGTCATTCAATCATTGAATCCTACTCAGAATACCACAGACAAGGTTTAGACCTTCCGGATTCTCTTGAATGCCGCCATCATTCTAGCTTACGCCACGAAGATTCTGGTTAGGAGATCTAAGAGATATTCATTCTAGCTTAATTCATGTAGAACAGAAGTGTTTGTCAGGCACGCGTTCATAGGGGAGAAGGATGATGAGCGTCACACATAATCATCACCTTTATCACGTTCTTGGGTGCGAATGGATATCTTAGAAGCGAAATAAGAAGAATTGAATAGAAAACAGTAGTACTTTGCATTAATCTTTGAGGAACAGCAGAGCTCCACACCTTAATCTATGGAGTGTAGAAACTCTACCGTTAAAAATACATAAGTGAAAGGTCCAGGCATGGCCGAGAGGCCAGCCCCTCTGATCTAAGAACCAGGCGTCCAAAGATGCCTAATACAATAGTAAGAGGTCCTATTTATAATAAACTAGCTACTAGGGTTTACATGAGTAAGTATTTGATGTATAAATCCACTTCCGGGGCCCACTTGGTGTGTGTTTGGGCTGAGCTTAAGTGTTGCACGTGCAGAGGCCAATTGTGAAGTTGAACGCCAGTTTTTGTGCCAGTTTGGGCGTTCAACTCTGGTTTTGGATCCTTTTCTGGCGCTGGACGCCAGATTTGGGTAGAAAGCTGGCGTTGAACGCCAGTTTACGTCGTCAATTCTTGGCCAAAGTATGGACTATTATATATTGCTGGAAAGCCCTGGATGTCTACTTTCCAACGCAATTGGAAGCGCGCCATTTCGAGTTCTGTAGCTCCAGAAAATCCACTTTGAGTGCAGGGAGGTCAGAATCCAACAGCATCAGCAGTCCTTTTTCAACCTCTGAATCTGATTTCTGCTCAAGTCCCTCAATTTCAGCCAGAAAATACCTGAAATCACAGAAAAATACACAAACTCATAGTAAAGTCCAGAAATGTGAATTTAACACAAAATCTATTAAAAACATCCCTAAAAGTAACTAGATCCTACTAAAAACATATTAAAAATAATGTCAAAAAGCGTATAAATTATCCGCTCATCAGCAAGCTTTAGGGATCTCCGATCAACCAGTGGATTTGATGAGTTGGTTCTTATATAATAACAAACAGCGCCCTTTTAGATTCTTTTCTGGTCTCTGGTGGATTTGGTGTTCAAGAAATAACGAGATCTTTCATCCTCACGAGCATTGGACCACAGACAAGGTGATTGGTATGGCTTTGTCTTTAGAAAAGGAGCTCCGAAATATTTTTGAGTTGCAACGACTATCTATCCCCTTAACCATTAGTGGCTCTTGGATTCCCCCCTCAGTGGATACCTTTAAGATTAATTGTTATGCTAGCTATCCTGGCAATGGTGCTCGAGTTAGTTTTGCTTGTGTTAGCAGAGATTGGAAGGGAAGGTGGCAACGAGGCTGTCTGGGAACAATTGAGAGTCGTAGCACTTTGCAAGGAGAGTTGTTTGCTATTTAGAGAGGCTTTCTTTTAGCATGGGACTCGGGACAAAGAGACATTATATGTGAGACAGACTGTGTGGAGGCATTTACTATTGTCAATAATTTACAAGATTGCTCTGGGTTTATTAATCCTTTGGTGTTAAAAATCCGAGATATCATGTCTTGGAAATGGCGTGCTGATCTTTGGTTGATCTTGAGAGATGCAAATACAGTAGCAGACATCATGGCAAAGACTGCAATGAGGACTATTTCTCCCCAAGTGGAGCTTCCATTGCCTTGGAAGGAGTTTGAGAGTAGTATTCAGCGGGACTGCCTTTCTTAAGCAGTTTCTTGTTTTTTTTTCTTTCTTAGTTTTTGTTTATTTCTTTTAAGTCACCAAAAAAAAAAAAAACTAAAAACAATTAAGGCAATTGACAAGTAAAAGGAATCAAGGATCACTATCTTTTTAATTGACCATAAACATAGAAATTATGACGAGTTAATCCCACTTCGTCAATCTTTACACATTGAAAAAAGTCAAATAGGCATAATTAATTCTAATAAGTCCTTACTAACTTATTAATTGAATTAGTAAAAGATTAGTATCGATGGAAACAAGATTAATTAACAACCTTAAATTACTAATTAATATTCGACATCAATAACTCAATGCTACTTAATTTCTCAACCCCAACCAAGAAAAGAAAAAAACTTACTATATGACTAAAGTAAACATTCTATCAAGTACTTAGTGTGCATAAACATAAAACTTTATAAATTGTAAGAAATAGCAAAAATTATGACAATCAACTATAAATATTTGATAATAATAACTCAAATGAGTGTGAACAAAACATAAAACATCCCATTTATTAATATAAACCATAAATTAACATAATTCATAAAGTAGCAAAATGAAAAAAAAAAAACAAACTAACACTAAATTCTAAGAGAAATATAATATAAGAACAAGAAAACAAGAGTCAAATACAATTAAACAAAATTAAAATTTAAAACCAAAATAAAAATTAAGTAAAATTCTAGGGATCTAGAGAGAAGTTGGAGCTTCTTTTTTTAGAATCCAACTAAAACCTAAAACATTGTAGAAAATGGATGTGTGTGTGTTTTCTGTAACGACCCACATTTTTAAAAATATAAATATAAATAAGTTATAATTTATTTTATAAATTAGAGTTTTTTATTTTAAAAATTATTTTATTATAAGTAATTAAATTAATTTTATAATTATTTAAATTTAATCAAACTCATATTCTTTTATATATATATATATATTTTATGATGAAATATTTTATATAATTAAAACTATAATTCTAATAATTTGTAAGTAATGAAAATTATATGTATATTTTAATTTGAGTAATTGATATTTTTAATTTAAAAATAAAGTTTAGTTAATAATATTATTATCGAGCTAGATATCTACTGATATGAGTAAATATTGGTACTGTTCGATGAATTTAGCTTTACTAATATCTCACTATATATCTTTTATCGTTATGTTATTAATGTCATTTATATTAGTAATTTATATATATTATTACTTGTGTTTTAATATATTCAGTTTTTATAATTATTCGTTTAGGATATTTATAATTTAAATGGCTAAATCAGCTGCTCTAGGCCACAACACCCAACCTCCTTCATTTATTATTTTTGACACCTCATTAGCATATTATTATTTGCTATTATCTCATCATCATTAACATTTTTGGCCGAAGCCATAAGAGAACCAAAGGAAAAGAAATAAAATGTGTGATTTATATGTATATATACATGCACATATATAACTGTAGATCACCTTCAAGCATGACACCTAATCACCTCTACTACATTAATCATGATCTCACCTTATCATTCTCTATTGTGATCGAATTCAAGAAGAAAGAATGGCCGTGAGATAGAGAAAATGAGAAACCATGGAACTTCTGATTTCGGCGTTCGATTTTTTGAATTCCGTAATTTTAATAAAAAATCTAATTTAATAAAAGTATTTCATGTTTTCCTCTTCTACACGTTGGCGTAATTTTTGTTTGGTGGAAGCTGACAGCGATATAGCTCCCCTTCTTCTTGAGTTCGGCCAACTAAAGTTCTAAGAGGTACAGAAAATTTCTGACATTTTCTTCTTCGGCGGCTCGATCAAAAAGTTTTTCCATAGCCTTGAGTATTTTGATTTCGTACGAAGGTAAGGTTTTGGTAACTTTATAATAATTAAATGTGAATTTGATAAGTGAATGTTTGTTTTATTGATTATTGATTGAATTCTGAATTTATGTTGAATTTTTGTGATATATTGATATTTGTGATTAGTTTGGAATTTGGTCAATTTAAGTGCAGGTGACGTGGCGGAAATTGGCGAGTTAAGAAATTGTTGTAAGAGATACGTTGCAAGTACAGTTCTTAACCAACCGAAAATCCGTTTATCAATTTAGAAGGGTTGTCACAAAATTAAAATTAAAATACTGGGAGTATGAGTCCCAGGTCGTCTCCCAACGAGTTGCAGAAAGGTGTGCTATTTTATTAATCAGATGTTTTCCAAAATGAGTTGAGTTGGTGCTCGAAAAGATGTAATGGGACATAATATGTGCCCATACTCGAGCCTCCAAGGTAAGTGCAGAAGCCGATATTCCCTTAGGACGGGAATGATGGTACCCGTAGATCCATCTGCTGCTAGGTAGGGCGACAACTCTGAGAATAGCGTCCCAGTCAAATTGGTACATCTGGCGCTTGAGTGCGGCTTCTAGAAATGCGTCCAGTCCTTCTGGAGTAGGGGGAAGATCTAGAGCTCGTTGAATGACCTCTTCTGTAATGGGGACTTGCTTCTGTCGGACATAGACAGACTGCAGGGTTGGCAGGTAGAAATTGGAGTAGAACTCTACTACCCAAGAAAGATTAACCTGCCGTGGCTGTCTCTAGAGGAAACTCCATTGTCTTCGTGCAATTTGTGGCTCAACAAATTCAGCAATATGGTTTGGGAGAATAAGAAGGTGTTCGTTGTTGTAACTCCTTTCTGCTAGGATGGGGAACATCTTCTCACAGTAGCGATTGATAAATCGTGCAGTGTCCTTTGCCGGGAAGGCTTTCTCTTTATCATCAACCTTTTTAATCCTCTTAATTCTTTTTGTTGAGGGTTTAACTGCTGTTGAAGAAGGCTCTGCCACTAGTGCTCGTTTTGTTCCTCTCCTTGCTGTTGATTTGGGAGCAGCTTTCTCCTTGCCTTTCTTGGTGGCCATCCTGAAAGGGAGAAAAGAGAAAGTATGTCAAAATGTCAAGGGGTAGAGCAAGGAAGAGGATGGTATGGGTGGTAATCAATGCACATTAAAGATGAAAGAAGTTAACACATGGTTATGACTATATGTGAAAAACTGTCATGAGGAATATAGTAAGTGCATAGGGTGACAATTAAATGCAAGGTGTTTATTGGCATACAGGCAAATGCATGAGTAGCATAGATCAAGCATTCAATATCCATGTTAAATTACCACAGAATTCAAACTAGCAACCTGTTTGGAATAACAATTATATTAAATTAATAAAATATAAAAAAGAGTTTTGTGAAAAGCAGGCATTTAGAGTAAAAAAAAATCCCAAAATAGTGCACAATTCCATATAGGCGTTTTCACAAACACATAGCATGCAAGGTAGGTAAGCGATTGAAAATAATAAGTGGAACATGCAAGCAACCCTTTAAAAATTAACATAAAATTGCCAAACAAGTTCTTAATAATCCACAAGCAAACCATAGGGAATAATAATGACCCTACTAAATATCTAACACCAATTAAAAGAAAAAGAAAGAAAAAGAAAAATATAAATAATACAAGTAAAAAGAAAAAGAAAAGAAGAAGAGAACATAAATTAAGAAAAAGAATAGAAAAGTAAAGAGGGAAGAAGAAAAGAAAAAACCTTGTTAATAGTGATGAGAGAGAGAATAGAAAGTGAGAAAGAAGGAAGGAGGAAGAGAGGGAAAGAAAATAATGAGGGGGAAAAGAAAAAGTAAGATTTGGGGAAGGGAAAGATAAGATATTTGGCAAATTAGGATAAGCTGTGCGGCGCAGGCGACGCGGACGCGTGGGGGATGCGTTCGCGCGACTTGCGCTTAAATGAATTGACGCGATCGCGTCGGTCACGCGGACGCGTGACTCATTTTGTGCTACTGGCGCGAGGGCAGACTCGTGCTCGCACAACTCTCTGTTCAAAACTTATTTTTGCCAAAATCCAGGGTGACGCGATCGCGTGATCGACGCGATCGCGTGAGTAGCCACTATAGGGATATGACGCGGATGCGTGAGCCATGCGTCCGCGTGGTAAGGCTTGTGCGTTCAGCACCACTCTAGCACAACTTTCGGTCGTGCACCCTTTCTTACGTCGATTTTTAGGTCACGCGTCCGCGTGGGTGACGCGGACGCGTGGGAGGCATGTTTCCCATGTGACCTAGTCGCGTCGATCACGTGATCGTGTGGGGTGATTTATGCCAAAGGCACGCCTCCAGCCACGCTCCCGCGTGACTTGCTGTTTGATTTCGTATTCTCTCTGAGCCACCTGCGACGCGGACGCGTCGGCGATGCTGTCGCGTTGCGGCTCTTTCTCTTTTTTTTTTTTAAAATAAAAGTAAAAATGTGCAAATGCAGATGCAAACTAAATGTGCTAATAAAGAGAAGAGTTATTGGAAAAAGAAAACTAAGAATAAAGAAAGGAACGATCATACCATGGTGGGTTGTCTCCCACCTAGCACTTTGCTTTAACGTCCGTAAGTTGGACGCTCCACTAGCTCAATCTTCTGCTGTGAGTGGATCCTCCAAGAGGAAGATATCTAACTCCTTGTTTTTCGTCACCTTCTCACCATGATATAGCTTCAAACGATGTCCATTAACTTTGATGAGTTCAGAGCTTGAAGGATGACTTAGGTGAAAAACTCCGTACGGCTCAGCCTTCTCTACTTTGTATGGACCTTCCCATCTTGATCTCAACTTTCCTGGCATGAGCCTCAGTCTAGATTTGTAAAGGAGGACTAAGTCCCCAGGTTGGAACTCTTTCCTCTTGATGTGCTGATCATGTACAGCCTTCATCTTTTCCTTGTACAGCCTTGAGTTCTCATAAGCTTCTAGGCGAAGGCTTTCCAATTCTCGCAGCTGCAACTTCCTTTAAACTCCGTCTTTCTCAAATCCCATGTTGCACTCTTTTACTGCCCAAAAGGCTTTGTGCTCTACTTCAACTGGGAGATGACAGGCTTTTCCATAAACTAAGCGAAAGGGACTCATCCCAATGGGTGTTTTGTATATATGCTGTTCTGTATACCCAAAGTGCATCTTGTAGCCTGGTGCTCCAATCTCTTCTATGAGGTTTGACTATCTTCTGCAATATACGCTTTATCTCTCTATTTGACACCTCGGCTTGCCCATTAGTCTGAGGATGGTAGGCTGTTGCTACTTTATGAATTATCCCATGCTTCTTCAGTAATCTTGTTAGTCTCCTGTTACAAAAATGGGTGCCTTGATCGCTCACGATTGCTCGCGGTGATCCAAAGCAACAAATAATGTGGTTTCTAACAAAGGAAACAACAGTGTTAGCATCATCAGTGTGGGTAGGAATTGCTTCCACCCATTTAGAAACGTAATCTACAGCTAACAATATATAAAAATAACCATTAGAATTTGGAAATGGACCCATGAAGTCAATGCCCAAACATAAAAAATTTCACAGAAAAGTATAATTTGTTGAGGCATCTCATTCCTTCTGGATATATTACCAAATTTTTGGCATGGAAAACAGGATTTACAAAATTCAGCAGCGTCTTTAAAAAGAGTAGGCCACTAGAATCCATAGTCCAAGATTTTTCTAGCTGTCCATTGAGGGCCAAAATGTCCTCCACTCTCAGATGAGTGACAGGCCTCTAAGATGGACTGGAATTCTGATTGAGGCACACACCTTCTAATTACCTGGTCAGCGCCACATCTCCATAAATATGGGTCATCCCATATATAATATTTGGACTTACTTTTCAGCTTGTTTCTTTGATGCTTAGTAAAGTTTGGAGGAAAGGTGCGGCTAACTAGATAATTAGCTACAGGTGCATACCAAGGGACTACCTCAGATACTGCTTGCAGGTTATCAAAAGGGAAATTATCATATATAGGAGTGGAGTCATTCTTAATGTGCTCAAGGTGACTCAAGTGGTCTGCCACTAGATTTTAGTTTCCACTCCTATCCTTTATTTCTAAATCAAATTCTTGTAGTAGCAGTATCCAACGTATAAGCCTTGGTTTGGATTCCTTTTTAGCTAATAAATACTTTAGAGCTGCGTGATCTAAATACACTACTACTTTAGTAGCAAGTAAATAGGCTCGGAATTTATCCAGAGCAAAAACAATAGCAAGAAGCTCTTTCTCAGTAGTAGTGTAATTAGACTGAGCAGTGTCTAAGTTTTAGACGCATAAGCAATTACAAAGGGGTCCTTACCTTCACGTTGAGCCAGCGCTGCTCCTACTGCATGGTTGGAGGTGTCGCACATGATTTCGAATGGCTGGCTCCAGTCAGGTCCTCTCACAATTGGAGCTTGAGTCAGGGCAGTCTTCAGTTTATCAAACACTTGTTTGCAATTCTCACTGAACTCGAACTCAATATCTTTCTGTAGTAATCTGGATAAGGGAAGTGCTACCTTACTAAAGTCCTTAATGAACCTCCGGTAAAAACCTGCATGGCCAAGGAACGAACGAACTTTCCTCACAGAGGAGGGGTAAGGTAAACTAGAAATAACATCCACCTTTGCTGGATCTACAGAAATGCCAGTATTAGATACAACATGTCCTAGTACAATCCCTTGTTTAACCATAAAGTGACATTTTTCAAAATTTAATACAAGGTTTGTACTGACACATCTATCTAATACTCTAGATAAGCTATCCAAGCAAAGGCTAAAAGAATCACCATAAACGCTAAAATCATCCATAAAAACCTCCATACAGTCCTCAATGAGGTCAGAGAAAAGACTCATCATGCACCTTTGGAAAGTAGCTGGTGCATTGCACAAGCCAAAGGGCATTCTCTTATAAGCATAAGTCCCAAAAGGACAGGTGAAAGTAGTCTTTTCCTGATCTTCACGAGCTATATGAATCTGGAAATAACCTGTGTAACCATCTAAAAAGCAATAATGTGATTTACCTGACAGGCGATCCAGCATTTGATTAATGAATGGAAAAGGATAGTGATCCTTACGAGTGGCCTGGTTTAGGCGCCTGTAATCAATGCAGACCCTCCAAGCATTCTGTACTCTGGTTGCAACGAGCTCTCCATGTTCATTCTTCACTGTAGTGACTCCTGACTTCTTGGGTACCACTTGTACTGGGCTTACCCATTCACTGTCTGAGATGGGGTAGATGATATCTGCCTCTAGTAGTCTGGTCACTTCTTTTTTGACAACCTCCAAGATAGTGGGATTCAGTCTTCTCTGGGGTTGACAAACAGGTCTAGCTCCCTCTTCTAAAAATATTCTGTGCTCACAAACTTGAGGGTTGATACCTACTATGTCTGCCAAACTCCACCCAATTGCCTTCTTGTGCCACCTCAGCACACTAAGTAACTGCTCTTCTTGTTGAGAAGTGAGTTCCCGTGCAATGATAATTGGAAACTTCTGCTTGTCCTCAAGGTAAGCATATTTGAGGTGTGGAGGGAGGGGTTTTAATTCTAGCTTCTGCTCATGGTCAAGCTCTGGATTGTCTGGAGTTGGTGACAATGGTAAAGTACTTTCATTGTCCTCAGAAAGTGTCCCCACACTCGGACCTTGTCCTATGTACTTCTCTGCTAACTCCTCCTAGTGAATTTCAGCTACGGTTTCATGTATGATGTCACACTGGAGGATAGAATGATCTTCTGGAGGGTGCTTCATGACTCCATTCAGATTGAAGCTTACTACTCGGCCGTCTATTTCAAAAGAGTATGTTCCTGAAAAAGCATCCAATTTGAACTTCGAGGTCTTCAGGAAAGGTCTTCCGAGTAGGATTGATGATGGCTTCTCTGAGTCATTTTGGAGCATCTCGAGGATATAAAAATCAATGGGAAAGGTGAGCCCTTTAATGCCCACTAATACATCTTCAGCAACTCCAGCCACTGTAATAATGCTTTTATCTGCTAACACAAAACGAGCTGCCGACCTTTTTAAGGGAGGGAGCCTCAAAATATCATATATATAGACAAAGGCATTATACTCACACATGCTCCTAAATCACACATGCAGTCAGAAAATACCACACCACCAATAGTACAATTAACCATACATGGACCTGGATCACTACACTTTTTAGGTATACCTCCCATTAAAGCAGATATAGAACTACCTAAAGGAATAGTCTCTAATTCATTAATTTTGTCTTTATGTATACATAAATCTTTTAGAAACTTTGCGTATTTAGGTACCTGTTGAATAACATCAAAAAGGGGAACAGTTACCTCAACCTTTTTGAATATTTCTACCATTTTGGGATCAGGTTCCAACTGCTTCCTGGGCTTCCTTGCAAGTTGTGAAAATGGAATAGGAATGGCGTTTTCTACAGTGTCTGCGCCGTTTGGTGCTTCTTCCTGTGATTGAGCTTCTTCTTCTTCAGCCATGTCCTGTATGTCCTCTTCCTCCTCAATATCTTCTATTTCCACTACCTCTTCAGCTGAGGTGTGTTCTGGTGGGTTTGGCTCCTCCTAATTCCTCTCTTGCAATGTGGTTCCGAACCTTAGGGTAATGGTATTGATGCCATCCTTTGGATTGGGCAAGGGTTGAGAAGAAATTCCACTGGAGCTTGCCTGTTGAGTGTTTGAAGTATTGGGTGGTGCCAGCTGAGAGATGAAACCTTGTATAGCGAACGCTAGGCCATTAAGTGAAGTTTCCATGTTCCTTTGTCCTTGTGCAATGGATTGAAGAGTATCGTCACTCGGAGAGGAATTAGATTGAGTGATCTGCAGAACTTGTTGTTGGTTGTGTTGTGGTCCTTGGGACTGCCTCAGGTGAGGTGCTCTGTAAGGCTGGTTCTGGTTCTGCTGCCTGTTGTTGTTATTATTCCACCTCTGATATCCTTGATTGTCTCTGCCTCCTCTGTTATTGTTGTCCCTCCAATTCTGGTTAGAGTTGTCCTGCCATCCATGGCTGTAACTGCCACCTTGATTGTACCCTTGGTTGGGGCGGTCATAGAAGTTATGAGTGGCTGCCACAGTGTTGTCTTCCTGCTGGAGCTGCGGACATTCATCAATATAATAGTTGCAATCGGCACAGATCCCACACACTCTCTGTGGGACTAATTGTTGGCTTTGCTGTGCTTGTTGTTGACTCAACTGCATCTGCTTCAGTAAGTTGGTCATTTCACATATACTCTGAGCCAGAGCAGTAGTTTCTTTGCTAGAAGATACCTCTGCAACAGCCTTTGAGCGGCTTTGTTTCTGCCTGTGATTCTGAGTAGATTCAGCTAAGTCGCTGATCAATTGCCATGCCTCATCAGTGGTCTTATACTTTTCCATAGACCCATTGCTAGCACTTTCCAATGTGGTCTTATCTTGGGGCCTCATGCCCTGTGTGACGTAGTCGAGCAACACTATCTTGTCAATCATATGGTGGGGGCATGCTTCCAGAAGGTTGTTGAAGTGCTCCCAGTATTCATAGAGAGTCTCAGATTCGTCCTGAACAATCATGGAAATGTCTTTCCTCAGTTTATCAGTAACTTCAGCTGGGAAGAATTTTTCCAAAAATTCTCTTCTAAGCGTATCCCAGTCAGAAATGGTTGCTGCGGGTTGAGTGTAGTACCACTCTCTTGCTTTTCCCTCAAAAGAGAACGCGAAAGCTTTCAACAGAATAGAAGTTTCATCTGCACCATCGCGCCTGACAGTAGAACTGGCTGCTTGGAAATCTCTCAGGTGCTTGATAGGCTCTTGAGCAGGTAAGCCATGAAACTTAGGCATCAAATTGAGCAGTGCAGTCTTTATTTCAAAGTCTGTAGCCACTGCTGAGTGATGCGCTTGAAACGGTTGCATTGTAAAATCAGGGGCTCCAGCCTCCTGGATAGTAATTCTCCTAGGTGCTGCCATGTCACCTACACGTAAATCAACCGAATCAGCAGAAAGGAAGCTTGTTTCTTCTTCAAGTGACGTTTCAGATTCACCATCAGAGAGGACTAACCGACAGCGAGCTTGCCTTATTCATGAGATAGTTCTTTCAATCTCAGGATCAAATACTGGCAAGCTTAGATCAGGAAGTGAACGCGTCATTTAGTGAAAGAAACATGTAGCTCATAGTAGCAAAAATAAAATAAAATGCAAATAAATAAATTCCAATCAATAACTTAGCACTCTGTTGCAACTCCCCGGTAACGGCGCCAAAAATTGACGTGGCAGAAATTGGTGAGTTAAGAAATTGTTATAAGAGATACGTTGCAAGTACAGTTCTTAACCAACCGAAAATCCATTTATCAATTTAGAAGGGTTGTCACAAAATTAAAATTAAAATACTGGGAGTATGAGTCCCAGGTCGTCTCCCAACGAGTTGCAGAAAGGTGTGCTATTTTATTAATCAGATATTTTCCAAAATGAGTTGAGTTGGTAAACAGGAAATTAAATTAGAGAATTTATGTAATTTAAATAAAGACCTTGACTGGGAATAGATTAGTTGGAAGCCCTATTCTTGTTGGAGTACTCTCAAGATTAATTGGTAATTGAAGGTTGTTCTGCTTAGTTATCCTTTACTAGGTAGAGGAAAGTCAAGCAAGTTCGAAAGCTATTTCTGGTCACAAGTCCTAATCCTCTCCCTTGGGAAGGACTAGTGTCAATGACTATAAGGCGATCCAGCAATAAACCTAATTACAATTTTTCTTTTAAGTAATCCAACTCAAGGTTTCCTTTCAATCATCTCCCAATCAAGTTATGGAACTACTCGCTCATTATGAATGTAAATTTCACAAAATAAGGAAGAGAAATACTGGAAGACATAATAAATAATAATCAAAAGGATCAATTAAAAATAAAAGTAATTCTTGTATAAATAAATTCTAGAAATAATCCAAGAGTAACTCTGAGTAAATAAACACATGAAAGAGTAAGTGACAAGTAAGGAAACAAACTAGAATGACGAAGTCTTAACGGAGGTAATAACTCTTCTCAATGTTCCAATCCAAAAAAAAGCAATAAAATCAAATCCTAAGAACTATGAATGTGTAGAGAGAAAACCCTAGAGGATAGGTAAAATCAGATCTAAAAACTAAAACTATGCGAAATGAATGTTCTCTCTGGTCTCTGCATGTTCCCTGGCTCTAATCTGCTTTTTTGGGCCGAAAATTGGGTCAAAACAGGGCCCAAAATCGCCCCCAGTGAATTCTGCAGATTCTGCAGATCGCGCATATCACGCGATCGCGTCATCCAGGCGTTCGCGTCATCCAGTGTTTTGCCTTGCCACGCGTGCGCGTCGTCCACGCCTTCGCGTCACTGGTGCAATTTCCAATCCGCGCGGTCGCGTGGGCCATGCGTCCGCGTCACAGCAATTTCCTCTATATCGCGCGGCCGCGTGAGCCATGCGCCCGCGTCACTTCTCGCTGGTCATCTCCTCAATTTCTTGTGTTCCTTCCATTTTTGCAAGCTTCCTTTTCAATCTCCAAGTCATTCATGCCCTATAAAGCCTGAAACACTTAACATACAGATCACGGCATCGAATGGAATAAAGGAGAATTAAAATACAAAATTAAAAGTCTTTAGGAAGCAAGTTTTCAACCATAAAGTATTTTTAGGAAGGAATTATAAATGCATGCTTATTTAATGAATAAGTGGGTAAAGATTTGATAAAACCATACAATTAAACACAATATAAACCATAAAATAGTGGTTTATCAGCAGGCAAGAACCGAATTATTTTAATGAATTCGGAGCTGGAATGTTGTTGGTAATCAAGTAAAATTGGTGAGATTTGATGATGACATTGAAATCTAATAAGAAATGAATTAATGACATACTTTGAGATATGAAAATGGTTTGATTTTGTATGCAGTTGAATTTTAATTGGTTTAATTTTATAATTTCTTTTATATTAGAAATGGTTTGGATGAGACTCGAAAAGGTGGCAAAGTACGAGTTTTAGGAGAGATGCTGCCGAAATTCTGTTATAAAATTTAAGACTTTGTTTGAAATATTATTTTGTAAAAGATTGGATTTGAGAGGTTCTATTATTTAATTTTTGATTTATTAAGAAAATATTTATGTTTCGAGTTTAATTCATTTTAGAAAAGTATATGTTTTGAGTTCGATTTATTTAGAAAAGAATTATTTTACGGTTTTAAATTATTTAAAAGAAGTATTAATTTTTAAGGTTGATTTAAATACGAAAAGGGCTTATGTTTTGAATTTGACTTAAAATTTTCATTCAGAGGAGTTTAGTGAACTTTAAAAGTAATTGAATTTTGACTGATTAATTTAATTTTGCGACGTCTTGAAAAAAATTAAAGAATTAATTTTAAGGATGGAACTTGGGATTGGTGTTGGCTTTGACATTGGTTTGGAACCTCCGATTTATATGGTTTGGTTTTGATTTTATTTAGAAACTTTATTTGATTAACTCAATTTAAGAAAACAATGATTGTTAAGGATTTTCAATGAACTTAAGAAAATGAGATTGGTCGTCGCTCCCCTAAAGTCTAAAGCCTTTACTAAGGGGTTTAACTAGTAAATGATTTCTTTTTATCTTTTGAAAGAAGAATTGGTTTAAGTGGAATTGTTTTAAAGGTTTTGAAGAATGTCATAAAGAGGTGGTTTTGGTTTTAAAAGAAGAAGAACAAAAAGAAAAGAAAGAAAGAACGAGCTGAGATAATTGTCTACCTACTGAAAACGAGCAGAGATATGGTGGTGAGTATACGGAGATTTGCTTTCCAGAGATACATCGGCCAATCTAGGGGATGGTCGCACCTGTAAGACAGAGGTTGCTTACAGAGGTTATCGATACATACATTGGCTAGAGAGAGCCTCACCTGTAAGACAGAGATTTATGTTTGCATACATCGGCTCGAGAGAGTCGCACCTGTAAGACAGAGGTTGCTTATAGAAGTTATGACATTAAAAACCAAACTCAGACAAAGGTTGTTGAGTTACGTCGGGAGCGGGTCAAAACCGACAGAAGAGCTCATTACCTGCACTAGGGATAGACATGCATCATATATGTTTGCGCATATTTGTTTGAGTATGTTTCTTGTGATTGTGGGTGTGCTATATGATTCCTTGATTTCTATGTCCTTTGTTTGTTAAGTCTAAATATATTCTATTATCCATTGCTATTGGCTATGGTAATAAAATGAGTATAACTATACACCCTGGTGCACAAATTGTGAATCACACTTTTCACAACTCGTACCACTGACCAGCAAGTGCACTGGGTCGTCCAAGTAATACCTCACGTGAGTAAGGGTCGAATCCCACAGAGATTGTTGGTTTGAAGCAATCTATAGTTATTTTGTAAATCTTAGTCAGGAAGTCAATTATGTTTATCAGTTGAATTGCGAATAAACAAGAGAGCATGGATTAAAGGTTACTTGTTATGCAGTAATGGAGAATATGTTGGAGTTTTGGAGATACTTTGTCTTCTGAATCTCTGCTTTCCTCTGTCTTCTTGTTCACGCACGCGCGTCCTCCTATGGCAGGCTGTATGTAGGGGTTCACCGTCGTCAATGGCTACATCCCATCCTCTCAGTGAAGAATATGCTCACATGCTCTGTCACAGCACGGCTAATCATCTGTCGGTTCTCGATCATACTGGAATAGGATTCTTCGTCCTTTTGCGTCTGTCACTGGCGCCCAGCACTCACGAGTTTGAAGCTCGTCACAGTCATTCAATCCCTGAATCCTACTCGGAATACCACAGACAAGGTTTAGACTTTCCGGATTCTCATGAATGCCGCCATCAATCTAGCTTATGCCACGGAGATTCTGATTAAGGAGTCTAAGAGATATTCATTCAATCTGATGTAGAACGGAGGTGGTTGTCAGACACACGTTCATGGATTGAGGAAGGTGATGAGTGTCACTGATCATCACCTTCTCCATAGTTAGGCGCGAATGGATATCTTAGATAGGAGCACGCATGTTTGAATAGAAAACAGAAATACTTGCATTAATTCATCGAGACACAGCAGAGCTCCTCACCCCCAACAATGGAGTTTAGAGACTCATGCCGTCAAAGAGTACAAAGTTTAGATCTAAAATGTCATGAGATGCGAAATAAGTCTCTAAAAGTTGTTTAAATACTAACTAGTAGCCTAGGTTTACAAAAAATGATTAAACTATGATGGATGATGCAGAGATCCACTTCTGGGGCCCACTTGGTGTGTGCTGGGGCTGAGATTTAAGAAATTCACGTGCAGAGGCCATTTGTGGAGTTGAACGCCAGTTTTTGTGCCAGTTTGGGCGTTCAACTCCAGCTTTTGATCCTTTTCTGGCGCTGGACGCCAGAATTGGGCAGAGAACTGGCGTTGAATGCCAATTTACGTCATCTATCCTTGTGCAAAGTATGGACTATTATATATTACTGGAAAGCCCTGGATGTCTACTTTCCAACGCAATTGGAATCATGCCATTTCGAGTTTTGTAGCTCCAGAAAATCCACTTTGAGTGCAGGGAGGTCAGAATCCAATGGCATCAGCAGTCCTTTTTTAGCCTGAATCAGTTTTTTGCTCAGCTCCTTCAATTTCAGCCAGAAAAATACCTGAAATTACAGAAAAACACACAACTCATAGTAAAGTCCAGAAATATGAATTTTTCCTAAAAAATAATGAAAATAGACTAAAAACTAACTAGAACGTACTCAAAACTATATGAAATTAACCCCAAAAAGCGTATAAAATATCCGCTCATCATAACACCAAACTTAAACTGTTGCTTGTCCTCAAGTAACTAGACAAATAAAATAGAAGACTAATAGGTTGAGAAGCAATAATATCTCAGAGTTTTTGAGTGAAGCTCTGATTCTAATTAGATGAGCGGGACTAGTAGCTTTTTGCTTCGGAACAGTTTTGGCATCTCACTTTATCCATTGAAGCTCAGAGTGATTGGCATCTATAGGAACTTAGAATTCAGATAGTGTTATTGATTCTCCTATTTCAGTGTGATGATTCTTGAACACAGCTATTTTATGAGTCTTGGCCGTGGCCCTAAGCACTTTGTTTTCCGGTATTACCACCGGATACATAAATGCCACAGACACATAATTGGGTGAACCTTTTAGATTGTGACTCAGCTTTGCTAAAGTCCCCAATTAGAGGTGTCTAGAGTTCTTAAGCACACTCTTCCTTTTTGCCTTGGACCTTGACTTTAACCGCTCAGTCTCAAGTTTTCACTTGACACCTTCACGCCACAAGCACATGGTTAGGGACAGCTTGGTTTAGCCGCTTAGACCAGGATTTTATTCCTTTAGGCCGTCCTATCCACTGATGCTCAAAGCCTTGGGATCCTTTTTATTTGCCCTTGCCTTTTGGTTTTAAGAGCTTTTGGCTTTTTCTGCTTGCTTTTTCTTTTTCTTTCTAATTTTTTTTTCTGCAAGCTTTGTTCTTTGCTGCTTTTTCTTGCTTCAAGAATCATTTTTATGATTTTTCAGATTATCAATAACATGTCTCATGTTCATCATTCTTTCAAGAGCCAACATATTTAACAGTCTTAAACAACAAATTTAAAAGACATATGCACTGTTCATGCATTCATTCAGAAGACAGAAAGCATTGCCACCACATTTAACTAATTAGAATTTCTCTTATTAAAACTCGAAATTTTATTGCCTCTTATTCAAAAGATCTACTACTTTATTCATGTTTGCTGATGATGAGAAAAATAAACTATAGCTTAATTGGAGATAAAATCAAAATAGATACTAATTACTACTATATGACTCCTAAGGTAAACTTCTATAAGGACACTGTCACAGAGTTAAGGCAGAAATTGGAAATTAACAACCTTTATTCTGGGGGAACGGAGGTTCCTCTGATCCTAGGGATGCTTGGTCCTGCAAGAGAAGACTTTTGGTGCTTCAATTCCCTTAAGTCACACCCTTGCTCCTCTTGTTCTTTAAACATATAGGTCAGCATTTGACTGTGTTCCTTCTGTTCTTTTATTATTTGCTCCATAGCTTCCCGTATCTTGGTAATAGACGTCTCAAGATACTCCCAGTATTCAGATTGAGGGATCTCTGGGAGGAATTCCTGTGCTCTCTTCTTGATGGGATCATCCTGTGCTTGTTGTTTTTCCATTGATGCTTTGGTGATTGGCTTCTCAACTGAGATATACTCAGTTATTCCCATCCTTACTCCAGCGTCCTTGCAGAGCAGAGAAATCACGCTTGGATAAGCCAATCTGGCCTCTTTAGAATTTTTGTTAGCAATTTTGTAGAGTTCAGCTAAAATCAGCTGATGAACCTCCACTTCCTTTCCCATCATGATGCAATGGATCATCACTGCTCTTTTAACTGTGACTTCAGAACGGTTGCTAGTAGGCAACAGAGAATGCCCAATGAAGTCTAGCCATCCTCTGGCGACTGGTTTGAGATCCTCTCTCTTGAGTTGATTTGGGACACCCTTTGTGTTGGTGGTCCACCTGGCTCCAGGGATACATATGTCCTCTAGAATCTTATCCAGGCCCTTGTCTGCTCTCATCATCCTCCTGTTGAAGGAGTCTGGATCATCCTTCAGCTGAGGTAGCTTTAAGATCTCCCTGATCCTGTCAGGGTGGGTATGAACAATCTTTCCTCTGACCACGGTCCGATAGTCATAGAGAGCAGTCCCAGATAGTTTCTGCTTGTCAGTTTGCCACATATTAGCATAGAACTCCTGGACCATGTTCCTTCCTACTTTCGTTTCAGGATTAGCTAGGACTTCCCAGCTCCTGATTCGAATTTGCTCCTGGATCTCCGGGTATTCATCTTCTTTCAGATCGAATCTAACTTCCGGGATCACTGATCTCAGACCCATTATTTTGTTATAATGGTCCGAATGTTCTTTAGATAAGAACTTCCCTTGATTCCAAAGTGGTTTTGGAACGCTCTCTTTCTTGCCTCTTGGAGTGGGTTGTTTTCCTTTTGGGGCCATGATCTTAGTGATCGCGGATAAACACACCAAACTTAGAGGTTTGCTTGTCCTCAAGCAAAAGAAAAGAAAGGAGAGGGATAGAAGGAGAGCTAGGTGCAATTGTTGATGGGAGAGGAGGGAGGCCGAACTCAAATTTATAAGCGGGGAGGGTGGGTTTTCGAAAAAAAGATAAAGATATGATAAAAAGATTTATTTGGAAAAGATAAGATAGAAGATATGATAAGAGAGGATATAGTTTAAAATT
Source organism: Arachis hypogaea (assembly GCF_003086295.3). Classification (NCBI taxonomy): domain Eukaryota; kingdom Viridiplantae; phylum Streptophyta; class Magnoliopsida; order Fabales; family Fabaceae; genus Arachis; species Arachis hypogaea. The sequence goes on along the minus strand of NC_092052.1, from coordinate 113,085,820 downwards.
GAGAGGATATGAAAGATTTTTGAGAAAGATAGATTTAATTTTTGAAAAAGATAAAGTGGAGGTTTTGAAAAAGATATTGATGAGTTTGAAAAAGATAGATTTGTAAAAAAAATTTGAAAAGAGTTGGATTGAATTTGCAAAGATGCCTGGTGCTTATGGATTAAAATACATTTGATATTTTTTTGTGGTAGGGTTTTTAGAAATTATGGAATTTAGAAATCAGGGTTCTTGACATGTTTATGTAAAATCATGCATTGAAACATAAAATTTGAAATTAGAATGGAAAAACGTGTGGAAAAAATTGAATTTGGCTCCTCCCTGCCTTCCTGGCGTTTGAACGCCCAAACACTGCCTGTTTTGGGTGTTCAGCGCCCAAATGCTGCTCTCCTGGGCGTTCAACGCCCAGTTGCTGGCATTACTGGCGTTCAACGCCCAGTGGGTGCCCATTTCTGGCGTTGAACGCCTAGATTGCTACCATTACTGGCGTTCAACGCCCAGTGAATGCCCATTTTGGGCGTTGAACGCCCAAAATACACTTTTACTGGCGTTTTCTTGCCAGTGAGCTCTTTTTCTCTGTTTTGTGTGCCGAGGTCTTCTGTAAATGATTCCTCACCTTAGTGTTAGTGAACTTTATATAAACAAATAAAAATAAAAATAAAAGTAGGGCAAAATGCTTAGAGGATTGTTGCCCCATGGCTGGGTTGCCTCCCAGCAAGCGCTTCTTTATTGTCTTTAGCTGGACCTTGCTGAGCTTTTAATCTAGCTTCAGCCTTGAGCATTCTTGCTCAATGTTGCCTTCAAGATAATGCTTGATTCTCTGTCCATTGACAATGAACTTCTTATCAGAATCAATATCTTGAAGCTCCACATAACCATATGGTGATACACTTGTAATCACGTATGGTCCCCTCCACTGGGATTTCAGTTTCCCGGGGAATAGCCTGAGTCTAGAGTTAAACAACAGAACCTTCTGTCCTGGTTCAAAGATTCTAGATGACAGCTTTCTGTCATGCCACTTTTTTTTATTTTTCTTTATAAAGCTTGGCATTTTCGAAAGCTGTGAATCTGAATTCCTCTAGCTCATTTAGCTGGAGCAATCGTTTTTCTCCTGCTAGTTTGGCATCAAAGTTTAGGAATCTGGTTGCCCAGTAGGCCTTATGCTCCAGTTCCACGGGCAGGTGACATGCCTTACCATATACGAGTTGGTATGGAGAGGTCCCTATAGGGGTCTTGAATGCTGTCCTGTAAGCCCACAGAGCATCATCCAAGCTCCGTGCCCAATCCTTTCTATGGGTATTTACTGTCCGTTCCAGGATTCTCTTTAATTCTCTATTAGAGACTTCAGCTTGCCCATTGGTTTGTGGATGATATGGAGTGACCACCTTGTGGCGAATTCCATACGGAACCATGGCAGAGTAAAGCTGTTTATTGCAGAAGTGAGTGCCCCCATCACTGATTAGTACTCTAGGAACACCAAACCTGCTAAAGATATATTTCTGGAGGAACTTCAGCACTGTTTTAGTATCATTGGTGGGTGTGGCAATAGCCTCAACCCATTTTGATACATAGTCAACTGCCACCAGAATATAAGTGTTTGAGTATGATGGTGGGAAAGGTCCCATGAAGTCAATTCCCCATACGTCAAACAACTCAAGTTCCAAGATTCCTTGTTGAGGCATGGCGTAACCATGAGGAAGATTACCAGCTCTTTGGCAACTGTCACAGTTATGTACAAACTCTCGGGAATCTTTATAGAGTGTGGGCCAATAGAAGCCACATTGGAGGACCTTGGTGGCTGTTCGCTCACCTCCGAAATGGCCTCCATATTGAGATCCATGGCAATGCCATAGGATCCTCTATGCCTCTTCTCTAGGCACACACCTACGGATTATTCCGTCTGCACATCTCTTAAAGAGATAGGGTTCATCCCACAAGTAATACTTTGCATCAGTAATTAATTTCTTCTTTTGTATCCTGTTGTACTCCTTGGGTATGAACCTTGCAGCTTTATAGTTTGCAATATCGGCAAACCATGGTGCTTCCTGAATGGCAAATAGATGCTCATCAGGAAACGTCTCAAAGATCTCAAGAAAGGGGAGGGACGTCCCTTCCACTGGCTCTATCCGGGACAGATGGTCAGCCACTTGGTTCTCTGTCCCTTTTCTGTCTCTTATTTCTATATCAAACTCTTGCAGAAGCAATACCCATCTGATGAGCCTGGGTTTTGAATCTTGCTTTGTGAGTAGATATTTAAGAGCAGCATGGTCAGTATACACAATCACTTTTGATCCTACTAAGTATGATCTGAACTTGTCAATGGCGTAAACCACTGCAAGTAATTCTTTTTCTGTGGTTGTGTAATTTTTCTGGGCATCATTTAGAACGCGACTGGCATAATAAATGACATGCAGAAGCTTGTCATGCCTCTGTCCCAATACTGCACCAATGGCATGATCACTGGCATCACACATTAGCTCAAATGGTAACGTCCAGTCTGGTGCAGAAATGACTGGTGCTGTGACCAGCTTAGCTTTCAGCGTTTCAAACGCCTGCAGGCACTCTGTGTCAAACACAAATGGCGTGTCAGCAGCTAGCAGATTGCTTAGAGGTTTTGCGATTTTTGAAAAATCCTTTATAAACCTCCTATAGAATCCTGCATGCCCCAGAAAGCTTCTGATTGCCTTAACATTGGCAGGTGGTGGTAATTTTTCAATTACCTCTATTTTTGCTTGATCCACCTCTATTCCCTTGTTTGAGATTTTATGCCCAAGGACAATTCCTTCAGTCACCATGAAGTGACACTTTTCCCAGTTTAAAACTAGGTTGGTCTCTTGGCATCTTTTCAGAACAAGTTTCAGGTGATCAAGACAGGAGTTGAATGAGTCTCCATATACTGAGAAGTCATCCATGAAGACTTCCAGAAAATTTTCCACCATATCAGAGAAAATAGAGAGCATGCATCTCTGGAAGGTTGCAGGCGCATTACATAGCCCAAATGGCATCCTTCTATAAGCAAACACTCCGGATGGACATGTGAATGCTGTTTTCTCTTGATCCTGGGGATCTACTGCAATCTGGTTATAGCCTGAGTAGCCATCCAAAATGCAGTAATAATCATGACCTGCTAGTCTTTCTAGCATCTGGTCTATGAATGGTAAAGGAAAATGATCCTTTCTTGTGGCTGTATTGAGCCTTCTATAGTCAATACACATGCGCCACCCTGTAACTGTTCTTGTAGGAACCAGTTCATTTTTTTCATTATGAATCACTGTCATGCCTCCCTTTTTTGGGACGACTTGGACAGGGCTCACCCAGGGGCTATCAGAAATAGGATAAATAATCCCAGCCTCTAGTAGTTTGGTGACCTCTTTTTGCACTACTTCTTTCATGGCTGGATTTAGCCGCCTCTGTGGTTGAACCACTGGTTTGGCATTATCCTCCAATAAGATTTTGTGCATGCATCTAGCTGGGCTTATGCCCTTAAGATCACCTATGGACCACCCAAGAGCTGTTTTGTGTGTCCTTAGCACCTAAATAAGTGCCTCCTCTTCCTGTGAATTTAAAGCAGAGCTTATGATCACTGGAAAAGTGTCACCCTCTCCTAGAAACGCATATTTCAAGGATGGTGGTAATGGCTTGAGCTCGGGTTTAGGAGGTTTCTTTTCTTCTAGAAGAAATTTTAGAGGCTCTTTCATGTCCTCTGAATCCTCTAAATCAGGCTGAACATCTTTAAAGATGTTTTCCAACTCTGATTCAAGACTCTCAGCCATGTTGATCTCTTCTACCAAAGAGTCAATAAGATCAACTTTCATGCAGTCTTTTGATGTGTCTGGATGCTGCATGGCTTTGATAGCGTTCAGCTTGAACTCATCATCATTGACTCTCAGGGTTATTTCCCCCTGTTGGACGTCAATGAGGGATCGTCCAGTTGCTAGGAAGGGTCTTCCTAAAATGAGAGTAGCACTCTTGTGCTCCTCCATCTCCAGCACAACAAAGTCAGTGGGAAAGGCGAATGGCCCAACTCTGACAATCATGTCTTCAATCACGCCTGATGGGTATTTAGTAGAACCATCAGCAAGTTGGAGACATATCCGGGTTGGTTTAACTTCTTCAGTTAAGCCAAGCTTTCTGATAGTGGATGCAGGTATTAGGTTGATGCTTGCCCCAAGATCACATAAAGCTGTCTTGGTGCAATTACCTTCTAATATGCATGGTATCAGAAAACTCCCAGGGTCTTTAAGCTTTTCAGGAAAGCTTTTCAGAATGACTGCACTGCATTCTTCAGTGAGGAGAACTCTTTCTGTTTTTCTCCAATCCTTCTTATGACTCAAGATCTCTTTCATGAACTTGGCATAAGAAGGTATTTGTTCAAGTGCTTTTGCAAATGGAATCTTTATTTCAAGAGTCCTGAGATAATCTGCAAAGCGAGCAAATTGCTTATCCTGCTCCTCTTTCTGGAGTTTTTGAGGATAAGGTATCTTGGCTTTATATTCTTCAACCTTAGTTGCTGCAGGTTTATTGCCTACAGAAGTGGTTGAAGAAGCCTTTTTAGAGGGGTTGTTATCAGCATTTGTGTGTGTCTGATCCCTCATTGGCGATTGAGTGCCAGAGTTAGAAGTTGGAGTGACACTGGACGCCAGCTCCTTGTCTACTCCTGGCGTCTGAACGCCAGAACTGTGCCCATTTTGGGCGTTCAACGCCAGGTCTTGCCCATTTTGGGCATTCAACGCCAGATCCTTGCCCATTTCTGGCGTTGAACGCCAGTCCTGCCTTGTTTCTGGCGTTGAACGCCAGTCCTGAGCATGGTCTGGGAATTCAGCGCCAGCCTTCCACCAATTTTCTGGCGTTTTAGTTCTAGAATCACTTTTCCCTGGGCTCTTACTGTCCTCAGGTGAATTTTGGGTGGTTTGTTCATTTCTTCGCTTTTTGCTGCCTTGAGGTGGGGTATTTAATGTTTTCCCACTTCTTAGTTGAACTGCTTGGCATTCTTCTGCTATTTGCCTTGACAGCTGCTGCTTTGTTTGCTTGAACTGTTCGTCCATATGTATATTAGCCATCCTTGTCTCTTGTAACCTTTCTTTGAATTCGGCTAACTGCTTTGTTAGAAAGTCCAATTGCTGATTGAATTCAGCAGCTTGTTTTACAGGACTGAGTTCAGCAGTTGCTGTCTTAACCTCTTCTTTCATGGAAGAGTCATTGCTTAGGTACAGATGCTGATTCCTGGCAACTGTATCAATGAGCTCTTGAGCCTCTTCAATTTTCTTTCTCATGTGGATAGATCCACCAGCTGAGTAATCAAGAGACATCTGAGCTCCTTCTGCAAGCCCATAATAGAAGATGTCTAACTGAACCCACTCTGAAAACATTTCAGAGGGGCATTTTCGTAGCATCTCTCTATATCTTTCCCAGGCATCATAAAGAGATTCATTATCTCCTTGTTTAAAGCCTTGGATGTCCAGCCTTAGCTGTGTCATCCGTTTTGGGGGAAAGTACTGATTCAGGAATTTTTCTGTCAACTGTTTTCATGTCTTTATGCTGGCCTTAGGTTGGTTATTCAACCACCTCTTAGCTTGATCTTTTACAGCAAATGGAAACAGTAATAGTCTGTAGACATCCTAATCTATTTCTTTATCATGCACTGTGTCAGCAATCTGTAGAAACTATGCCAGAAACTCTGTAGGTTCTTCCTGTGGAAGACCGGAATACTGGCAACTTTGCTGCACCATGATAATGAGCTGAGGATTCAACTCAAAGCTACTGACTCCAATGGAGGGTATACAGATACTACTCCCATATGAAGCAGTAGGGGGGTTAGAATATGACCCCAGAGTCCTCCTGGACTGTTCATTTCCGCTTAGGTCCATGATGGAGAAAGGGAGATGATGTAAAATAGAAAAAATATTTTTATTTATTTATTTATATATTTATTTTGAAAATGAAATAAATTAAAATAAATAAAAATTGAGTGAAGATTTTCGAAAAACTGAGGAGAGAGAAAGTGGTTAGGAAGTTTTGAAAAGGATATGATGATTTTAAAAAAAAAGTTTTAAATTTTGAAATAAAAATCTGAATTTTTATAAATATATTTCGAAAAATTATTTTTAAAATAGAGAGAAAAGATATTTTTGATTTTTAAGAGGAAAGAGAAAAACAATAAGATAGCACAAGATTTAAAATATTTAGATCTAATGCTCTTTATTTTCGAAAATTTTGGAGGGAAAACACCAAGGAACACCAAACTTAAAAATTTTAAGATCAAGACACAAGAAAAACTCAAGAACACTTTGAAGACTCACAAGAACACAAGAACATGAAGGACGAACACCAAACTTAAAATTTTTTAGAAAACCAAAATAAATTTTCGAAAATTTTAAGAAAAATTAACAAGAAAACACCAAACTTAAAGTTTGGCACAGAATTTAGTAGAAAAATTAATTTTAATTTTTTTTGAAAAAGATTTTAAAAAGAAAATAAGGATTCTAAAATTTTAACACGACAATAATAAGAGACTCTAAACAAAAAAAAAGGAGAAATTTTTCCTAATCTAAGCAACAAAATAAACTGTTAGTTGTCCAAACACGAACAATCCCCGACAACGGCGCCAAAAACTTGGTGCACAAATTGTGAATCACACTTTTCACAACTCGTACCACTGACCAGCAAGTGCACTGGGTCGTCCAAGTAATACCTCACGTGAGTAAGGGTCGAATCCCACGGAGATTGTTGGTTTGAAGCAATCTATAGTTATTTTGTAAATCTTAGTCAGGAAGTCAATTATGTTTATCAGTTGAATTGCGAATAAACAAGAGAGCATGGATTAAAGGTTACTTGTTATGCAGTAATGGAGAATATGTTGGAGTTTTGGAGATACTTTGTCTTCTGAATCTCTGCTTTCCTCTGTCTTCTTGTTCACGCACGCGCGTCCTCCTATGGCAGGCTGTATGTAGGGGTTCACCATCGTCAATGGCTACATCCCATCCTCTCAGTGAAGAATATGCTCACATGCTCTGTCACAGCACGGCTAATCATCTGTCAGTTCTCGATCATACTGGAATAGGATTCTTCGTCCTTTTGCGTCTGTCACTGGCGCCCAGCACTCACGAGTTTGAAGCTCATCACAGTCATTCAATCCCTGAATCCTACTCGGAATACCACAGACAAGGTTTAGACTTTCCGGATTCTCATGAATGCCGCCATCAATCTAGCTTATGCCACGGAGATTCTGATTAAGGAGTCTAAGAGATATTCATTCAATCTGATGTAGAACGGAGGTGGTTGTCAGACACACGTTCATGGATTGAGGAAGGTGATGAGTGTCACTGATCATCACCTTCTCCATAGTTAGGCGCGGATGGATATCTTAGATAGGAGCACGCATGTTTGAATAGAAAATAGAAATACTTGCATTAATTCATCGAGACACAGTAGAGCTCCTCACCCCCAACAATGGAGTTTAGAGACTCATGCCGTCAAAGAGTACAAAGTTTAGATCTAAAATGTCATGAGATGCGAAATAAGTCTCTAAAAGTTGTTTAAATACTAACTAGTAGCCTAGGTTTACAAAAAATGATTAAACTATGATGGATGATGCAGAGATCCACTTCTGGGGCCCACTTGGTGTGTGCTGGGGCTGAGATTTAAGCAATTCACGTGCAGAGGCCATTTGTGGAGTTGAACGCCAGTTTTTGTGCCAGTTTGGGCGTTCAACTCCAGCTTTTGATCCTTTTCTGGCGCTGGACGCCAGAATTGGGCAGAGAACTGGTGTTGAACGCCAGTTTACGTCATCTATCCTTGTGCAAAGTATGGACTATTATATATTTCTGGAAATTCCTGGATGTCTACTTTCCAACGCAATTGGAAGCATGCCATTTCGAGTTTTGTAGCTCCAGAAAATCCACTTTGAGTGCAGGGAGGTCAGAATCCAACAGCATCAGCAGCCTTTTTCAGCCTGAATCAGATTTTTGCTCAGCTCCTTCAATTTCAGCCAGAAAAATACCTGAAATTACAGAAAAACACACAACTCATAGTAAAGTCCAGAAATATGAATTTTTCCTAAAAACTAATGAAAATAGACTAAAAACTAACTAGAACGTACTCAAAACTATATGAAATTAACTCCAAAAAGCGTATAAAATATCCGCTCATCACACCCCGACCCTACTAAGAACTCCCCAATTCTTCCCCCCTATTTCCACCCCCTTTCAGCTACATGTGCGAAGGTTTAGTGCGGAGCTACAGGAGCATAGAAGATTATGTTTACAAGTTGAGTTGTTAGATTTTATTTTTTCCTCGTCATTTATTCTTTTAGTTTAGAGGGGATAGGACTTGTATTTTGAAAATCTTGAAATAAGTCTATGTATATAATGCTATATATATATATATATATATATCTTTGTGATTAAGTGATTAAAAGTAAAGAATCTTCTTTTTCTTAATTAAAAGTTTCGGTTCATATTCGTGAAGGTTCAATATTAAATAAACATAGTATATAATTAAAGGAATAGAGGTTAGTAGCTCGAACTTTTAGTACGATCATGAGGTGCTAAAAGTTAGGGTGCTACATTTTTCCTTCATCAGAATATAGCAATTGGTGGCCTTTGGAAAGCCCAAAAATGAGGATGCACGTGTTTCATTAAACTAGGCATGTGGGGGTTTTTCGCACACGCGAAAAATTCTCGCGCATGCAAGAATCTCGCGCACGAGAGAAATGGTGGGTTACGCGAGAAACTCACCTACACGAAAAGCTTGCCTATGCAAGAAAGGATGGATTAAGCGAAAAGCTTTCCCGCGCAAGAAATTACCTCCCACACGAGATGCTAGCAATCTCCACTCCCAAATCGCTTCCGAAATTTGCTTTTTTGCTCTGTTCTTTTCGATCCTTTGTGCAAGTTTGTTAATAAACTCCATACTTTTTAACACAATTTATAACGATAAAATGGAGTTTATTAATCCCCCCACACTTAAACACTAGCATGTCTTCATGCTATAATACTAATCAACAAAGAGGATGAAGGAAGTCAACCGAGATATATGCAAACCATTTACACTTATTATGTACAACTACCTATATCTATCTAATCTTTACATGGGGTTAATTAGAATAAAATAATTTTCTAAGATGTAAATATCATGAGGACTTTACGGGGTTGTAATGGGACTAGGATAAAGGTGGGGATGTATTTGGTTAAGTAGACTAAAAATATGAATTTTTGATTAGCTTAAACCTCCACCTAACCTACAACAACCTACTTACTCTTAACTCATGAACCTGACTACCCATAATTCACTTTTCACACACTCATGCAATTTTTTTTTTCAACTTACATCACATATGCATCTACTTCTAATTTTTTTCTTTGGGGCAACATTTATCCCCTTTTTGGTTTTTTCTTTTGAATATATACATTATGTATTTTTTTTCAAAAGATAAACGCATATGGTTCAAGTACTTAATGTATGAGTATATACCTAATTTCTAAAATTTTCAATAAACCCAAGATATTTTTTTCTCTGCCAATGTTTTTAAATTTGCTTCCCCCATGCTTACATGATACAATCACTACTAGCCTAAACTAATCAAAGATCAAATTTGGAACATCCATGGTTTTTCGCTTAGGGGAGTGTTGTGCTAAAATTAATAATAAAGGGGATCAATAAGGTTCAAATTTGGCGAACAACGGTAGATGGATAAGGTCAGGCTATATGGGTACGTGAGCGAATGTGAAATAATGGCCTCAATCATTTAAATGTATATATACACAAAATATTGGACATAAAGAATCAAATAAGTCAAAGATTACAATTATAGAGAGAATAACATACAAAAAAAAATAATGGTTAAAATAATGCAACTACACATTAAAGGCTCAAATCTCACTTGATTGTGTGTTTTAACACTAATTTATGTTCCATAATTTCTTACTCAAGCAAATTTAAAGAAAAATATTCCAACTCAAGTTAATGGGATGCCCTAAAATAATTTTCTTGAAAATTAATTATTCTAACCAAGTAGCCTAAAATATTTTTTAGAGGAGTGTTGGAACTAAAACATTTTTTAGAGGGGTGTTGGATGAAAAATTAACAATTATAGGTTCTTTTTCCTATTCTCTACGATTCCAATCAACACATGCATAAGGTAGAGAAACCTAGGTCCTGTTCTCTACGTTCATCCAAACATACTGAAAAATAAAGATAATATATATAAAACAATTAAAAAAGAAAAAGTGCGGCTGAACTAAACCATAGTTCAAGCTATATACAAAACTAACATAAGGTGCAAATAAACAAAAAGATAATAATGACAGTCATCCAACAGTTAAAAATAGTAAAAAGTAAGAACTAATCGAAAAGAAAGTGTTCAAAATCATTTGACCAATATAGCTGATGATGCAGACTCTCCTCCCCCCTCCCCCCCCCCACACTTAGCTTTAGCATTGTGACGAACTGATTCTTGCTAATTTAGAATTTTGTAAAAATAAAGTCGCCTTGTAAGTATAGTTCTAAACCAACAGAGAATCCTTTCGTACAAACAATAGGTTGTCACAAGTAACAAAATCCAATAAAATTTATAACCGAAGTATTTAAACTTCGGGTCGTCTCTCAAGGAATTGTAGGGCAGTGTTATTTATTATTGGTTATGAAAAAGGTAGAATTTTTGGGTTTTTAAAATAAGGAGCAAGTAATTTAAATGGCAGTAAAATTAAATTAGTAATAATAAAATCTCTTGGCAAGGTATAAGAATTGGAATTTCTATCCTAGTTATCCTTATCAAGTGTGATGGGAATTGTGTTTTCAATCCCACTTAGTCAACCCTTACTAAAGCAAAGGAAAGTCAAGTGGACTGATTAATTTAATCCTCAAGTCCAAGTCAACTCCTATGGGAAGACTAGCTTTTAGAGCAATTCAAATCAATCAGCGATTCCAATTTCAATCAACAGCTGAGTTTGATAACTCAAGTGTTACCAATCACTTAACCAAAACCAAAAGGGGTAAATAAATTCAAATTAAATTGAAAACATCATAAATAGAATAAGACAATTATTAATCTGAAATACCTCAAATAATATTAAATAGAATATTCAAATCTTGACATGAAAAGGTTCATAAGCTAAATTGGAATATTAACAAGTAAAAGCATTGGAATAAATAAAAATAGAAGAGAAATATTAATTAAAAGAACGTTGAACCTGGCATTGAAGTAGTAAAAATAAAAGGAATCCTAATCCTAAAACCTAAGAGAGAGGAGATAACCTCTCTCTCTTAAAACTACATCTAATCCTAAAATTATGAATTATGAAAGTTGTAATTCGTCTCTAAGTTTTTGTTTGATACCCCCATTCTCTGGCTTATATTCTGTGTTTCTGGATTTGGAATTGGGCCGAAAAAGGGTCCAGAAATCGCTGGGGGCGTTTTCTGCAGATTCTTGTACGTGGCGTCTGTCACGCATTCGCGTGGATCACGCGTTCTTGTCATCTGGGAGTTTTCCTGGTCACGCGTACGCGTCAGTCACGCGTACGCGTCAGTCACGCGTACACGTCATTTGCGTTCTGCTCAAGGCACGCGTCTGCATCTGTCACGCGTTTGCGTCGATGCCATTTCGCGCTAGGCACGCGTTCGCGTCGTCCATGCATTTGCGTCGCTGCCTTTTCTTCAAAACTCCATTTTGTGCTTTCCTTCCATTTTTGTATGTTTCCTTTTCGTCTTTTGAGCCATTCCTACCCTATGAGGCTTGAAAATACTTAACACACAAATCACGGCATCGAATGGTAATAAAGGATAATTAAAATTAATATTTTTAGAGCGTAGGAAACATGTTTTTCACATATATCATAAAATAAGGAAGGAAAAGTAAAACCATGCAATTCATATGAATAAGTGGGTGAAGAATTGATAAAAACATTCAATTTGAGCACAAGATGAATCATAAAATATGGGTTTATCAACCTCCCCACACTTAAACAATAGCATGTCCTCATGCTAAATCCAAGAGAAAGGTTAAAGTTAGAATGGTGGAATCTTATGCAATGCAATCTATTCTAAATGCAATCTACCTACATGAATCATGTAATTCTAATTATTATCCACCTATATATATAAAAGGGAGGGTGCCTCTGACATGGACTCTGGCCATGTAATACCGGATGAATAGGGGCAGATATAAGTCCTTTCCCTCAATCACACACTAGATGAGGGTAATCATAGCAGCTGGCACCTCCGTCTCATGAGTGCTCGGCATTACATAGTTACTCAGTGTTGCCAAAGCCGAGCCTCATCATTCAGGTAGATAATTTTTATTCCCTTTGGGTTTGTTGTTGTCTTACCCATGACCTAGGGGATAGTAGGATCAATAGCAATAGTCCTCTTGACTGCGTCCCAGTCAAATCTCATAAGTCGCATATCCTCCTCAGCCTTTTGGTAACCATTTGGCTGATCTAATTTAGGTAGAAGATGGAGGATTTCTTCGATTGCTTCCTCAGTAACCAGAATCTGCTTGCCTCTAAGCTGAACTGCATCCAGGGACGTTTTGAAGTAGTTACAATAGAATTCTTTGACCCAGGATGAGTTGACTTCAGTCAAGTTCCTTTCCAAGAAGAACCAGCCTCTCTGTTTAATTTGGTCTGAAGTGTATTATTTGAGTTCTTCTGAAATTTTGAGGGTCCTTTTCAGGTATAGGTTCTTGGAAGTGGCAAAAACTGGGTACTTCAGCACACAGTATTTGTTTGTAAATTTTTCTAGGTCAGTGGCAGGCACCAACTGATCAGCCTTTTCCTGCGGGGTGAAATTCTTTTCCTTCTAGGAATCGTCATGAAGGATGTCTAATATAGAGGTAGAAGATTCGCCTCTTTTCCTTCTGCCAGTGGTTGCTTTGCCCTTTCCTTTGCTTTTAGGGTCAGACATCCTGAAAAGCAGAAATTCCAGGATATAATTGAAGAAGTAAAGCATGAAAATAGGTAAGCAATTAGGATTTATCAATATAAGCATAAAGGCAAAAGAGGAATAAAGTGGCAATATAAGCATGAATTGAGTTAAATAGCTGAAAATTTTGAATTGTATTCGAGTGAAAAGTTTGAGAATGAAAGTCACAATCCAAGATTACTGATATGTGCAGAATAGTTTGTTACTGGGAGCAACACTAAACATGCCTTGAAGTAGTTTGAAAGTGGTTAGTTGAAAATTAAAAAGTTAGAAAGTTAAAGTGGTTTAGGAGTTAAAAACGAAGTTAAGGTCAGTGGTATGGTGATGTGGTTCACAATAACTAAAATTGCACAAAGTGGAAAACAAGTAACTCAATTTCAAGGAAAAAGTGCAGATTACTGATGATTAATCATGGAAAAGATTTGTAAATTCAAAGTGAAATCATCAATAATTTGATTTAATCAGATAAGGGAATCAGAAAGAATGAGAAAGTTGGCCCGTGCAGTCATGAATTGCTTTGGTTAAAACCATTTAGTGCAAAATTAGAAAGTTCCAAAGCTAATTCATGAATGGTAGTAGAGTGAAATAATATGCTGAAAAAAATTGGGCAGCATTTCATCTAAAAATTGGACATTCCCAGGTAATAAACAACAGCAAAACCAGCTCATATGAAAATAAAATAGTGCATGAAAGAGTAACAAGTAATAATTCACAGGAATTCAAAAGAAACAACTCAATCTGCATCAAAGTAGCATATGAACAACAGTAATATCACAACAATATTCAAATTACAAAATAGATTAAAGTAGGTAACAAGAACGGTGCAATTATCAAGCCTAAATCCACTAACTACATCCTAGCTACCTAACCACCTAAAATCCACTACAATCATGCATCTCTAACTATCCTAATTTGAACAGAAATTGAAAAATATGCAACGAACTAGCTACTGATAGAGGAATCGGTGTTTGGCAGAACCTGGTGTGTATGTAGGAACAGAAATTGGACACAGAGAGGTGGTAGGGTTGTGGTGGTGATGGCGGTGACGCGGCGGCGATAGAAGGTGGTGCGGCGGCGGTCCGTGGTGGAGGCAGGGGCGGTTTGGTGGTTGTGGGTGGATAAGGGTTAAGGGGGGAAGTAGAGAAGAAGGGGGTGAGGGTTGTGGGGGTTGGGGGGTGTGGTGGTTGGCTGGAGGTCTGGGAGGTAGCGGTGGTGCTGGGTGGCTCGGTGACGGGGCGGCGGTAGTGGGGTCGCGGTCGTGGAGGGAAGGAAGAAGGGGGAAGAAAGGAGAAGGGGAGGGAGGAGAAGGGAGGGGTGGGTCAGGCGAGGGGGGTGCGGTGGCGGGGGTATGGTGGCGGTGTTGGTCGGCGAAAGTGGTGGTATGGTGGTTGGGGGGAAGAAGAGAGGTTGCAGAGGAAGTTGGGGGGGGGGGGGAAGTGACGTGGAATGGGTAGGGTTTCGCGTGGGTGGGTGTTAGTGATTTTGATTCCACGCGAAAGCGTGGAGCACGCGATCACATGATTAGGGTGAAAAGGGAAATGACGCGAACGCGTCAGTGACGCGGTCGCGTGAGTCAGGTAAAATGTAACCGACGCGTATGCGTGAAGCACGCGAACGCGTCGCTGAGAATTGTGCTAAACGCACAGTTCCAGCGTCGTTCTGGCGCAACTCTCTGTTTCTAATAGGGCCCATAAAATTCATGCGACGCGTACGCATCGCTCATGCTTTCGCGTGGGATGTATGTAGTGCAAGTGACGCGTTCGTGTCAGGGACGCGAATGCGTGGGCTAGTTTGTGCTAAACGCACACCAGCCGCACAATTCCAGCCCAACTTTCTGGGCGTTGGATCTTTACGCCGATTTTCAATCGACGCCCACGCGTGGCCTGCACACTCGCGTGGTGTGATTTTTTTTATGCAATTATGCAGTATGCTGTATGCAATGCTAATGTGGATGATATGAATAATTCCAGGTTTAATAAAATAAAACTTAAAAACAATCAAAACTAAATAAAATAAAATTAAAAGTAAAAAAGGAACGATCATACCATGGTGGGTTGTCTCCCACCTAGCACTTTTGGTTAAAGTTCTTAAGCTGGACATTTGATGAGCTTCCTGCTATGGTGGCTTGTGCTTGAATTCATCCAAAAATCTCCACCACTGTTTGGAATGCCAATAGCCTCTGGGGTCCCAAACCAGGCATGTAAAGCCCTTGAGCAAATTCAAACAGGTTTTAAGGCTCCAGGGGTGCTGAGTATTAGAATAGATTCCAGGATTCCAAACCTTGCTTTTATATCCGCCTTTGTCTTGATTTATATTTTTCCAGCCGGGCAGTTTGGAAGTTTTATTCTCACCAAAATGACCAAACATTTTTCGAGACCCATTCAATCGAACTCGAAACCAATCCTTACACTTCAAAGTGAAGCGTGAAACCTCATTGAATCTTGCATACCAGCTCTGAGCACGAACTATTTCCCTTTTACTCTTAAAGCCGCAAAGAGCTCTAAGCTGGCCGTCTGTTTCAAGCAAACCATATTCAAGTGGAAAAGTGAGGATAAAAGCTAAAGATTTTACCCACTTGAATTCTGTATTGGGTGGTAATGGCCTTGGAAAAGGTGTTTTCAGTGGTTTTGTAAGCTCTACTCCCTTGTGTTCTTCTGCGAATTCCTCCACTTCTTTGCAAACTTCCTCAAATTCAACCGCATCTTGATCCAAGCCTTCGATATCTTCCTCATCACTCAAGTCATAAGTTGGAGGTTGAGAAAAATCTACCTCCGCATCATCTTCGTATTCACTTGGGGAAGATTCTTCTATCTCAAAGAATTCACTTGCGGATGCAAGTTCATTACTAGGAGGACTTGACTCTCGATTATCATTATCAAGGAAACTCGCTTCTTGAGTTGTTCCGTCCAGTTCTTCATAAGATACCTGCTTTGGGGGCTGTGCACTATCCTCCTTAGCATCAATTGCAAATTTCTTGACGGAATTTTCCACAATTCTGGATTCCCATGGAGGTTCAGCATCTCCTAAGTCATCAACCAATTCTTCTTCTTCGATAAATTCAGCTTCCTCCACTTGTTCCAGTATGAAATCATGCTCCTTACTGTCCATTGGAGTTTCTAGTATCTCTTTCATGCTGCATTCTTCATTAGATTGCCCACATGAAGTCATGGGGGTTCTTTGAGTGTCCGAACGTCGGGAAGGTAATCGATTTATCGCTTGATTCAATTGGTGAAGGGTGGCATGAAATTTTTCCACTGTTTCCTTAAGTTGCTCCCTTGATTCTTGGGGCGATGGATATGGACATGACACATAGGGACGTGGTGGTTCTTGGGAGTAATTGGGTTGGAATTGGGGTGGATAAGGTTTAGGGTCATAGGGAGATGAATGGTGGTAGTTGGCTTGTGAGTGTGGTGGTTCAAAGCTGTGTTGAGGAGGTAGTTCATAGGCATATGGCGGGGCTTGTCGGTAATTACAAGAAGGTCCACCATATCTATCATTTTGGTATGCACCTCGGAATGGTTCTTGATCGTAGTACACCGTTGGAAGTTGGTTGTCGCGAAAGGGTCCACCATAACTATTGTCTCGACATGCATTGTTGAATGGTCGTCATCCATGGTAGTTTGGAAGGTGTTGTTGCCTAAAGGGTTGATCAGATCCTCGTGGCTCCGTCTATCTCTGATTGTTTTGACCTTGATGCATGTTCCTGTTATAGCTTCCATTCCTTTCAACAATATTAGAACCAAACTCAAAGCGACGGGGGTGAGAATTCATAGTAATTAATGAAAATTAAAAACAAAAATAAAAACAAATAGACAGGTAAAAGAAAATATTTACAATAACCAATAATAAGGCACACAGTTGCAATTCTCCAGCAACGGCGCCATTTTGACGAACTGATTCTTGCTAATTTAGAATTTTGTAAAAATAAAGTCGCGTTGTAAGTATAGTTCTAAACCAACAGAGAATCCTTTCATACAAACAATAGGTTGTCACAAGTAACAAAACCCAATAAAATTTAAAACCAAAGTATTTAAACCTCAGGTCGTCTCTCAAGGAATTGCAGGGCAGTATGATTTATTATTGGTTATGAAAAAGGTAGAATTTTTGGGTTTTTGAAATAAGGAGCAAGTAATTTAAATGGCAGTAAAATTAAATTAATAATAATAAAATCTCTTGGCAAGGTATAAGAATTGGAATTTCTATCATAGTTATCCTTATCAGGTGTGATGGGAATTGGGTTTTTGGTATGCGAAATTGTTACTCTGAGGTTGTAAAATTTGTTGTTCGTTCTCTCCCTGGCAATGGCGCCAACAAACTGGTGCACAATACCATGGTCCAAACATAACTTCACAACTTCGCACAACTAACCAGCAAGTGCACTGGGTCGTCTAAGTAATAAAACCTTACGTGAGTAAGGGTCGATCCCACGGAGATTGTTGGTATGAAGCAAGCTATAGTCACCTTGTAAATCTCAGTCAGGCGGATATCAAATGGTTATGGAGTTTTCGAATAATAATAATAAATAGAAAATAAAGATAGAAATACTTATGTAATTCATTGGTTAGAATTTCAGATAAGCGTATAGAGATGCTTTCGTTCCTCTGAACCTCTGCTTTCCTGCTGTCTTCATCCAATCAGTCTTACTCTTTTCCATGGCAAGCTTTCTGTAAGGGCATCACCGTTGTCAATGGCTACATCCCATCCTCTCTGTGAAAATGGTCCAAATGCTCTGTCACGGCATGGCTAATCATCTGGAGGTTCTCGATCATACTGGAATAGAATTTACTATCCTTTTGCGTCTGTCACTACGCCCAGCACTCGCGAGTTTGAAGTTCGTCACAGCCATCCCTTCCCAGATCCTACTCGGAATGCCACAGACAAGGTTTAGACATTCCGGATCTCAAGAATGGCCATCCATGGGTTCTAACTTATACCACGAAGATACTAATATCTCGGACTCAGTCCTCTGTATTAGATATCTAAGAGATACTCATTCTAGCTTGTTTGCATGTAGAACGGAAGTGTTTGTCAGGCACGCGTTCATAAGTGAGAATGATGATGAGCATCACATAATCATCACATTCATCATGTTCTTGGGTGCGAATGGATATCTTAGAAGCGGAATAAGTTGAATTGAATAGAAAAACAGTAGTACTTTGCATTAAATCATGAGGAACAGCAGAGCTCCACACCTTAATCTATGGAGTGTAGAAACTCTACCGTTGAAAATACATAAGTGATGAAGGTTCAGGCATGGCCGAGAGGCCAGCCCCCAACGTGATCAATCTGATCTAAAAATGGTTCAAAAGATCATAAGATGTCTAATACAATAGTAAATAGTCCTATTTATACTAAACTAGCTACTAGGGTTTACAGAAGTAAGTAATTGATGCATAAATCCACTTCCGGGGCCCACTTGATGTGTGCTTGGGCTGAGCTTGAAGTTTACATGTGCAGAGGCTTCTTTTGGAGTTGAACACCAAGTTATAACGTGTTTTTGGCGTTCAACTCTGGTTTGTAACGTGTTTCTGGCGTTTAACTCCAGACTGTAGGGTAGAACTGGCGTTCAACGCCCTTTTGCATCATCTAATCTCGGCCAAAGTATGGACTATTATATATTGCTGGAAAGCCCTGGATGTCTACTTTCTAACGCAATTGGAAGCGCGCCATTTTGAGTTCTAAAGTTCCAGAAAATACACTTTGAGTGCAGGGAGGTCAGAATCCAACAGCATCAGCAGTCCTTCTTCAACCTCCGAATCTGATTTTTGCTCAAGTCCCTCAATTTCAGCCAGAAAATACCTGAAATCACAGAAAAATACACAAACTCATAGTAAAGTCCAAAAATGTGAATTTAACATAAAAACTAATAAAAACATCCCTAAAAGTAACTAGATCCTACTAAAAACATACTAAAAATAATGCCGAAAAGCGTATAAATTATCCGCTCATCACAACACCAAACTTAAATTGTTGCTTGTCCCCAAGCAACTGAAAATTAAATAGGATAAAAAGAAGAGAATATACTATAAATTCCAAACTATCAATGAAACATAGCTCCAATCAGATGAGCGGGACTTGCAGCTTTTTGCCTCTTGAATAGTTTTGGCATCTCACTTTATCCATTGAGGTTCAGAATGATTGGCATCTATAGGAACTCAGAGTTCAGATAGTGTTATTGATTCTCCTAGTTCAGTTTGTTGATTCTTGAACCCAGCTACTTTATGAGTCTTGGCCGTGGCCCTAAGCACTTTGTTTTCCAGTATTACCACCGGATACATAAATGCCACAGGCACATAATTGGGTGAACCTTTTCAGATTGTGACTCAGCTTTGCTAAAGTCCCCCAATTAGAGGTGTCCAGGGTTCTTAAGCACACTCTTCTTTTGCTTTGGACCTTGACTTTAACCGCTCAGTCTCAAGTTTTCACTTGACACCTTCACGCCACAAGCACATGGTTAGGGACAGCTTGGTTTAGCCGCTTAGGCCAGGATTTTATTCTTTTAGGCCCTCCTATCCACTGATGCTCAAAGCCTTGGATCCTTTTTATTTACCCTTGCCTTTTGGTTTTAAGGGCTACTGGCTTTTTGCTCTTGCCTTTTGGTTTTAAGAGCTTTTGGCTTTTTCTGCTTGCTTTTTCTTTTTTTTTCTCTTTTTTTTCTGCAAGTTTTTGTATTCACTGCTTTTTCTTGCTTCAAGAATCATTTTTATGATTTTTTAGATTATCAAATAACATGTCTCCTTGTCATCATTCTTTCAAGAGCCAACATATTTAACATTCTTAAACAACAACTTCAAAAGACATATGCACTGTTCAAGCATTCATTCAGAAAACAAGAAGCATTGTCACCACATCAATATAATTAAACTAAGTTCAAGGATAAATTCGAAACTCATGTACTTCTTGTTCTTTTGAATTAAAACATTTTTTATTTAAGAGAGGTGATAGATTCATAGGACATTCATAACTTTAAGACAAAGTTACTAAATACTAATGATCATGTAATAAGACACTAACATAGATAAGCACTTAACATAAAGAAAACGAAAAACAGAAAATTTAAGAATAAAGAATGAGTCCACCTTAGTGATGATGGTGTTTCCTTCTTAAGGAACCAATGATGTCCTTGAGCTCTTCTATGTCTCTTCCTTGTCTTTGTTGCTCCTCTCTCATAGCTCTTTGATCTTCTCTAATTTCATGGAGGATGATGGAGTGCTCTTGATGTTCCACCCTTAGTTGTCCCATGTTGGAACTCAGTTCGCCTAGGGAGGTGTTGATTTACTCCCAAAAATTCTGTGGAGGAAAGTGCATCCCTTGAGGTATCTTAGGGATTTCTTGATGGTGAGCTTCCTCATGCGTTTCTTGAGCTCCATGAGTGGGCTCTCTTGTTTGCTCCATCCTTTTCTTAGTGATAGGCTTCTCTTCCTCAATGGGAATGTCTCCTTCTATGAAAGCTCCAGCTGAGTAACATAGATGGAAAATAAGATGAGGGAAAGCTAGCCTTGCCAAGGGGGAGGGCTTTTCGGCTATTTTGTAGAGTTCAAGGGAGATGACTTCATGAACTTCTACTTCCTCACCAATCACAATGCTATGAATCATGATGGCCCGATCCACAGTAACTTCAGATCGGTTGCCAGTGGGGATGATGGAGCGTTGGATGAACTCCAACCATCCTCTAGCCACAGGCTTAAGGTCCAGTCTTCTAAGTTGAACCGAGTTGCCTTTTGAGTCAATCTTCCATTGAGCTCCTTCCACACATATGTCCATGAGGGCTTGGTCCAACCTTTGATTAAAGTTGACCCTTCTAGTGTAGGGGCGTGCATCTCCTTGCATCATAGGCAAGTCAAACGCCAACCTCACATTTTCCGGACTAAAATCTAAGTATTTCCCCCGAACCATGGTGAGATAATTCTTTGGGTTCGGGTTCTTACTTTGATCATGGTTCTTAGTGATCCATGCATTGGCATAGAACTCTTGAACCATTAGGATGCCGACTTGTTGGATGGGGTTTGTTAGAACTTCCCAACCTCTTCTTTGAATTTCATGTCTGATCTCCGGATACTCATTTCTCTTGAGCTTGAAAGGGACCTCGGGGATCACCTTCTTCTTGGCCACAACATCATAGAAGTGGTCTTGATGAGCTTTGGAGATGAATCTTTCCATCTCCCATGACTCGGAGGTGGAAGCTTTTGTCTTCCCTTTCCCTTTTCTAGAGGATTCTCCGGTTTTAGGTGCCATCAATGGTAATGGAAAAACAAAAAGCTTATGCTTTTACCACACCAAACTTAGAATATTGCTCGCCCTCGAGCAAGAGAAGAAAGAATAGATGAAGAAGAAGAAGAAAATATGGAGGAGAGGAGGGAGAGGTGTATTCAGCCAAGAAGGGGAAGAGAGGGTTGTGTTGTGTGAAAATGAGGAAGAATGGAGGGCTTTATATAGGGAGGGGAGGGGGTTTAGTTTCGGCTATATAGGGTGGGTTTGGGTGGAAAATTGATTTTGAATTTTGAAGGTAGGTGGAGTTTATGAGGTAGGTTTATGGGGAAGAGTGGATGGATGTGAGTGGTGATAGGAAAGAGAGATTGAGGTGATTGGTGAAGAGTTTTGGGGAAGAGTGTTTATTGGGAATAGAGGATGAACATTGAGAAGAGGGAAGAGAGTGAGTGGTGGTAGGTGGGGATCCTGTGGGGTCCACAGATCCTGAGGTGTCAAGGAATTGCATCCCTGCACCAATTAGGCATGTAAAATGCCTTTGCATGCAATTCTGGCATTTAAACGCCGAATTGATGCTTGTTCTGGGCGTTTAGCACCCATCTGCAGCATGTTTCTGGCGTTGAACACCAGCTTCATGCTTGTTTCTGGCGTTCAGCGCCAGCTTTCCTCAGTGTGCATTCCTGGCGTCTGAACACCAGGATGCTGCTTGTTTTGGGCGTTCAACGCCAGATCCATGCTCTGTTCTGGCGTTGAACGCCAGCCAGATGCTCCTTACTGGCGTTTAAACGCCAGTTAGTCCTTCCTCCAGGGTGTGATTTTTCTTCTGTTATTTTTTATTTTGTTTTTAATTTTTCTATTTATTTTGTGACTCCACATGATCATGAACCTAATAAAACATGAAAGAACAACAAAGATAAAAATAAAATTAGATAAATAAAAATTGGGTTGCCTCCCAACAAGCGCTTCTTTAATGTCAATAGCTTGACAGTGGGTTCTCATGGAGCCTCACAGATGTTCAGAGCATTGTTGAGACTCCCCAACACTAAAATTAGAGTTTGGATATGGGAGTTCAACACCAAACTTAGAGTTTGGTTGTGGCCTCCCAACACCAAACTTAGAGTTTGACTGTGGGGGCTCTTGTTGACTCTGTTTTGAGAGAAGCTTACTGTGCCTCTTTTCCATGTTTGCAGAAAGATGTCCTTGAGTTTTAAACTCAAGGGAGTCCCCATTCAATTGAAGGACTAGTTCACCTCTGTTAACATCAATCACAGCTCTTGCTGTGGCTAGGAAGGGTCTTCCAAGGATGATGGATTCATCCTCATCCTTCCCAGTATCTAGGATTATGAAATCAGCAGGGATGTAAAGGCTTTCAACCTTTACTAACACGTCCTCTACTTGTCCATAAGCCTCTTTTCTGGAATTGTCTGCCATCTCTAATGAGATTTTAGTAGCTTGCACCTCAAAGATTCCAAGTTTCTCCATTACAGAGAGTGGCATGAGGTTTATTCCTGACCCAAGGTCACATAGAGCCTTCTCAAAGGTTATGGTGCCTATGGTACAAGGTATTAGGAACTTTCTAGGATCCTGTTTCTTCTGAGGCAATCTCAGTTGATCCAATGCATTTAGTTCATTGGTGAACAGGGGAGGTTCATCTCCCCAAGTTACATTACTAAATAAATTGGCATTCAGCTTCATGATTGCACCAAGAAACTTGGCAACTTGCTCTTTAGTAACATCTTCATTCTCTTCAGAAGAAGAATACTCTTCAGAGCTCATGAATAGCATAAGGAGGTTCAATGGAATCTCTATGGTCTCTAGATGAGTCTCAGATTCCTTTGGTTCCTCAGAGGGAAACTCCTTGTTGATCACTGGACGTCCCAGGAGGTCTTCCTCCTTGGGATTCATGTTCTCCTCCTCTCTTGTGGGTTCGGCCATGTTGACTATGTCAATGGCCTTGCACTCTCCTTTTGGATTTTCTTCTGTATTGCTTGGGAGAGCACTAGGAGGGGTTTCAGTGATCTTCTTACTCAGCTGGCCCACTTGTGCCTCCAAATTTCTAATGGAGGACCTTGTTTCATTCATAAAACTCACAGTGGCCTTAGATAGATCAGAGACTAAGTTTGCTAAATTGGAGGTATTTTGTTCAGAGTTCTCTGTCTGTTGCTGAGTGGATGATGGAAAAGGCTTGCTATTGCTAAACCTGTTTCTTCCACCATTATTAAAGCCTTATTGAGGCTTTTGTTGATCCTTCCATGAGAGATTTGGGTGATTTCTCCATGAAAGATTATAGGTGTTTCCATATGGTTCACCCATGTAATTCACCTTTGATATTGCAGGGTTCTCAGGATCATAAGCTTCTTCTTCAGAAGATGCCTCTTGAGTACTGTTGGATGCAGCTTGCATTCCATTCAGACTCTGAGAAATCATATTGACTTGCTGAGTCAATATTTTATTCTGAGCCAATATGGCATTCAGAGTATCAATTTCAAGAACTCCCTTCTTCTGAGGCGTCCCATTACTTACAGGATTCCTCTCAGAAGTGTACATAAACTGGTTGTTAGCAACCATGTCAATAAGTTCTTGAGCTTCTGCAGGCGTTTTCTTTAGGTGAATGGATCCACCTGCAGAAGTATCTAATGACATTTTAGCTAATTCAGATAGACCATCATAGAATATATCCAGGATGGTCCATTCTGAAAGCATGTCAGAAGGACACTTTTTGGTCAGTTCCTTGTATCTCTCCCAACCTTCATAGAGGGATTCACCTTCTTTCTGTCTGAAGGTTTGAACATCCACTCTAAGCTTACTCAGCTTTTGAGGAGGAAAGAACTTGGCTAAGAAAGCCTTGACCAGCTTATCCCAAGAGTTCAGGCTATCTTTAGGTTGAGAATCCAACCATATTCTAGCTCTGTCTCTTACAGCAAAAGGGAAAAGCATGAGCCTGTAGACTTCAGGATCTACTCCATTAGTCTTAACAATATCACATATCTGCAAGAATTCAGTTAAGAACTGAAAAGGATCTTCAGATGGAAGTCCATGAAACTTGCATTTTTGCTGCATCAGAGAAACTAATTGAGGTTTAAGCTCAAAATTGTTTGCTCCAATGGTAGGAATTGAGATGCTTCTTCCATGTAAATTGGAATTAGGTGCAGTAAAGTCACCAAGCATCCTCCTTGCATTATTATTATTTTTGGCTGCCATATCCTCTTCTTGTTCGAAAATTCCTGTAAGGTTGTCTCTGGATTGTTGTATTTTAGCTTCTCTTAGTTTCCTTTTCAGAGTCCTTTCAGGTTCAGGGTCTGCTTCAACAAGAATGTTCTTGTCCTTTGGTACGTGGAATCGTGATTACACTTTAATTATGTAAAATTCATTGCTCTTTCTTTCCCTGGAAATGGCGCCAAAAACATGATGCCAAGACCATGGTTCACAACTCCGTGTAACTAACCAGCATGTGCACTGGGTCGTCCAAGTAATACCTTACGTGAGTAAGGGTCGAATCCCACGGAGATTGTCGGTATGAAGCAAGCTATGGTCACCTTGCAAATCTCAGTTAGGCAGATATAAATTGATAATGGTGTTTTCGAATAATAAATAATAGAATAGGGATAGAGGTACTTATGTAAATCATTGGTAGGAATTTCAGATAAGCGAATGGAGATGCTTTTCGTTCCTCTGAACCTCTGCTTTCCTGCTATCTTCATCCAATCAGTCTTACTCCTTTCCATGGCTGGCTTTATGTGATACATCACCATTGTCAACGGCTACTTTCGGTCATCTCTCGGGAAAATGATCCAATGCCCTGTCACGGCACGGCTAATCGTCTAGAGGCATCACCCTTGTCAATGGCTTCATCTTATCCTCTCAGTGAAAATGGTCAACGCACCCTGTCACGGCACGGCTATTCATCTGTCGGTTCTCGATCATGCTGGAATAGGATTTACTATCCTTTTGCGTCTGTCACTAACGCCCCGCAATCGCGAGTTTGGAGCTCGTCACAGTCATTCATTCATTGAATCCTACTCGGAATACCACAGACAAGGTTTAGACTTTCCGGATTCTCTTGAATGCCGCCATCATTCTAGCTTACGCCACGAAGATTCTGATTAAGAGATCTAAGAGATACTCATTCAATCGAAGGTAGAACAGAAGTGGTTGTCAGGCACGCGTTCATAGGGAATGATGATGATTGTCACATTCATCACATTCAGATTGAAGTACGAATGAATATCTTGGAAGCGAAACAAGATGAATTGAATAGAAAATAGTAGTACTTTGCATTAATCTTTGAGGAACAGCATAGCTCCACACCTTAATCTATGGAGTGTAGAAACTCTACCGTTAAAATTACATAAGTGAAAGGTCCAGGCATGACCGAATGGCCAGCCCCTTTGATCTAAGAACCAGGCGTCCAAAGATGGTCAAAAAGACGTCTAATACAATAGTGAAAGGTCCTATTTATAATAAACTAGCTACTAGGGTTTACAGAAGTAAGTAATTGATGCATAAATCCACTTCCGGGGCCCACTTGGTGTGTTCTTTGGCTGAGCTTGAGTGTTGCACGTGTAGAGGTCCTTCTTGGAGTTGAACGCCAGTTTTTGTGCCAGTTTGGGCGTTCAACTCTGGTTTTGGATCCTTTTCTGGCGCTGGACGCCAGATTTGGGCAGAAAGCTGGCGTTGAACGCCAGTTTACGTCATCTATTCTTGGCCAAAGTATGGACTATTATATATTGCTGGAAAGCCCTGGATGTCTACTTTCCAACGCAATTGGAAGCGCGCCATTTCGAGTTCTGTAGCTCCAGAAAATCCACTGAGTGCAGGGAGGTCAGAATCCAACAGCATCAGCAGTCCTTCTTCAACCTCTGAATCTGATTTTTGCTCAAGTCCCTCAATTTCAGCCAGAAAATACCTGAAATCACAGAAAAATACACAAACTCATAGTAAAGTCCAGAAATGTGAATTTAACATAAAAAGTAATGAAAACATCCCTAAAAGTAACTAGATCCTACTAAAAACATACTAAAAACAATGTCAAAAAGCGTATAAATTATCCGCTCATCATCCTTGCTCTTGCTCATATGAAAAAGAGGGAACAGAAAAATAATAATAATAGGGATCCTTTTTACCCAGGTATAGAGGTTCCCCTGTGTGAGTAGAAGAAGAAATGAATGTAATGTAAAGAAGGGAAGAAGAGAAAATTCGAACACAGATGGCAGAGGGGGTTCGAATTTGGGTGAGATGAAGTGTTAGTAGATGAATAAATAAATAGAAGGAGATGAGAGAGAAGGAGGATTTTCGAAAATAAAATTTTGAAAAGGGGTTAGTGATTTTCGAAAATTAGGAATGAAATCAAATTAAAATTGAAAATTGAAATAACTATTTAATTAAAAAGAATTTTTGAAAAAGAGGGAAGAGATTTTCGAAAATTAGAGAGAGAGTTAGTTAGTTGAAAAAGATTTGAAAATCAATTTTGGAAAGATAAGAAGATAAGAAGTTAGAAAAGATATTTGAAAGTCAAATTTTTGAAAAAGATAAGATTTAAAAAAAAAGATATGATAGGAAGATATGATTAGAATTAGTTTTAAAAAAGATTTGATTTTTAAAATCATAATTAATGACTTGACTCACAAGAAATCACAAGATATGATTCTAGAATTTAAAGTTTGAATCTTTCTTAACAAGTAAGTAACAAACTTGAAATTTTTGAATCAAAACATTAATTGTTGATGATATTTTCGAAAATATGATATAAAATTAAGAAAAAGATTTTTGAAAAATATTTTTAAAAATATTTTTGAAATTTTCGAAAATAAATAAATAAAAAATGGAAAAGATATGATTTTTGAAAAAGATTTGAAAAAGATAAGATTTTTAAATTGAAAATTTGATTTGACTCATAAGAAACAACTAAGTTTTTTTAAAAAGTTTTGAAAAAGTCAACTCAAATTTTCGAAATTTATGAGTGAAAAAGGAAAAGATATTTTTTTTATTTTTGAATTTTTAATGATGAAAGAGAGAAACATGAAAAATACTCAATGCATGAAAATTTTGGATCAAAATAATGAATGCATGCAAGAAGCTATGAATGTCAAGATGAACACCAAGAACACTTTGAAGATCATGATGAACATCAAGAACTTATTTTTGAAAATTTTATATGCAAAGAAAACATGCAAGATACCAAACTTAGAAATCTTTCATGTTCAGACACTATGAATGCAAAAATGCACATGAAAAACAAGAAAAGACACAAAACAAGAAAACATCAAGATCAAACAAGAAGATTTACCAAGAACAACTTGAAGATCATGAAGAACACTATGAATGCATGAATTTTCGAAAAATGCAAAATGAGTATGCAATTGACACCAAACTTACAATTTGACTCAAGACTCAAACAAGAAACATGAAATATTTTTTATTTTTATGATTTTCTAATTTTTTTTTTGTATTTTTTGAAAATTAATTTGAAAAAGAAAAATAAGGATTCCAAAATTTTTAATATGAATTCCAGGAATCTTGCATTCTTAGTCTAAAGCTTCAGTCCAGGAATTAGACATGGCTCACTAGCCAGCCAAGCTTTCAATGAAAGCTCTGGTCCAAAACACTAGACATGGCCAATGCCCAGCCAAGCTTTAAGTGACAAATCAAGCATACAGCAGCTGATGGATTAGCAACAACTAGCTTGCTCTTGATAATGTTGGGTTGGAAGCCCCAGTCCAAAAGAATTTAGACATGGCTTTACAGCCAGCCAGGCTTCACATGCTTCATGAAACACTAGAATTCATTCTTAAAAATTCTGAAATAATTTTTGAAAACAAAGGGAAAATTTTTGAAAGATTTTTGAAAAATTTTTTGAAAACTTTTTGAAAATAAAATAAGAAGAAAATTACCTAATCTGAGCAACAAGATGAATCGTCAATTGTCCAAACTCGAACAATCCCCGGCAACGGCACCAAAAACTTGGTATGCGAAATTGTTACTCTAAGGTTGTAAAATTTGTTGTTCGTTCTCTCCCTGGCAATGGCGCCAACAAACTGGTGCACAATACCATGGTCCAAACATAACTTCACAACTTCGCACAACTAACCAGCAAGTGCACTGGGTCGTCCAAGTAATAAAACCTTACGTGAGTAAGGGTCGATCTCACGGAGATTGTTGATATGAAGCAAGCTATGGTCACCTTGTAAATCTCAGTCAGGCGGATATCAAATGGTTATGGAGTTTTCGAATAATAATAATAAATAGAAAATAAAGATAGAAATACTTATGTAATTCATTTGTTAGAATTTCAGATAAGCGTATAGAGATGCTTTCGTTCCTCTGAACCTCTGCTTTCCTGCTGTCTTCATCCAATCAGTCTTACTCCTTTCCATGGCAAGCTTTCTGTAAGGGCATCACCGTTGTCAATGGCTACATCTCATCCTCTCTGTGAAAATGGTCCAAATGCTCTGTCACAGCATGGCTAATCATCTGGAGGTTCTCGATCATACTGGAATAGGATTTACTATCCTTTTGCGTCTGTCACTACGCCCAGCACTCGTGAGTTTGAAGTTCGTCACAGCCATCCCTTCCCAGATCCTACTCGGAATACCACAGACAAGGTTTAGACTTTCCGGATCTCAAGAATGGCCATCCATGGGTTCTAACTTATACCACGAAGATACTAATATCTCGGACTCGGTCCTCTGTATTAGATATCTAAGAGATACTCATTCTAGCTTGTTTGCATGTAGAACGGAAGTGTTTGTCAGGCACGCATTCATAAGTGAGAATGATGATGAGCGTCACATAATCATCACATTCATCATGTTCTTGGGTGCGAATGGATACCTTAGAAGCGGAATAAGTTAAATTGAATAGAAAAACAATAGTACTTTGCATTAAATCATGAGGAACAGCAGAGCTCCACACCTTAATCTATGGAGTGTAGAAACTCTACCGTTGAAAATACATAAGTGATGAAGGTTCAGGCATGGCCGAGAGGCCAGCCCCCAACGTGATCAATCTGATCTAAAAATGGTTCAAAAGATCATAAGATGTCTAATACAATAGTAAAAAGTCCTATTTATACTAAACTAGCTACTAGGGTTTACAAAAGTAAGTAATTGATGCATAAATCCACTTTCGGGGCCCACTTGGTGTGTGCTTGGGCTGAGCTTAAAGTTTACACGTGCAGAGGCTTCTTTTGGAGTTGAACGCCAAGTTATAACGTGTTTTTGGCGTTCAACTCTGGTTTGTAACGTGTTTCTGGCGTTTAACTCTAGACTGTAGCGTAGAACTAGCGTTCAACGCCCTTTTGCGTCATCTAATCTCAGCCAAAGTATGGACTATTATATATTGCTAGAAAGCCCTAGATGTCTACTTTCCAACGCAATTGGAAGCGCGCCATTTTGAGTTCTGTAGCTCTAGAAAATCCACTTTGAGTGTAGGGAGGTCAGAATCCAACAGCATCAGCAGTCCTTCTTCAACCTCTGAATCTGATTTTTGCTCAAGTCCCTCAATTTCAGCCAGAAAATACCTGAAATCACAGAAAAACACACAAACTCATAGTAAAGTCCAGAAATGTGAATTTAACATAAAAACTAATAAAAACATCCCTAAAAAGTAACTAGATCCTACTAAAAATATACTAAAAACAATGCCGAAAAGCGTATAAATTATCCGCTCATCAGTTTTCAATCCCACTTAGTCAACCCTTACTAAAGTAAAGGAAAGTCAAGTGGACTGATTAATTTGATCCTCAAGTCCTAGTCAACTCCTATGGGAAGACTAGCTTTTAGAGCGATTCAAATCAATCAGCGATTCCAATTTCAATCAACAACTGAGTTTGATAACTCAAGTGTTACCAATCACTTAACCAAAACCAAAAGGGGAAAATAAATCTAAATTAAATTGAAAGCATCATAAATAGAATAAGACAATCATTGATCTGAAATACCTCAAATAATATTAAATAGAATATTCAAATCTTGACATGAAAAGGTTCATAAGCTAAATTGGAACATTAACAAGTAAAAGCATTGGAATAAATAAAAATAGAAGAGAAACATTAATTAAAGGAATGTTGAACCTGGCATTGAAGTAATAAAAATAAAAGGAATCCTAATCCTAAAACCTAAGAGAGAGGAGAGAACCTCTCTCTCTAAAAACTACATCTAATCCTAAAATTATGAATTATGAAAGTTGTAATTCGTCTCTAAGTTTTTGTTTGATACCCCCATTCTCTGGCTTATATTCTGTGTTTCTGGTTTTGGAATTGGGCCGAAAAAGGGGTCCAGAAATCGCTGGGGGCATTTTCTGCAGATTCTTGTACGTGGCGTCTGTCACGCATTTGCGTGGATCATGCGTTCACGTCATCTGGGAGTTTTCCTGGTCACGCGTATGCGTCAGTCACACGTACACGTCATTTGCATTCTGCTCAAGGCACGCGTCCGCGTCAGTCACGCGTTTGTGTCGATACCATTTCGCGCTAGGCACGCGTTCGCATCGTCCATGCGTTTGTGTCGCTGCCTTTTCTTCAAAACACCATTTTTGTGCTTTCCTTCCATTTTTGTATGTTTCCTTTTCGTCCTTTGAGCCTTTCCTGCCCTATGAGGCCTGAAAATACTTAACACACAAATTACGGCTTCGAATGGTAATAAAGGATAATTAAAATTAATATTTTTAAAGCATAGGAAACATGTTTTTCACATATATCATAAAATAAGAAAGGGAAAGTAAAACCATGCAATCCATATGAATAAGTGGGTGAAGAATTGATAAAAATATTCAATTTGAGCACAAGATGAATCATAAAATATGGGTTTATCACATTGTCCTTAGTGCTTCATGAAGTCATGTGGAGTGGAAAGAGTCCTCTTTATCATCCATCTCGACCTCTGTAGATTCGTCTTGCTCCTCTTCGCTCCGCTCTCTTGGTCAGTAGGCTGCTCAATCTCCTCCTCCGGTGTATCTGGCTCCTCTGGACCCGGATCTTGTCCTTTAAGCATCTTTATAATCTACTCACTTTGTCGCTTGTTGCGATGGTCATTGCTCGCCAAATGGTGCATGATCCGAGTCTCCATGCATGTGAGCCTCTGCCAGATGGCTGCCATCAGGTTCGAAGAAGAACCCTCAGAGGTAGACTGGCGACACTGAGGTCTTGATGATTCAGCAACTTCACCCTTGAACTTCAACCCTCTCAGAATGATCTTGTCCCCCTCCGAGGTCTCAACTGTCAATTTTTCTCCTGCAGATGAATGTCATATGATGCAGCTAATTGCATGACAAGACTGGAATGGAAGCACACACTTGGGATTTAAAAGTGTCCTTCATCTTGTTATGGATTAGCTTGTGGAGTTCCACCCACCTTCCATCCAATATGCAATACAACATAATTGCAGTGTCGTTTGTAATGTCCATGAAGTGTGTTTGGGTGGCCATAGCTAAAGATCAGATAGAGCCATGTGGTGGCCTCCTTATTTAGCTGGTTTTCCTCCAGTCTAATCTGAACCCCTTTATGGTTGTAAGTCCAATTGGAGTTTGGCTCACAGAGCTTTTAGAGGATAGCATCCCACTGAACCTTATCTGTTAGCCGGGCTGTCAACTTAGCATATTCATCCTTTTCCTGTGAAAGCCACTAAATATTGAGGATGTTTCTAATGTTGTCTGGCTTTATGGGAATTTCTTAACCTCAAAGGAAAACTTTCTCCATGTTGTCTTCATAATAATTAGCATAGAATGATGAGAAACTTTCTATGGGCAAATTCTTCATAATAATTATTGGGAAAATTCTTTCTATGGGTCCTTGTGTCAGAATAGCCAATAACAAGCACACAATAACAAACACACATTGAAACTCTCCGGCAACGGCGCTAAAAAATGATGAGCGCTAAACACCAGTATAGAAAATTCACATGTTTAAAACTCAAGCTCGTCGTAGCTCTAAACCGAAATTCAACACTTTTCAAAGTTTAGTAAAAGAAGTCACAAATTTAAAACAAATACCGAGAGTTTTAATCTCAGCTCGTTCTCCCTAAGAATTGCATTCGGATGCTTAATCATTGGCTATGAGAGACTAGAGGTTTGATCGTAATAAACGAGAATTTAAATTATAAGAAATTAAATATGTAAATAATAACTGAATATCCAAGGCAATTAAACTAAGAACAATGAAGGCAAATGACAAGTAAAAATAATCAAATTCAAGTGCTAAAAGTCTTTGGCTAGGGTTGATGAGTCAAGGATTATTATCTTTATCATTGACCACAAATATGACAATTATGAAGAGTTAATCCCACTTTGTCACCATCTACATATTGAGAAAAGTCAAATAGGCATAATTAATCCTAATCCATAAGTTCTAACTAACTTACTAATTGAATTAGTAAAAGATTAGCGTCAATAGAAACAAGATTAATTAACAACCCTAAATTACCAATTAATATTGGACATCAATGACTCAAGGTCACCTAATTTCTCAACCTCAAGCCAAGAAAAGAAAAAAAATCTACTCCATGACTAAAGAAAATATTTTATTAAATACTTGGTGTACATAAACATAAAACTTCATAAATTGCAAGAAATAGAAAAAACTATGACAATCAATGATAAACCCCATTTTTAGAGTTTATCTTGTGTTGAATTTAGTAGATTTTATCAACTATTCTCACATTTATTCATTGAAATAGCATGGTTTTGTGAATTCTTCCTAATTTGTTTTTAAGAGTGAAAACATGCTTTTTATGCCCTTAATTTTCTAATTTTAATTCATCCTTATTCCATTTGATGCTTTGATATGTTTGTTTAAGTGATTGAAGTTTTAGAAGACAAGGATGGCTTGGAAGAATGAAGGAAAAGTATGCAAAAGTAGAGAATTCATGAAGAAATGAAGGATGTGTGGAGCTGTCAACCCTGACCTCTTGATACTAAATTGATCATAACTTGAGCTACAAAGGTCCAAATGAGGCGGTTATAGTTGCGTTGGAAATTTTACATCTGAAACTTTAAAATGATATGCAATTTGCCAAAGTAGACGCTGGGTTAAGACGTATGCATATGCATGCTTATAGTATGCATACGCATACTGGGAAAAAACTTGCCTCATTAATATGAACATGTGACCAGCGATTTCAGGGCTTTCCAAGCCCAATCCAACTCATTTCTGAAGCTATTTCATGCCAAATTGAAGAATGATGAAGGGGGAGAAATTATGGATAGATAGAAACATGTTTTAGGATAGTTTTCTAGAGAGAGAAGCTCCCTCTTCTCTCTAGAATTAGGATTCTTAGGTTAATTTTCTCTTTAATTTCAGATTTTAATTCTTTTTTTAGTGTAGTTCTCTTTACATTTTCATGCTCTAGTAGTTTAATTCTCTTATTTCTTCTTATTAATTTCTCTTTTGAGCTACTTTTTAGTTTTATGAACTCTTGTTAATTTTTATTGCCATTTAATGCAATGTTGATGTTTTCATGTTATTAATGTTTGTTTGAGTTGTTGTTATTGTCATCTTGCATTTAGTAGTTTAGGGTTTATATTTGTTGCAATTTACTATGCTTTTATTTTTATGCACACCAAGTGTTTGATAAAATACTTGGCTTAGGTTTAGAGTAGTTTTTGAGCATTCTTGGCTTGAAAAGAGAAATTAGGTACTCTTGAGTCATTAATACCCAACTTATGTTGCTGATCTAGAGTTGTTAGTTAATATTATTTCCATTGACTCTAATATTTTGCTAATTCAATTAGTAAGTTGATTAGGACTTATGGATTGAGATTAGCTAGTCTTATTTGATTTTCTCCCGATGTTGGAGATAACGAAATAGGATTATCTCTTGGCAATTATTGTGTCATGATTAATGACTAGGATAGAAAGCCTTGATTCTTAATTCTTGCTATGAATGCCTCTTTATTATTTGTTATCTTTAGTTACTTGATTTATTTTCTTGCCATTTAATTTCTTGCTTTTTATCATCAACCTACCTTTGTGAACCTCATAACCAATAATTGAGTATTCGATTGCAATTCCTAGGGAGAACAACTCAGGAGTAATACTCTCGGTTATTTTTATTGGGTTAAACTTGTGACAACCAAAATTAAACTTTGATGTGAGGATCGATTGTAGGTTTGGGTTATGCTCACAACGAAATTATTTTATTAAATTCCAAACCGGTATAAATCTTCACACCAAGTTTTTGGCGCTGTTGCTGGGGAATTGCAATGTATGCTTGTTATTGGGTATTGTATATATGTGAATATTGTGAATAGTTTGCTCTTTGTTTGTTTGCTTGTTTGAGTTAGTAGTTAGGATTTTGTTTCTTTGTTTCTTATTAGTTCTTTGTTTTTATTTCCTTTTGCTACTATGAATTCTCATCCCTTTGGCTGAGTTTGGCTACAATTATGTTGTAGGGAATGAAAGCTTCAATGAAGGATCACATTATGGGAATAAAAATTAAGTTAAGGAGGAGCCCTACGGTTATGAGCAATCTTCATGGCAACAACCTCCTTCGGTCTCTTATGGTAATAATCTACCCCATAATGTGCACAATTATGAATCAAACCCTCAATATTGTTGTCAATCTTACTTACAAGTCCCATTCTACTATTCACCTCCATATGATCCTAACCCATACCCACCATACCAATGACCATATGAGCCATATCTAGAGCCATCACTATTCCAACATCAATACCCCCAAGAACCACCTTCTCCATGTACACCACCTCCATACTTTTACCAATATGAACCACCTTCCAATTATGAAACTTTCCTCCCAAACAATAAGCCATTCTCTTCACCATCTCCTTCATTAAATGAAGTTCTCCAACCCTTAATGCGAGAACAAAAAGATCTTTATTCTCGTATTCAAAAGCAAGAAGAAGAGGATTAAAAGGAGCTAAAGGGGTTGGAAATCATGGTGGATACCATGACTGAAGTTGTTAACCGCATAGCCTCCCACCTATGCTCATGTAATCAAGACACTCCCAATATTAAATGGGGGAGACTAGTTGAGGAGTGTAATGAGAAAGAGGACTTGAAGCTTCAAAGTGAAAAAAAGGAGTTGAAGCAAGAGTTACAACAAGAGGAGGAAGTTGAGATCATTGGTGTTAAGGAAGTGGTTAGAGAATTGAGGAAAATTGATCAAGAAGTGGATTTCATCATTAATGATTTTTTGCTACACTTACAAATCCCCTTGATGATCTTGTAAAGTCTTCCCCCCATGGAATTTGAGGTTGATATTGAGGTAGATTTTACTCAATCTCCGGTTTATGATTTGAGTGATAGGGAAGAGCTAGAAGAATTTGGTGAGGAAGAATTGGAAATTGAAGCAAGTTGTCAAGAGGTGGAGGTAATCAAAGAAGAGTAGAAGGGAGTGAAACTTGCAAGACCATTGGAAATACGTCTCCCCAAGCCATCACCATCCATTCTTTCATTCAAGTGGGTAAATTTCATATCCTTAAGCTTTCTTATTTCGCTTGAATATGGATAGCATGAGACAGATGGTCAACTTAGAGCTCTTTGTGGCTTTAAGAGAAAAAGGGAGATGGTTAGTAGTTGGAAACACCATTCTAGGTTCATTGTGGTTGCATCATCAAGGTTTAGGTGCAAGGGTTGGAGTCACGCTCAATTGATTGGATTTAGGAGGGTGTTTGGATGTCTAATTGAGAATTTGGCTTGCTTGTCACCCGAGTGAAACCACAAAGATCAACTTGAAGACGGATGCAAAAACAAGATTTGGGACCCTGAAATTCACTTCAACAATCAACAACTTTTGCTTGAAGGCTTTGTGTGCCTAGTTTGGGATCCTAGTGAATATATTGGATATGCAAGATTGGTGGGTATTCAAGAAAGAATTCAAGCACAAATGATAAACCCCATTTTTAGGGTTTATCTTGTGCTTAATTGAGTGGATTTTATCCACTATTCTCACACTTATTCATAGAATTCGCATGTTTTACATTTTCCTTTCTAATTTTGTGCTATGATTGAAAACATGCTTCTTTAGCCTTAAATTTGCTATGTTTAATCCTCTCTTATTACCATTCGATGTCGTGATATGTTTGTTAAGTGTTTTCAGGGTTTATAGGGCAGGAATGGCTTAGAGGATGGAAAGGAAGCATGCAAAAGTGGAAGGAACGCAAGAAAATGGTGTTTTGAGAAGCTGGCAGCGACTCGTACACGTGACTGACGCGTATGCGTGACCAGGATTTTTGCCAAGCGACGCGTACGTGTGACAGAGCATCATGTGCTGCATTACACAGAAGACGCTGGGGGCGATTTTTGGGCTCCTTTTGGCCCAGTTCCAAGTCCGAAAACACATAATAGAGGCTGCAGAGTGGGGGAATCATTCATTCAACTTTAATTCACATAATTTTAGGTTTTAGATATAGTTTTCTAGAGAGAGAGGCTCTCTCCTCTCTCTAGGTTTTAGGGTTCTTAGTTTTATTCCTTTTCAATTTCTGAATTCTATCTTATTTCAATTTAGTTTCTCTTCTACTTTTAATTGTTCTAACATTCTAGCTTATTTATTCCCCTTATTGATTACTTTATGTTGCCACTTTAGTTTATGAATTCTCATGTTAGATTTGATTTCACTTTTAATGCAATTTTAGGTATTTCATGTTTATTGCTTCTTTCTTTATTTATTATCATTGATGCTTGCAATTGTTGGTTTTAGATTTTACATTTTCTATCATTTTTCTATGCTTTTATTTTGCGCCCACCAAGTGTTTGATAAAATGCTTGGTTGGATTTTAAGTTAGCTTTTTTATGTTCTTAGCTTGAATTGAGTAATTTGGAGACTCTTGAAAGTTGCTACTTGACTTAAGCTTCACTAACTCTAATCTTTGATCAGGACTTGTGAACTCAAGTTGAATTTCTCACTTGACTTACCTTCAATTGTTAGAGGTTAACTAAGTGAGAGCAAAAGGCAATTACCATCACAAGTGACTATGATAATGGGGATAGGAATTCTAATTATCAATCCTTGCTAGGACTTTTCTTAATTATTAGTTTATTTCCTTGTCATTTATATTCCTTGTCCAACATTTAAAAACCCAAAAATATATTATCTCATAACCAATTATAAGTACACTTCCCTGCAATTCCTTGAGAGATGACCCGAGGTTTAATACTTTGGTTAATTTTATTGGGTTCGCTTAAGTGACAAACAAATTAAATTTGATTGAGGTTTAATTTTCGGTTTAGATCTATACTTACAACTCGCTTATTTTTGTGAATTCTTTACCGACGATTTTTACCCCATCAATTTTTGGCGCCGTTACCGGGGAATTACAAATGTGTGCCTTATTATTGGTTATTGTACATATTTGTCTTTTGCTTATTTGTTAGTTTTTCTTAGTTTTAGGACTTTGTTGCTTATTTTTTTATTAGCTTTTATTTTTACTTGCAACTATGAATTCTCACCCCTTTGGCTATGAGTTTAGTTCAAATTTTGTTGTAGGGAATGGAATGTACAATGAGAATATGCATCAAGGTTGGGAGAATCAAAGATGGGAGGAGCCTGATGAGTCGAATTCACACCCCATATAAAAATGATGAATCCGTTCTTTTGGCAAGCGCACCAAAATTTATCGTCAAGTAATAACCCACAGTGGAGTGGGATCATATCCACAGAGATTGGTAGATTTGAGCAACTTTAATTCATTGGTGAATTAGTTAAGCTAAGCAGAATGAATTGTGAGTGCAGAATTGTAAATGGGCAGAAACATAAATGGCTCAAAAGTAAACATAAGCAGTAAAGTGCAGAAACAGAAATGGCAATAATATAAAATGTAGGAACATAAATGACTCAAAAGTAAATGGGAATGGGGATTTGCAGAATATAAAGAAAGCTATAAAGAGAATGGAAGATAAGAATAGGGGAATTCATTGAGATCAGGAGATGTTGTATCTTTGGATTAAATCCAGCTCATATCCTCTTCAATCATGCAACTCACTGACCTCTTGGCAATCATGATTGATTGAGCCCCAATCCCTTGGTGACTCAATCTCTCAGATCTTGATCAATAGCCAATTCCTTGGTCTAATTGCTCATGAAGAGAGATATGTTTGGTCCCTGATTATACCACACATCATCATAGGTCCAAGTAGAGGGATGATTATATGTCACCATATCCAAACACCAAAACCTAGATCCTACTCAAGTGTGAGAATGGATTTCTAGCTTGGTTTCATGTTTCCTTTTCCAAGGTTCCCATGAAACCCATTTTGCATTCAATCCCTTTTCCAAGGTGATTGAACACTATCATTAAAACAAAATTCCTTCCAGCAAATCAAAGAGAGGATGAAGAGAAAAAGAAATTCACTATCATTAATCCATCAAGTACAACAGAGCTCCCTCCCTCAATGAGAGGGAATTTAGCTACTCATAGCTCAAAGAAAAGTACAAGAGATGGAAGAGATGATAAAGTGAAAAGTAAATCTAACTATAACTAATAGCTCAACTGCTTAACTCCTTCTCAGTACTTTTAGGGGTTATTTATACTACTCCTAGCACTAGAAAATAAAGAAAATACAAAAGTGAAAAGAAAATTACAATTTGGAGGGAAAAGAAACTCAATAAACATGATCTTCCAGCTGGCGTATGATTGGCGCTTCAGTGGCGTGCCATGCACAGCTCTAATTCTGGCTTGGCGTGCCACGCCCAACTCTTCAAGTGGCACGCCCTCCTTCATTGGCATCCCTGGCGTGCCACGCCTTCGAGCCCAAGTGGCATGCCCAAGGTTCTTTAATTACTTGTGTAGCTTGGCGTGCCACGCCTTCGACCTCAAGTGGCACGCCCAGGCCTTCTCCCTTTTCTTCTTGCTTCTGGAAAGTTGAACTAGCATGGGACGCCTAAGGTCTGGCGTGCCACGCCTATTGTGTGTGCTTGGTCTTTCTCTCTGGAAAACTGAATTAGCGTGGCACGCCCAGGGTTTGCGGTGCCACGCTCCATTTGTGTGCTTGGTTCCTTCGCTGGTGTGCCATGCCCAGAACTCAAGTGGCACGCCCAGGTCTTCTTGGTTGATTGGTGATGCTGGCTTGCCACGCCTGAGACTCAAGTGGCATGCCCAAGTGAAATTTTAGGGCTAGCGTGCCACGCCTTCGATACAAAGTGGCACGCCCATATGGTTGGCCTTCTATCTTCCTCTCTGGAAAATATAACTGGCGTGCTATGCCCAGCAATTTGCCTTGGTCCAGTAATTGGCGTGCCACGCCTGGTCCTCCAAGTGGCACGCCCAGCTTTGCTTTGGCTTCCTTGAGTGTTGGCGTGCCATGCCTGGGTCTTCAAGTGGCATGCCCAAGTGACAATTTGAGGCTGGCGTGCCACGCCTTCGACATCAAGTGGCACGCCCACCCTTTTGGCCTTCAACCTTGCTTTCTGGAATCTTGTACTGGCGTGCCACGCCTTGATGCTCAAGTGGCACGCCCCTTTTGTGTGGGTCTTCTAAGATTGGCGTGCCACGCCTGGGCCTTCAAGTGGCACGCCAAAGTGATAAGTTGATGCTGGCGTGCCACGCCTTCGATACCAAGTGGCACGCCCAAGTGATGATCCCCTCTGAATGGATGAATTGGCATGCCACGCCCCATGGTTCAAGTGGCACGCCCACAGTATGTGATGGGCTAGGCGTGCCACGCCCCTTTAGTGGCCTTCAACATTGCTCTATGGAAAATTACACTGGCGTGCCACGCCCAGCTTCTGGCGTGCCACGCCCATGCAAAATGTTCAATTGTGCTTCTCTGGAATTTAGAATTGGCATGGCATGCCAGGAACATTTTTGTGGCGTTTGCTCCAAGTGGCACGCCAGTTTCACACGCCCAGCCTTGTTTTGTTGTTTTCTTCCCTTTTTGATGTCTTTTTCACCTGAAAATTAGCATAAACCCATTTCAAAGCAATGTACCATAATATTCATCAAATAATGCATGAATTGCAATGATCAAATGAGATTATGCTCTTTTATGGTCCTTTTTATATAAGAAAAAAGGTAGATGATGCAAGTCATCAAAGCCACAAGGATTTGATCAACCCTTTTGGCAACAACATCCTCCAATGTGCCATGAGCAACAACCATTCTACGATGCATCCTAATACAATGGTTATGGTGGACCTTTCTGTGACAATCAACAACCCCCACCAACATACTATGAACAAGAGCCATTCCAGGATGCATATCAATTCAATAACTATGGTGGACCCCCAACAAGCCCCACCATATGCATATGAACCCGCTCCTTAACATAGCTTTGAACCACCATACTCACAAGTCACCTACTACCAAACACCCTCATATGATCTTAATCCTTATCCACCATACCAACCACCTTATGAGCCATATGAACCATACATAGAGCCACCCCAATTCCAACCCAATTACTCCCAAGAACCACCACCTTCATATACACCTTGTCCATATCCATCAATCCAAGAGGTATATGATCTTAATCATGTTATCCAAGCGAAACAAGAGTCAAGGGATCGTCTCAAGGAGACACTGGATCAACTTCAAGAAACCATCCATCAAATAGAGCGAGTGGAAAGCCGGAAAGCACACAAAGCTCTAATGGCTAAAGAATCTCAACTTGAGAACAAGGGATTGAAGTGTGTTGTGCAACAAGTGAAAAAGATAGAGAGTGTTGAACTACCACAACCTGATTATGATGAACCACCCTCATATCATGAACCTTTCCTCCCATGCAATGAACCCTCATATCCACCCCAATCTTCAATGGATGACACTCTAAGTATTCTTCTTCAAGAGCAAAGAGAGATGCAAAAGAGGACACAAGAATTCATAGCTACCTTGACTGAGGTAGTAGGTAACTTAGCCTCTCTGCACATCAACACTCAAAGCACTCCCACGACTACATGTGGAGAATCAATAGAAGAGCGTAGCATGAAGGAGACACTAGAGACTCCGGTGGAAAGTGAGGAATGTGCCTTTGAATTGGAACAAGTGGAGGAAGCCATAATAGTTGAAGAGGAAGAAGTGGTTGAAGACTTAGGAGATGCCGAACCTCCATGGAAATCAAGAGTTGTAGAATATTCTTCCAAGAAGATTGAAATTGATGTCACAGAGGCTAGTGCACAACTTCCATGGCATATTCCCTATGAAGAATTGGATGGGATAGACCAAGAAGAAAGTTCCCTTGGTGATGATGATCATGAATCAAGTCTTCCTAGTGATGAATCTACATCTGCAAATGAACTCCTTGGGTATGAAGAACCTTCTCTGAGTAAGTTTGAGAATGATGTCGAAGTGGAAGTCCTTCGGAAAGGATGGACGGGAGTTGAACATGCTTTGTCAAGATCGTTGGAAACTTCTCTACCTAGGTTTCTATCTACTCCTTCATTTAAGTGGGTAAAACTTATCTCTATTCGCCTTCCTATCCCACTTGAGTATGGTATTCTTGAAACGGACGGCCAACTTAGGAAGCTTTGTGGAATTAAGCATAAGAGAAGGATGTTTAGTGGTTGGAGTTGCAAATCAAGGCTCATCAAGGTTGAGACTTCAAGAGCTAGATGCAAGGGTTGGACTTCTGATCACTTGGTTGGATCAAAGAGAAGAGTTTGGTATTGCATTGAGAATTTGGCTTGCTTGCCACCCGGTTGGAACAACGATGACCAACTTACAGACGGGTGTAGAAACAAGATTTGGGATCCCGGCATACAAGAGGATCAATTTTGGGAGCTCAAAGCTTGTGAAGAACTTCATCAAGGCTTGGTGAATTCACTTGGGAATGTTAAAGCTTATTGGAAGTCCAAGCGTTGGTGGAAGTTTCAAGATGAGTTCAAGCACAAGCCACTATGACAAGGAGCTCACCAAATATCTAACTTAAGGACTTAAACCAAAAGTGCTAGGTGGGAGACACCCCACCATGGTAAATTCTTTCTAATTTCCCTTTTATTTATATTAGTAATAAGTTAGATTTTTATTTTTGTTTTTAGATATGGTTATTTCGTTTAATTCATGGTTTAGTTGTCTAAAAAACAAAAACAAAAAAACAAAAAACTGCGATCGACGCGTAAGCGTCGATGACGTGCACGCGTCACATGCAGGTTCGCAATATTAATAAAATGAACAGAGAGTTGCAATGGAGACGCACAGGAGGGGTGCCAAGCGCACAGGCCACCCCACGCGTATGCGTGAGGCATGCGTACGCGTCCCCTACAAATTTTTCAATCCACGCGTAAGCTTCAACAACACGTACGCGTGGGCATAGAAATCGGCGTAAAATAGTGAATTGAACAGAGAGTTGTGCGGCCATGGTGCTGGAATTGCGCGTGTAGTCACGCATACGTGTGACCGATGCTCACGTGTCAGAATGCATTTTTCACCGACCACGCGTGCGTGTCGCACGGCCGTTTCCGTTTTCATGCGTACGCATGATGTATGCGCACGCATCGCGCCCGGTTTTTCATTTCTTACTTCTTTCTTCTCTCCTTTCTCCTTCTTTCTCCCTCCATTCGTACTTTCTTCTTCTTCATTTCTCCTCCCTTCTCATCCTTATTCTCTTTCATTCTCATTTACTTTTTACATTTGCATACTTTCATTCATTGCATTTTAATTTTGTGCATATTTTTATTTTCTTTTCTAAGTTATTATTTTACCATTGGTGTTAAATGTTCTTATTCAACTGTTGAATATCTTCTGTATTATTCTGGTGCTTCATGACTTGTTTTATTCTGATTGGGTAATATTATTTAAGTCAATGCTAATCTTTTATGATACTTGTATTTCTTTTGC
Organism: Arachis hypogaea; assembly: GCF_003086295.3. Taxonomy (NCBI): domain Eukaryota; kingdom Viridiplantae; phylum Streptophyta; class Magnoliopsida; order Fabales; family Fabaceae; genus Arachis; species Arachis hypogaea. Next base: position 113,042,974 of record NC_092052.1, on the reverse strand, counting down.
ATTGACATGAATTGATATTGTCTTTCATGACCCACTATCTCTTTCCCTTTGTTACAATTTTTGCACTATTGATATGCAATTTGCTTCTACTATTTTCTCACTTGCATGTTGTAGCTACCATGTAATTGAGACCCTCATTATTCGGCATTAACCCACCCATATTTTATTTATTTCCTTATCTTTGTTTCTGGGTTATGTTCTTCCTTTTTCTCTTCTTTTAGGATGGCCACTGAGAAGGGAATGGAGAAGCTTCTCAATGGGGTGACAGACAAGTCCATCTGCACATTCTTTGGAGAAAAGTATCAGTTGTAGCAGCCCGTCCACTTGAACTTCTTTGCATGCACCGAGGATGGTGCAATCTTTAAGTGTGGGAGGTCGATACCGACTTTCGTGGGTTAGTTATTTTCTTCTCAACACCAATATTTTATTTACTTTGTTAGTTCGTTGTTGCATTTTCATGTTTGATTGCATGTTTGTTCGAATTTGTGCATATTTTACCACTACTTGTTTGAAGTAATAAATCCTTTTCCAAGAAACTATTTTATAGCATTTTACTAATTCGAATTAAAATTTTTTTATTAAACTTGCTTTAAGAAATTTATTTTGGAACATGGTTTAGAGCTCAAACACACAACCTTGTGAGATTTTGAGTCTATTTGATTGGTTGCATTTTATCAACTAATATTTTATTTTTTGTGTGTGTTTTCTCTCTAAAATTGTGATCTTTGTCTTGCTTAATTCTATATTTCCATTGTTTGATGTATGCATGCACTTATATGATTTAGGCCTTGTTTCACTGAGCTTACATACTCATATGACCTTAACCTTTTCATTATCCTTTGTAAATCAATGTTGAGCCTACTTATCCCATTTGTTCTTTACTTTAGCACATCATTAACTCTAAGCAGAAAACAATAATATCCTTAATTTGAATCCTTGGTTAGTTTAGACTAGTGAGAATGTTCATGATTTAAGTGTGGGGAAGTTGGATTTGGAAACATTTGGTTTGAGAATTGGGTGTTGTATATTCTTGTGAAAATGTGCAAAATAATAGTTGAGCATATATTCTTGCATTCAATATCTTAATCGTATGCATTGAGAAAAACAAAAAGAAAAAAAAAGGAGAAAAAGAAAAGAAAAAGAGCAAATAATAAAAGGGGACAAAATGCCCCAAAGTAAATGGTGATAGCAATGCATATGTACTGTACTCGAAATTAGGATGCATGAATATATGGAAAACATGGTTAATGGATAGTTAGGTTTTGTATTTTGATTACATGGATTGTCCTAAGTTAGGTGAAAAGTTTGGGTTAATTAAGGATTAAGATTTTAGTCCAATTGACCAAATACAATCCTACCTTGACTCTAACCCCATTACAACCCTTAAAAGACCTCTTGATATGTGTATTTGTGCATCAAATTATTTGTTGATTGGTAGAAGAATAGAAAGCCTTAGAAGGAAAGGTTAGTAGAGAATTGAGAGAATCGAACCTTAAACACTTGAGTGATTAGAGTGTATACACTTCCAGTGAGGGTTCGACGCTTGATTCTTTGTTCCCGGCTTTCACAAGCTTTCTTCTTGCAAGTTTACTTGTACTTTATTTTGTACTTTGAATTAGTGGAATCCAGTTTATGTTTGTCTTGGAGAATTTGTTTACTTTTAACTAAGAAGGTAGAAGTATTTTTGCATTTGGTTGCATTCATATAGATAGGTCGCATTTCATAAATTCCACCATTCCTCTTCACTTTTTTTGGTTTTCTTGAGCTTAGCATGATGACATGCTAATGTTTAAGTGTGGGGAGATTGATAAAGCCCATTTTATCCACTATTCTCACACTTATTCAAAGAATTTGCATATTTTACATTTTCTTTCCTAATTTTGTGCTATGATTGAAAACATGCTTCTTTGGCCTTAAATTTGCTATGTTTAATCCTCTCTTATTACCATTCGATGCCGTGATATGTTTGTTAAGTGTTTTCAGGGTTTATAGGGCAGGAATTGCTTAGAGGATGGAAAGGAAGCATGCAAAAGTGGAAGGAACGCAAAAAAAAAATGGTGTTTTGAGAAGCTGGCAGCGACGCGTACGCGTGACTAGCGCAGAAGACAAGTGACGCGTATGCGTGACCCGAATTTTTTCCAAGTGACGCGTACGCGTGATAGAGCGTCACGTGCTGTATTACACAGAAGACGCTGGCGATTTCTGGGCTCCTTTTGGCCCAGTTCCAAGCCCGAAAACACAGAATAGAGGCTGCAGAGTGGGGGAATCATTCATTTAACTTTCAATCACTTAACACTGAAATTGGCCCAAGACGCGTACGCATACACTGGTTGCATACGCAATGGGCCCAAACAGAAGCTACCCCTCATGTACACACTGCTTGCGTACGCATACCACCCCCACCCCTTCCTCATGATTTGTATGCATACCCTTCTCTTTTCTCTTTTTCTCCTCTTCTCTCTTCTTTTCTCTTCTTTTTCTCATTAAACCATCATCCATCATCATCATTCACTATCCACTATCACTCGCATTTGTTAGTTAGTTAGTTTAATTTTTTATTTTAGTAGATTAGGTTGTTAGTTTAGGTTATCTTTTGGTGATAAGTGTTAGATTATTAATTTGATTTGTTGATTGTGATGAGATATTGCTGATGATTGTTGACTTAATGCTAATTTAGCATCATTATTGTTAATATTCATTGTTGGATTTCTTTATTGGGGATATACCTTGTTGCTTGGTATTGAGTTTTCATGCTTGACATTTGTGAGTACCAAGTGCATGTGAATTGCCTTCAAAACATTTTAAATCTTTTGAATTGTGTAACACCCTAAATATCTAAAGCCTTACCTCATGCCGTAAAGCAAAGGTTAATCAGAGATCACCACAATTCTAAGTCTTATATATAAGTAGAAAGGATTGTATAATACGAGAAGCCCGATGAATAATTAAGCTAAAAAATAGAGTTTCAAAAGCGCAAAACGTTCACACGAAGCTACAAACTTAAGGCACAAGATATAGATACCAGATAACAAAATATAAGTAGATATGAGAATATAATAGTCATAAGTCACTAGCCTCAGCCCGCGGAGTTTAGGCTGATTAGTTATATACAGACATACAGAGTTTTGAATGTTAAAACAGCTTATACAATAATTCTCTCAAAGTAAGCATCTAAGGCAAAAATAAATACAAAAGTGAGAGAAACTAAGCAAAATATCCAAAAGATTTCAAAATATGATAAAGATCATTCGCTCTATCACCATCAAGCAACTCACCGAGGTGGGTTGCGACCTGCATCTGAAAAACAACAACAGAATATAGTATGAGAATCGGAGGTTCTCAGTATGGTAACAGTTCCCAGTAATGTAAGATATAAGACTCCGGGATGCCAGAGGCAATCCTGGAAGTTCATATCAATCATAATATTCAAGCTTAAAGCATAACTAAAATTTAAAACCATAACTTTAAATACCATAATAAAATGGGGTAATCTAACTTAGGAAATTTTTAAACTATTAGTTCACCACTGTCCCATAGTCTTCACCAGCCTAACCTCCATGTGATCCTATCGCCGCCGCCTACCGATCCTCCTCAATCCCAGTAGAAAACACAAGTAATTCATATAAGTAAAACACAAGTAATTATCAATTATATCAAGTAATTCAAGAAGCAATTAAGCATGTTATACAATTAGGCAAACAATGCAAGTAAACAAAGCAAACAATCATATAGAAGATACACATGATGAATGCCTGCCCTATTGGCTATGATCTCACATTATCGGTTCAACTACCAACCTGACACATCCCCCGGAATGTTGCCTTTCGATCACAAATAAAATGGGTACCCCCAGGGATATCGTGCCCGGTACACGGTCTAGGGATATAGTGCCCGAGCACACTCTTGTGATTCTGAAAGGATGCGAGGGGGATACTCTACCACAGACCTCACATCTCAACGTTAGCGGGATAAACCAACCGTCCTTACGCCTCTGCCGTGACCTCGACAAGTGGGATTAACCACCATCCTTGCCAGGCGCATAGTGTCTCAATATTCTCAGTAATAAAATAGTGTAATTGAGTGATTTTCAGAACTCATTTTCAGTATTTAGTCCACTCCGAGTCCTCGACTCATTTCAACATCATCAATCCAAAAGTCACAATTCATCATTTCAATCGTCACTACAACACTCTGCCATCTCACTCAACTAATTCTTCCACAGTACTCTAGAAACTTAAGTCTCCGTCTTCTAAATTCATATAGAAATTTCATTAAAATAAATTACTAACTCATCTTTATCAATATTAGAACCTAATTCCTCGATAGCCTTAAACAACATTTGAATGAAGTTTAGAAAGTTAATGAACCCTTGAAAACGATGAAAAATAATTTTTCAGAAAAATAGGGTCTACGCAGATGCATGCATTATATATGCGTATGCATACATACAATTTTACCCATTTCGCGTACGCATATAAGACTTCGCGTACGTATAGGTGCCAAACAGAATGGCACGCTCGCATATGGGGTGTTCGCGTATGCATACACCTCCAGATTTTACCCTTCTTGCATACGCATACAAATGTATGTGTATGCATAGGTGCCAAACAGAATGGCACGCTCGCGTACGGGGTGTTCGCGTACGCATACACTCCTAGACTTGCAAAATTTTGTAAAGTTGCAGAAATCAGTTTTAAACACCAAACTTTAAATGTTCATAAGTTCCTCTACAAAATCCGTTTTGATCAAACTTTATATCAATTTAAAGATCTTTAAATGAACTTTAATTTAAAACAATTTTCAACAAATTTTTAAAACTGAGGCTCAAGTTATGATCCGTCAAAATTTACTAAAAAAACTGGTTTTTTACCAAAAATTGTCAAGGTTCTTAAACTTCCAAAATTCACAACCAAACCAAATCAAAACCACCTCAAACTTCAATTCACATCAGAACTTACCCTTTGTGTCTTAATTCACCACTCTTACCAAATTTCCACTCACATTACATATTCCTCAACCCCCAATGATCAAATTTGTCACACTAAAACCATTTCTCAATCAACACACTCTTCAATCATCATTCTATCACCACAAATCATCTTAATCAACCTCATTCAACCTCAATATCAATTTTAACACTATTTATTAACATCAATAACATAATTCATCAAAATAATCGAAGTCACCAAATCATCATACATCATCATTCAACAAGTTTAACAACCAATTCAATCTAAACCTATCCTATGGGTCACTAGCCTAAGTGTCCAGAAATATTACATATTACATAGAGAAAACCAAAACCATACCTTGGTTGACTCCCAGTAAGTGCTATACACCAAATTTTAGCCCAAACAAGCTTTCAACCACCAACAAATCACTAATTCCAATCTAAATGCTTCCAATTAGCCAACAATTGCAATATCTCTAACTAAAATTAGGGGTGGCAAAGCGGGCCGGCCCGCCCCAATCCTCCCCGCCCCGCCTAGGCCCGCCCTATAAACGGGGCAGATTGGCCCGCCCCGCCAACTAAAATGGGTTCAAAATGCTAACCCGCCCCGCTTTATGGCAGATTGGCAGGTTGGCGGGCTAGCCCGCTTTTTTTTTTTTTTATAAAATAAAATTCATTAAAATTAACCAAAAAATAATAATTAAAAAAATTAAATACAAATAAAAAATAGTCAAATTATAATATAATTTTCTTACTATTTTTTTTAAATTTTTAACTTCAATAAAATTGTTCAAAATAATATTTGTCAATAGAATCATCTTTATTTTAAAAAATAAGTCACATAATTTGAGCATATATACAAAATTATAAAATAAAATAAATAAAGTTAATAACTAAAAGAAGAATAAAAACAAAAAATGAAAAAAAGTGTTTAAAATTTCTATAATTATTAATTTTATAATAGTAATCACACTTTTATTTAATAAAAAAAAAAGAAAAATAAAAATCTTCGGCTTGGCGGACCGGCCCGCCCCGCCCCGCCAAAACCCGCCAATTTGGCGGGCTCCAAATCCTAGCCCGACCCGCCTTTTTTAGCGGGTTTAGCGGATCGGCCCGACGGGCTCGACCCGTTTTGCCACCCCTAACTAAAATCATACCAAATACCACTAATCAACCTAGAGTTACCAAAATCACAAATTCACAAAGGCAAAGAGTTTCCTTACCTTCTCCGATGGTGTTTGGGGGCACAAACCACCAATAGCCCAACCTTAGATACCACCTAATCAATCAAAACACAAAAACTCACTCAAAACCAAAACCTAAATTTTCGAATTTATTAGGACTTCATAAAGGAGAGTGAATTTTCGAGATCTTACCTACACAAGTTAGATGAAACTAATGGGCTCAATTAGAGCTTCGAGTAGCCACTGATGGCACACAAATCGGAGCACCGTAGCTCGAGTTATGGCCACTGGAAGTTGGTGGTGAATAGTATTTTATCTCTTCTCCTCTCTTCTCACTTGTAGCTGCTATGGTGGTGTGTTAGGGTGTTATGGTGCTGAATGGGTTCACTTAAGTGATTATATATGTTGGGCTTGGGCCTAACTTGGGTCCAGTCCAACCCGTTAGCGTTTTTAGCCCGTTTGGCCCAACTTTGGGCCAAACCTTTAAAATTAGTATCCGGTTTTTAACTTTAATTATTTTTCCTAAGTTTTTCTACAGTTTTTATCATTCTCAGACAGTACCAGACACATTTAAGCTGGTACTGCCAGTTAATTTACCGGTTTGTGTTTTTACGCGGTTTTTCGCAGAAAATCACACTTTCCAACTCAGAAAAATCTACTGAGTCCAAAAATCATATTTAAATTTTCTAATTAACATTCTAAATTTTTGGATCCTATTTTGGGCAATTAATTTATTATTATTTTACGTTAATTAATCGTTAATTATTTTTGGTTTTAACAAATTGCATGTTTTGGCCACCATGTGATTTAAAGTCTTTAATCATGACTAGGCAATTTCTTGATGGTTGATGTTGTGCATTTATCTTAATGAATTATGTTGTTTTTGGCTTAATTAAAAGGGTATGCTTATGCCTTAATGACATGTTGACCCTTAATTATTTAACTATTGATGCCTAGGCATTTTAGGCTAGTTTCACAAGCCTTTTTTATTTGTTTTTACTTGGTTTTCATGCATTTCTTGAGCAATAAGTAAGTATTTGGATGTGAATTTCATGCAGATCTTGATTCAATCAAGCAGGGATAAATTGATGCATTTTCATAAGATTTATGCTAGATTTACTTATTTGTTATAAATGTTGCAAACATCTTATGATTATAGAAAACTTTGATGCATTTGTTTGGTTGATGATAGGTGAAAGGAAGCAAAGGAATGGCAAGAAAGAGGCAAGGGAAGCAACGTTGGTGGCCAAAGTTGGCTCATCCACGTTGCCTCAAACGTTGAGGAAGAGGGCCATGCAACGTTGTGGCTCACCAACATTGCTAGCAACGTTCTTACAAAAAGGGGTACAATGTTGGAGGGAATGTTGACTCACCAACGTTACCTCCAATGTCTTCGATAAGAATCAAAGTTGGAGCTGAGAAATTGCCTTTTGTGCGTATGCACAAGAAGAAAAAGTTCAAGTGTGCGCATGCACAAAGCAGTGTGCGTACGCACAAGTATGCAACGTTGGGGGTAACGTTGGGAATTCAACGTTGGGTCCAACGCCTGCGATAAAAATTTCAAATCTGGAGTTGGAAAATTTGCTGTGACGCGTATGCGTCGATGACGCATACCCATGAATGAGCAATTTTAGCCAGTTTCGCACACGCATGAGCGACGCGCACGCACAAAATGATGTTTTGACGTGTACGCGTGGGCGATGCGCATGCGTGGATGAACGAATGTTAGTGCACCAACGTTGGGTCAAATGTTAGGTGCAACGCATCCTTTTTAAAGGAACAGTTGACCCAAAGTTTTACTGCAAACGTTGATCACCAACTTTGATGCTGACTCCACCATAATTGGGCATCCATGTAGAGTAAGAACGTTAGTTTCCCAACGTTCCTTATCAACGTCATTAAGAGCCACTTTAACTGCTTCAACAAAGGCAAAAAGCCCAGTACAAGGACTTGAAAACTAAAGGAAGGAAGTGTATAAATAATATAGAGTTTAAGATAGTTAGAGGGTTAGAAGCCAGGGACCCAAATAGGGAACTTTGGAATCATTTTCTATTTTCTTTACTTTTCTTGCACTTTCTTTCTTTGTGATTTGAATTGAGCTATGATGAACTAAATCCCATTTTATTGGGTTAGGGAGCTCTGTTGTAATTCAATGGATCAATAATAGTTTTCATGTTTCTTCTTCTTTCTTTTCTCTTGATTTTACTTGAAAGCTTTCGATCTTCATCCTATTGAGTAATTGTCTTGAGAGAGAAATTGATCATACTTGGATTTTCTCTGAACCTTGAGAGAGGAATGAGGAAATCATGCTAGAAATGCTTTCTCACATCGGATTAGGTTGGGGGTTGGATGGATATAGTGACATGTAATCCTACCAATAATTTGATCTATGAAAGTGTGTGATATAATCAGTGACCAAACTTGATCTCTTCCCATGAGCAATTAAATCAAGACATTAGGCAATTATTCAAGCTTAGAGAGATTGGATTGCCAAGACATTGGGATCCAATCACCTAAGATTACTAAGAAGATCAATGAATGCATTGATTGAGGAAGAGATGAAAATGAACTTGATCCGGAGAATGCAATATATCCTAAGCCCAATGAACCTCCCCATGTCTGATCTTTCCCATTCTCTTTAATTCTGCTATTTACATTTATGCTCATCACCCCGCTCCCATTTAAGCTTCTGCAATTTACTTTCTGCAATTTAATTTCTGCCATTTACATTCTACTATTTACGTTCATGTTATTTACTTTTCCCACCAATTTAAGTTCTGAAATTCTCAATCCCAATTTTGCTCAGTTCAACTAGAACACTCCTCTAATTAAAGTTGCTCATCCAATCAATCCCTGTGGGATTCGGCCTCACTCTATTGTGAGTTTTTACTTGACGACAATTCGGTATACTTGCCGAGAAAAATTTGTTGAGAGACAGATTTCCGTGCATCAAGTTTATAGCGCTGTTACCGGAGATTGATTTTGCATTGACAATGATTAAATTAGAGGATAACCAGATTGAACACTTTTCTTTTCTTTTGATCAGTTTTAATTTTCGTGTTTACTGCTATTTTCTACAATTTAAATTATTTTTCTTTGTTCATTTACTTTCTAGCACACTAATCTACTAACTGTTTGATTAATTGCATTAACCAATCTAACCATAACACTCAATAAAAGTTACTTCTCCACGTGCTGTTTGCTTGTTATTTGTTAAGTGTATGATAGGTAGAAGAGGAGG